>NC_060181.1:92777809-92785309 GCF_021184085.1 Oncorhynchus gorbuscha | reverse complement strand
CGTAAGAGGAAGGTTGCGAGTGGAAAGCCACACTCTCTGGCCGCAACAATACCTAGGACTCTTAATCCTGCGTTTATTGGCGGCTCTCACAGTCTGTGCCCTGTAGCGGCAAAGTGCAGACCTCACCCTCCTCCAGGTGCGCTCACAACGTTGGACAAACGCTGAGCGGAGGGAACGCTGGACTCGGCAAGCTGGGAAGAGAATAGAGGAGGCTGGTAACCCAGACTACTCTGAAACGGAGATAACCCGGTAGCAGACGAAGGAAGCGAGTTGTGAGCGTATTCTGCCCAGGGAGCTGTTCTGCCCAAGACGCAGGGTTTCTGAAAGAAAGGCTGCGTAGTATGCGACCAATCGTCTGATTGGCCCTCTCTGCTTGACCGTTAGACTGGGGATGAAACCCGGAAGAGAGACTGACGGACGCACCAATCAAACGACAGAACTCCCTCCAAAATTGTGACGTGAATTGTGGGCCTCTGTCTGAAACGGCGTCTAACGGGAGGCCATGAATTCTGAACACATTCTCGATAATGATTTGTGCCGTCTCCTTAGCGGAAGGAAGTTTAGCGAGGGGAATGAAATGTGCCGCCTTAGAGAACCTATCGACAACCGTAAGAATCACAGTCTTCCCCGCAGACAAAGGCAGACCGGTAATGAAGTCTAGGGCGATGTGAGACCATGGTCGAGAAGGAATGGGAGCGGTCTGAGACGACCGGCAGGAGGAGAGTTACCCGACTTAGTCTGCGCGCAGTCCGAACAAGCAGCCACGAAACGGCGCGTGTCACGCTCCTGAGTCGGCCACCAAAATCGCTGGCGAATAGACGCAAGAGTGCCTCGAACACCGGGATGACCAGCTAACTTGGCAGAGTGAGCCCACTGAAGAACAGCCAGACGAGTGGAAACAGAAACGAAAAGGAGGTTACTAGGACAAGCGCGCAGCGACGCAGTGTGCGTGAGTGCTTGCTTAACCTGTCTTTCAATTCCCCAGACTGTCAACCCGACAACACGCCCATAAGGAAGAATCCCCTCGGGATCAGTAGAAGCCACAGAAGAACTAAACAGACGGGATAAGGCATCAGGCTTGGTGTTCTTGCTACCCGGACGGTAAGAAATCACAAACTCGAAACGAGCGAAAAACAACGCCCAACGAGCTTGACGGGCATTAAGTCGTTTGGCAGAACGGATGTACTCAAGGTTCTTATGGTCTGTCCAAACGACAAAAGGAACGGTCGCCCCCTCCAACCACTGTCGCCATTCGCCTAGGGCTAAGCGGATGGCGAGCAGTTCACGGTTACCCACATCATAGTTGCGCTCAGATGGCGACAGGCGATGAGAAAAATAAGCGCAAGGATGAACCTTATCGTCAGACTGGAAGCGCTGGGATAGAATGGCTCCACGCCTACCTCTGAAGCGTCAACCTCGACAATGAATTGTCTAGTGACGTCAGGAGTAACGAGGATAGGAGCGGACGAAAACGTTCTTTTAGAAGATCAAAAGCTCCCTGGGCGGAACCGGACCACTTAAAACACGTCTTGACAGAAGTAAGAGCTGTGAGAGGGGCAGCAACTTGACCGAAATTACGAATGAAACGCCGATAGAAATTAGCGAAACCTAAAAAGCGCTGCAACTCGACACGTGACCTTGGAACGGGCCAATCACTGACAGCTTGGACCTTAGCGGAATCCATCTGAATGCCTTCAGCGGAAATAACGGAACCGAGAAAAGTAACGGAGGAGACATGAAAAGAACACTTCTCAGCCTTTACGTAGAGACAATTCTCTAAAGAACACGTCGAACGTGCTGAACATGAATCTCGAGTGACGGTGAAAAAATCAGGATATCGTCAAGATAGACAAAAACAAAGATGTTCAGCATGTCTCTCAGAACATCATTAACTAATGCCTGAAAAACAGCTGGCGCATTGGCGAGACCAAACGGCAGAACCCGGTACTCAAAATGCCCTAACGGAGTGTTAAACGCCGTTTTCCACTCGTCCCCCTCTCTGATGCGCACGAGATGGTAAGCGTTACGAAGGTCCAACTTAGTAAAGCACCTGGCTCCCTGCAGAATCTCGAAGGCTGATGACATAAGGGAAGCGGATAACGATTCTTAACCGTTATGTCATTCAGCCCTCGATAATCCACGCAGGGGCGCAGAGTACCGTCCTTCTTCTTAACAAAAAGAACCCCGCCCGGCCGGAGAGAAGAAGGCACTATGGTACCGGCGTCAAGAGACACAGATAAATAATCCTCGAGAGCCTTACGTTCGGGAGCCGACAGAGAGTATAGTCTACCCCGAGGAGGAGTGGTCCCCGGAAGGAGATCAATACTACAATCATACGACCGGTGAGGAGGAAGGGAGTTGGCTCGGACCGACTGAAGACCGTGCGCAGATCATGATATTCCTCCGGCACTCCTGTCAAATCGCCAGGTTCCTCCTGAGAAGTGGGGACAGAAGAAATGGGAGGGATGGCAGACATTAAGCACTTCACATGACAAGATACGTTCCAGGATAGGATAGAATTACAAGACCAATTAATAGAAGGATTATGACATACTAGCCAGGGATGACCCAAAACAACAGGTGTGAAAGGTGAACGAAAAATCAAAAAAGAAATAGTCTCACTGTGGTTACCAGATACTGTGAGAGTTAAAGGTAGTGTCTCAAATTTGATACTGGGAAGATGACTACCATCTAAGGCAAACATGGGCGTAGGCTTGTCTAACTGTCTGAAAGGAATGTTATGTTTCCGAACCCATGCTTCGTCCATGAAACAACCCTCAGCCCCAGAGTCAATCAAGGCACTGCATGTAGCACCCGAACCAGTCCAGCGTAGATGGACCGACATAGTAGTACAAGATCTAGATGAAGAGACCTGAGTAGTAGCGCTCACCAGTAGCCCTCCGCTTACTGATGGGCTCTGGCCTCTTACTGGACATGAATTAACAAAATGTCCATCAAATCCGCAATAGAGGCACAGGCGGTTGGTGATCCTCCGTTCCTCTCCTTAGTCGAGATGCGAATCCCTCCCAGCTGCATGGGCTCAGTCTCAGAGCCAGAGGAGGGAGATGGTTGCGATGCGGAGCAGGGAAACACCGTTGATGCGAGCTCTCTTCCACGAGCCAGGTGACGAAGATCTACCCGTCGTTCTATGCGGATGGCGAGAGCAATCAAAGAGTCCACACTGGAAGGAACCTCCCGAGAGAGAATCTCATCTTTGACCACTGTGTGGAGTCCCTCCAGAAAACGAGCGAGCAGCGCCGGCTCGTTCCAGTCACTAGAGGCAGCAAGAGTACGAAACTCTATAGAGTAATCCGTTATGGATCGATCACCTTGGCATAGGGAAGCCAGGACCCTAGAAGCCTCCCCACCAAAAACTGAACGGTCAAAAACCCGAATCATCTCCTCTTTAAAGTTCTGGTAATTGTTAGAACAATCAGCCCTTGCCTCCCAGATAGCTGTGCCCCACTCTCGGGCCCGGCCAGTAAGGAGTGAAATGACGTAAGCAACCCGAGCTCTCTCTCTAGAGTATGTGTTGGGTTGGAGAGAGAACACAATCTCACACTGGGTGAGAAAGGAGCGGCACTCAGTGGGCTGCCCGGAGTAGCAAGGTGGGTTATTAACCCTAGGTTCTGGAGGCTCGGCAGGCCAGGGAAGTAACAGGTGGCACGAGACGAAGACTCTGGAACTGTCCAGAGAGGTCGGAAACCTGAGCGGCCAGGTTCTCCACGGCATGGCGAGCAGCAGACAATTCCTGCTCGTGTCTGCCGAGCATGGCTCCTTGGATCTCGACGGCAGTGTTACGGCGTCTGTAGTCGCTGGGTCCATTCCTCGGTCGGATCCTTCTGTCATGCTGGTGAATGAGGACCCAAAAGCGACTTGGCGAAAACAGAGTATTTAATCCAGAATAAACTTTACAAAACAAAAAGCATAATACTACACGTAAAGACGAGAACAGACTGGAGACTTGATCGAGAACTGCAGGTTGCCTCGGAAGGCACTTGAACCTAGCAGACTCAGACACCTGCTCACCACGCAGCATCTGAGGGAAACACGACACGACAGGGCAAAACATAGACACAGCACGGTGAATTATAAATGAGGATCCGACAGGGCAGGTACGGGAAACAAGGAGAGAAATAGGGACTCTAATCAGGGAAAAGGATCGGGAACAGGTGTGGGAAGACTAAATGATGATTAGGGGAATAGGAACAGCTGGGAGCAGGAACGGAACGATAGAGAGAAGAGAGAGCGAGAGAGTGAGAGAGGGAGGGGGAGAGAGAGGGCTAGAAAGAGGGAAAGAACCTAATAAGACCAGCAGAGGGAAACGAATAGAATGGGAAGCACAGGGACAAGACATGATAATAAATGACAAAACATGACAGAGAGAGAGAGAGAGAGAGAGAGAGAGAGAGAGAGAGAGAGAGAGAGAGAGAGAGAGAGAAGAGAGAGAGAGAGAGAGAGAGAGAGAAAGAGAGAGAAAGAGAGAGAGAGACTCCCCATAATGTCTCTGGCCTAGCAAGCTGCTATTGATTAAACAATCAAGGAACGAGAGGCCGTACAGGTTCACCTTCTCCACCTTATTGACGTTCTAATTAAGATCATATTACCAGTGACATGTTGGACATGAATATATAAGTGGATGGGATGATGAGAAATAAAAAGATTGGAAATGATAATGTTAATCGATTATGGAACCTCATTTAGAGAAAGAATGGTAATGGACAAATGTCTGATGGTAGCCTTGAGCGCCTGAGAATGTGATGATCGTAAAAACAACGTTTTCAAAGTATGTTTTACTTGCTCTATAATTAGAAAGAAGAAAAAATGAACGGTGTGTTCAAAACTGAAGTGTATTAGAATTTCATGCAATTTACCCGCGGACAAATCACAGACCAACAAACCAAGATTAATAACCTTCCTTTACTTCTCTCCTCCTCATATATTATCTCAGTCCTGTTTGAATGTGTCATCTGGAATAACAGAATACCCTCACTTAAAGAACAACCAGATGTTTTCTCTGGGTCACAGTGATAACACAACGATAACACAACGATAACAGAGTGATAACAACGATAACACAACGATAACAGAGTGATAACACAACGATAACAGAGTGATAACAACGATAACACAACGATAACAGAATAATAACAGAGTGATAACAATGATAACTCAATGATAACAGAGTGATAACACTGATATCAGAGTGATAACAACAATAACACAACGATAACAGAGCGATAACAGAGCGATAACAACGATAACACAACGATAACACAATGATAACAGAGTGATAACAACGATAACACAACGATAACAGAGTGATAACAGAGTGATAACAACGATAACACAGCGATAACACAATGATAACAGAGTGATAACAACGATAACAAAACTATAACACAGCTTTTCACCGTCTGGTATCTCTACAACTAGGTTTGGTTGGATTGCACTACCGCATGGGCTCCAATACGATCAATCACTTTTGGGCAATAGGTTGCAATTTGGGTTGCACACCTAGGCAGCTGTTGTGCAGCCCACGGTCCATCAGTCTCTCTTCCCTCTCTTTCTACCCACGGTCCATCAGTCTCTCTTCCCTCTCTTTCTACAGACGGGCCATCAGTCTCTCTTCCCTCTCTTTCTACCCACGGGCCATCAGTCTCTCTTCCCTCTCTTTCTACAGACGGGCCATCAGTCTCTCTTCCCTCTCTTTCTACCCACGGGCCATCAGTCTCTCTTCCCTCGCTTTCTATCCAATGGCCATCAGTCTCTCTTCCCTCTCTTTCTACCCACGGTCCATCAGTCTCTCTTCCCTCGCTTTCTATCCAATGGCCATCAGTCTCTCTTCCCTCTCTTTCTACCCACGGGCCATCAGTCTCTCTTCCCTCTCTTTCTACCCACGGTCCATCAGTCTCTCTTCCCTCTCTTTCTACCCACGGTCCATCAGTCTCTCTTCCCTCTCTTTCTACAGACGGGCCATCAGTCTCTCTTCCCTCTCTTTCTACCCACGGTCCATCAGTCTCTCTTCCCTCGCTTTCTATCCAATGGCCATCAGTCTCTCTTCCCTCTCTTTCTACCCACGGGCCATCAGTCTCTCTTCCCTCTCTTTCTACCCACGGTCCATCAGTCTCTCTTCCCTCTCTTTCTACCCACGGTCCATCAGTCTCTCTTCCCTCTCTTTCTACAGACGGGCCATCAGTCTCTCTTCCCTCTCTTTCTACCCACGGGCCATCAGTCTCTCTTCCCTCGCTTTCTATCCACGGTCCATCAGTCTCTCTTCCCTCTCTTTCTACCCGCAGCCATCAGTCACTCTTCCCTCTCTTTCTATCCAATGGCCATCAGTCTCTCTTCCCTCTCTTTCTACCCACGGGCCATCAGTCTCTCTTCCCTCTCTTTCTATCCAATGGCCATCAGTCTCTCTTCCCTCTCTTTCTACCCACGGGCCATCAGTCTCTCTTCCCTCTCTTTCTACCCACGGGCCATCAGTCTCTCTTCCCTCTCTTTCTATCCAATGGCCATCAGTCTCTCTTCCCTCTCTTTCTACCCACGGGCCATCAGTCTCTCTTCCCTCTCTTTCTATCCAATGGCCATCAGTCTCTCTTCCCTCTCTTTCTACAGACGGGCCATCAGTCTCTCTTCCCTCTTTTTCTAAAGATGGTCCATCAGTCTCTCTTCCTTTTCTTTCTACAGACGGGCCATCAGTCCCTCCTCCCTCTCTACAGACGGGCCATCAGTCTCTCTTCCCTCCCTTTCTACAGACGGGCCATCAGTCCCTCCTCCCTCTCTACAGACGGGCCATCAGTCTCTCTTCCTTCTCTTTCTACAGATGGGCCATCAGTCTCTCTTCCTTCTCTTTCTACAGACGGGGCCATAAGTCCCTCCTCCCTCTCTACAGACGGGCCATCAGTCTCTCTTCCTTCTCTTTCTACAGACGGGCCATCAGTCTCTCTTCCCTCTCTTTCTACAGACGGGCCATCAGTCTCTCTTCCCTCTCTTTCTACAGACGGGCCATCAGTCTCTCTTCCTTCTCTTTCTACCCACGGGCCATCAGTCTCTCTTCCCTCTCTTTCTACAGACGGGCCATCAGTCTCTCTTCCCTCTCTTTCTACAGATGGTCCATCAGTCTCTCTTCCCTCTCTTTCTACAGATGGTCCATCAGTCTCTCTTCCCTCTCTTTCTACCCGCGGCCATCAGTCTCTCTTCCCTCTCTTTCTACAGATGGTCCATCAGTCTCTCTTCCCTCTCTTTCTACAGATGGTCCATCAGTCTCTCTTCCTTCTCTTTCTACCCGCGGCCATCAGTCACTCTTCCCTCTCTTTCTACCCGCGGCCATCAGTCACTCTTCCTTCTCTTTCTACCCGCGGCCATCAGTCACTCTTCCCTCTCTTTCTACCCGCGGCCATCAGTCACTCTTCCCTCTCTTTCTACCCGCGGCCATCAGTCACTCTTCCCTCTCTTTCTACCCACGGCCATCAGTCACTCTTCCCTCTCTTTCTACCC
>NC_060181.1:92737846-92777709 GCF_021184085.1 Oncorhynchus gorbuscha | reverse complement strand
ATATCTACCTCTAATACCTTATTATTATCTATCCTGATGCCTAGTCACTTTACCCTGCCTTCATGTACATATCTACCTCTAATACCTTATTATTATCTATCCTGTGCCTAGTCACTTTATGCTTCTTGTACATATCTTCCTCAAATACCTTATTATTATCTATCCTGATGCTTAGTCACTTTACCCTGCCTTCATGTACATATCTACCTCAAATACCTTATTATTATCTATCCTGATGCCTAGTCACTTTACCCTGCCTTCATGTACATATCTACCTCAAATACCTTATTATTATCTATCCTGATGCCAAGTCACTTTACCCTGCCTTCATGTACATATCTACCTCAAATACCTTATTATTATCTATCCTGATGTCACTTTACCCTGCCTTCATGTACATATCTACCTCAAATACCTTATTATTATCTATCCTGATGTCTAGTCACTTTACCCTGCCTTCATGTACATATCTACCTCTAATACCTTATTATTATCTATCCTGATGCCAAGTCACTTTACCCTGCCTTCATGTACATATCTACCTCAAATACCTTATTATTATCTATCCTGATGCCAAGTCACTTTACCCTGCCTTCATGTACATATCTACCTCAAATACCTTATTATTATCTATCCTGATGCCAAGTCACTTTACCCTGCCTTCATGTACATATCTACCTCAAATACCTTATTATTATCTATCCTGATGCCTAGTCTCCATATTGATCTGGTACTGGTACTCCCTCTATATATCTCCACATTGATCTGATACTGGTACTCCCTGTATATATCTCCACATTGATCTGGTACTGGTACTCCCTGTATATATCTCCACATTGATCTGGTACTGGTATTCCCTGTATATATCTCCACATTGATCTGGTACTGGTACTCCCTGTATATATCTCCACATTGATCTGATACTGGTACTCCCTGTATATATCTCCACATTGATCTGGTACTGGTACTCCCTGTATATATCTCCACATTGATCTGATACTGGTACTCCCTGTATATATCTCCACATTGATCTGGTACTGGTACTCCCTGTATATAGCTCCATATTGATCTGGTACTGGTACTCCCTGTATATAGCTCCATATTGATCTGGTAGTGGTACTCCCTGTAAATAGCTCCATATTAACTGGTACAGGTTCTTCCTGTACATAGCTCCAGATTGAACTGGTACAGGTTCTTCCTGTATATAGCTCCACATTGATCTGGTACTGGTACTTCCTGTATATAGGTCCACATTGATCTGGTACTTCCTGTATATATCTCCACATTGATCTGGTACTGGTACTCCTTGTATATAGCTTCACATTGATCTGGTACTGGTACTTCCTGTTTATAGCTCCACATTGATCTGGTACTGGTACTTCCTGTATATAGGTCCACATTGATCTGGTACTTCCTGTATATAGCTCCACATTGATCTGGTACTGGTACTTCCTGTATATAGCTCCACATTGATCTGGTACTTCCTGTATATAGCTCCACATTTATCTGGTACTTCCTGTATATTAATCCAGATTGATCTGGTACTTCCTGTATATAGCTCCACATTGATCTGGTACTTCCTGTATATAGCTCCACATTGATCTGGTACTTCCTTTATATAGCTCCACATTGATCTGGTACTTCCTGTATACAGCTCCACATTGATCTGGTACTCCCTGTATATAGCTCCACATTGATCTAGTACTTCCTGTATATAGCTCCACATTGATCTAGTACTTCCTGTATATAGCTCCACATTGATCTAGTACTTCCTGTATATAGCTCCACATTGATCTGGTACTTCCTGTATATAGCTCCACATTGATCTGGTACTTCCTGTATATAGCTCCATTCTTGTGTATTTTATTTTATTCCTCCTCTGTTACTATTTTTGTTTGTCATTGTTGTTGCTCTGCATCGTTGTGAGGTAAGCATTTCAAGGTAATGTCTACAACTGTTGTATTCGTCGCTTGTGATAAATAGCACCTTACTCGATTTTTAATTGATAGCAATGATGTGTGATGCACTAAAATAAGCATGAACACACACCGTCCACACTAACATTCCAAACATACATAATATACGTGCAGAACACACACAACAACAACACTGACACAAACACACCACACGCTTCAAACTAACAGTCCACAAACACACCACACGCCAACACTAACAGTCCACAAACACACCACTCGCTTCAAACTAACAGTCCACAAACACACCACACGCCAACACTAACAGTCCACAAACACACCACTCGCTTCAAACTAACAGTCCACAAACACACCACACGCTTCAAACTAACAGTCCACAAACACACCACACGCCAACACTAACAGTCCACAAACACACCACACGCTTCAAACTAACAGTCCACAAACACACCACACGCTTCAAACTAACAGTCCACAAACACACCACACGCTTCAAACTAACAGTCCACAAACACACCACACGCTTCAAACTAACAGTCCACAAACACACCACACGCTTCAAACTAACAGTCCACAAACACACCACACGCTTCAAACTAACAGTCCACAAACACACCACACGCCAACACTAACAGTCCACAAACACACCACACGCCAACACTAACAGTCCACAAACACACCACACGCTTCAAACTAACAGTCCACAAACACACCACACGCCAACACTAACAGTCCACAAACACACCACACGCCAACACTAACAGCCCACAAACACACCACACGCTTCAAACTAACAGTCCACAAACACACCACACGCCAACACTAACAGTCCACAAACACACCACACGCTTCAAACTAACAGTCCACAAACACACCACACGCCAACACTAACAGTCCACAAACACACCACACGCTTCAAACTAACAGTCCACAAACACACCACACGCCAACACTAACAGTCCACAAACACACCACACGCTTCAAACTAACAGTCCACAAACACACCACACGCTTCAAACTAACAGTCCACAAACACACCACACGCTTCAAACTAACAGTCCACAAACACACCACACGCCAACACTAACAGTCCACAAACACACCACGCTCCAACACTAACAGTCCACAAACACACCACACGCTTCAAACTAACAGTCCACAAACACACCACACGCTTCAAACTAACAGTCCACAAACACACCACACGCTTCAAACTAACAGTCCACAAACACACCACACGCTTCAAACTAACAGTCCACAAACACACCACACTCCAACACTAACAGTCCACAAACACACCACACGCTTCAAACTAACAGTCCACAAACACACCACACGCCAACACTAACAGTCCACAAACACACCACGCTCCAACACTAACAGTCCACAAACACACCACACGCTTCAAACTAACAGTCCACAAACACACCACACGCTTCAAACTAACAGTCCACAAACACACCACACGCTTCAAACTAACAGTCCACAAACACACCACACGCTTCAAACTAACAGTCCACAAACACACCACACTCCAACACTAACAGTCCACAAACACACCACACGCTTCAAACTAACAGTCCACAAACACACCACACGCCAACACTAACAGTCCACAAACACACCACACGCTTCAAACTAACAGTCCACAAACACACCACACGCCAACACTAACAGTCCACAAACACACCACGCTCCAACACTAACAGTCCACAAACACACCACACGCTTCAAACTAACAGTCCACAAACACACCACACGCTTCAAACTAACAGTCCACAAACACACCACACGCTTCAAACTAACAGTCCACAAACACACCACACGCTTCAAACTAACAGTCCACAAACACACCACACTCCAACACTAACAGTCCACAAACACACCACACGCCAACACTAACAGTCCACAAACACAAATAATATATATGCAAAACACCCAGTCACTTAGTTGACGTTAAATGCTTTTCACACAGCCCAACTATATATAATGACTAAATGCATGGTTAAACATGTAAACAAAGCTCAAAGCTCACATCTTGTACAACGTTTCTAGTCCTTCAACAGTTTTTATCATAGAGACGCTCTGATGTTAATAATCGCATAACAACACGTGCAGATCTTTTCCTTATTACGTTCTGCTATGGCTCTAATGCAGAGTCTCTAATGCAGAGTCTCTAATGCTATGGCTCTAATGCAGAGTCTCATAGCTGCCAGCGACATTCCATTCACTTATCGTTACATGACAAATCCCCTCTGTTTCAGTCATTCTGCCAAATCAAAGGGTTCTCATTATTTCTCGCGTCGGGTCGCAATCATCTTCCCCGAGTCCCACATGTTCTCTACAGATGGATACCATTACTCAGACACGCCACAGGGTTCAGCTACAAGCCCCATCCAGTCAGACAGTCAGACAGGAAGTCAAGTAAACATAGCCCATCACCTAACCCATCATGCCAAACAGACTATGCATTCTACTCCCAGGTAGGAGTTAGGGTTTAGTTAGGAGTTACGAATGCCGTTCCACTAGTGTATATCCCAAGGGGTGCACATCTACATATTGAGCCCCGCTTATTGTCATTTAACTGATGAATTTAACTGATTAACTGGGACTCCCTGTCCTTGATTGGCTAATAGCACTGATTGCTTGGTGTACACACCTGGTTTGAGAAGTCAGTCTTTTTTGCTTCGCTTTATGAAACGTGTCAACAATTTAGTATTCAGAAAATAATTTAGTATTCAGCCCAATTCCACCCAGCCTCATTTTACACCGGTCTAAAGAACATTGTATTTGATACAAATAATTCCATAAAATCTAGTCCTCAGCTGAATCTGGTAATGAATGGTGTGGCAGTTGAACAAGTTGAGGAGACAAAATTACCTGGTGTTACTTTTTGATTGTAAACTGTCATGGTCAAAACATATAGATGCGATTGTTGTAAAGGTGAGGAGAGGTGTGGCCGTAAAAAATAAAGATATGACAACGCACTCCAAAAAAGCAAGTCTAGTTTTTTTTTGTCTTGTCTTAATTATTGTCCAGTCGTGTGGTCGAGTGCGGAAAGGAAATACCTAGTTAAGGTGCAGTTGGCACAGAACGGAAGAGCACATCTTGCTGTTCATTCTAATTGGAGGGATGATATAAATACTATGTCTGGCCAGAATCTCTTGGCTGACAGTTGAGGAGAGACTGACTGCATCACTTAAAAAAAAAAAAGAAACAACGTGTTGAAACTCCTAAATTGTTTGCAAAGTCAACCTACACACAGCTCTGACACACACACTTATCCCACCAGACATGCCACCAGGGGTCTTTTCACAGTCCCCAAATCCAGAACAAATTCAAGAAAGCGTTCAGTATTATATAGAGCCATGATTGCACGGAACTCCCTTCCATCTCATGTTGCTCAAGTGAACAGTAAACCTGGTTTAAAAGAACTGATTAAGCAACAGCTCACGGCACAACGCCTCTCCCCTATTTGACCTTGACAGTTTGTGTGTATTTATCAATGTGTACAGCTATGTGTGTCATGTTTTACATTCATGTAGTTCTGTCCTGGAGCTGGTCTTGTTCAATAATGTTATCTATTATGTCATGTTTCATGTATTGTGTGGAGCCCAGGAAGAGAAGCTGCTGCTTTCACAACAGCCAATGAGAATCCTAATAAAATACCAGATACCAAAAACAAAAGAGCATGAAAGACTTCCCATCACTCGGCTATAAAACCATCTCTTCTCCGTTAAGCTGTCGCAGGGCCACATTTAATCAGCCATGCCAAAGCAGGTACAATGATTTTATGCTATCGGATGAGGAATGAAAGTCACATTTTCCGCAGGGAATAATAAGTAAATGCTTGTAAATCAAATCAAATCAAATTCAATCAAATCAAATTTAATCAAATCAAATTGTATTTGTCACATACACATGGTTAGCAGATGTTAGTGCGAGTGTAGCGAAATGCTTGTGCTTCTAGTTCCGACAATGCAGTGATAACCAACAAGTAATCTAACTAACAATTCCAAAACTACTGTCTTATACACAGTGTAAGGGGATAAAGAATATGTACATAAGGATATATGAATGAGTGATGGTACAGAGCAGCATACAGTAGATGGTATTGAGTACAGTATATACATATGAGATGAGTATGTAGACAAAGTAAACAAAGTGGCATAGTTAAAGTGGCTAGTGATACATGTATTACATAAGGATGCAGTCGATGATGTAGAGTACAGTATATACATATGCATATGAGATGAATAATGTAGGGTAAGTAACATTATATAAGGTAGCATTGTTTAAAGTGGCTAGTGATATATTTACATCATTTCCCATCAATTCCCATTATTAAAGTGGCTGGAGTTGGGTCAGTGTCAATGACAGTGTGGTGGCAGCAGCCACTCGATGTTAGTGGTGGCTGTTTAACAGTCTGATGGCCTTGAGATAGAAGCTGTAATGGCTGTGGTGTGGGTGGCCAACTGTTACACGGGCAGGCAGAACGGAGCACAACAGTTTTTGGGATAAGGCAGACGACATGTCTCAATGAATACTATGAGTGTGGTTTAAATGGAGGAGGAGGAGTAAAGTAGGAGGTCTGTCATCCAGGAGTAAAGTATGTTACCTTATTTAACACAATGGCATCTCTGTGATCATAGGGACATGATTCCCCCTGACCATGTAACCTGACCAATTCAAACAACTCCCGGATTAAAACAACACCATGATTAAAACAACTCCATGATTAAAACAACTCCAGGATTAAAACAACTCCAGGATTAAAACAACGCCATGATTAAAACAACTCCAGGATTAAAACAACGCCATGATTAAAACAACTCCATGATTAAAACAACTCCATGATTAAAACAACTCCATGATTAAAACAACTCCAGGATTAAAACAACGCCATGATTAAAACAACTCCAGGATTAAAACAATTCCAGGCTACAGTTTTATGCTTTGACAAGGGGCCAGAGTTTTCCCTGGTGACGTCACTCCCAAGTCAAAACTAACCTCTACCTCTATTATCAAAATAATGTCATGTATTTTCATTGAACCTTTTCTTACGTATCAATTCACTCAGTTTACAACAGTAAATGAAGTTACAGTCATTGAATTTCTCTAACAGTATAGTATCATTGTAATGGTGTCATCTGACAGATGAGTTTGAGGAGAGTAGCTGGCATGTCGGTCAGGAAGTCTGGCCCGGGTGCTAACAGAGCCGTGACTGGGCTAAGTCTCTCCTTGTCAGAAGGCACCATTAAGACGATTAAACTCAAAGGACAAAAGACACCAAGTCTGTCATGTTGTTGACACGCGTGTTGACATCTCCTTTCTCCATCCCTAAGGAAGGCCAACAGTACGACACATCAGTGCAACCCTTCATTCTAAAATGGTACGACCCGCACTCAGTCACCCTGGTCATCTGTTGAAACGTCAGACCCTGTAAATGACAGAAAAAGAGGGGTGGACAACATTGAAATATCACAGATGTTCTACCTGTAAGGAACATAGTGGTACTTACAGGACTGCACAGGTTTCATAGAATCTTGGTTATTGCTGGTAGGTTGCCAGTAGCAACCTGTGATGACGCAAAGCAGTGAGCCATCTGCCTGAGCCCCTTGAACAAGGTTTAAAAAAAAGGGGTTCATGTAAAACTGGAAATGAACACAGTAAAAACAGACGTAAGATTAAGAAAAGGTGACAGAACAGAAAGACACAGAGGCAGTGAAAGACAATAACATAGATATTGTTATTCATCAGTCTGAATTATTCTGGCTGTATGACTGATTTATATGCAACTTTAATTGGATTTGACACCTGTCTCTTCGACGTCTGGACCGACGAACACGCTCTATGTGTACTCCTGTCTGTACGACACTCAACGTACACACCCGATGCACACAATGTGTTGCAGTTCAACAACTGACAAAGTCACTGAGTTATGGATCGCATTGATCAATAGCAACTCTCCCTTTGGAAATGCTATTGGAATCCACATAAAAATGGCATAGCACACACTTAAACGTTTAGCTATTTAGCTCAGTGCTACCAGAACGTAATTGATGAGGAACAATCGAGGGAGATGTAGAACAGTATAGTGCCAGGTGTGGAGCACTTTTAGTGATTGCTTAACCTCTAAAATACTAGATTAAACAAAAAAACCTGTCAGAATGAAACACTGTTGACCGATATGAAGCAGCTATATAATATGATGCACCAACCAAAAGTCCTCTTTAGGGAAGATACGTGTTGTATACTAGCTAACTCCTCCTACTTATCCCTCTGTCCTAACTGGTTGTCTCGCTGAGTTCTGTCTCCAATCAGTCTGTATCTATTCAGCACCTCATTAACATAAAGTGCTTCCAACAAGATACAAAAGTCCTCTTCAGGGAAGATACGTGTTGTATACTAGCTAACTCCTCCTACTTATCCCTCTGTCCTAACTGGTTGTCTCGCTGAGTTCTGTCTCCAATCAGTCTATATCTATTCAGCACCTCATTAACATAAAGTGCTTCCAACAAGATACAAAATCATCATTGGCCTGTGGGGCGGGAGAGTAAACGGTCGGATGGCCTTGTCCGGTTCTGTTTACGTCCATTTACTTTAGTGGCGTACAGTACATGTCCCCCCCTGTGTGTCTTTATTCAGAGGGCCTGCTTTCCCATTAAACATTTCATTTACAGAGCAGCTTTAATAGATTAAATGAAAGTAATAATTGTCTTGTTCCTGCCAAAAAACAATAACACACAACCGGTTTGTCTTTCAAAGCAAAGAGGCTTTGAAACCCTGGGAAAAAAAAATATCTTAATATTCTTTCGTATATTAATTCAGTCGTGGAGTCACTCCTACCCAAGCTCCTATCCGTGTGTTTTTTAGAAGGATGCATACGTCTCTCTAACGCACCCGTTTCTTTACATGAAAAAGCCACAGCAACTTCTCTGAAGACGTCATTTGAGACACATCTCAATACAAAACACAATGTTTCTTAGCATACTGTCTATCCTACACCACATTCAGCAGGAATCATGTTTCTTAGCATACTGTCTATCCTTCGCCACATTCAACAGGAATCATGTTTCATACGGTCTATCCTTCACCACATTCAGCAGGAATCATGTTTCTTAGCATACTGTCTATCCTTCGCCACATTCAACAGGAATCATGTTTCATACGGTCTATCCTTCACCACATTCAGCAGGAATCATGTTTCTTAGCATACTGTCTATCCTACACCACATTCAGCAGAAATCATGTTTCTTAGCATACTGTCTATCCTACACCACATTCAGCAGGAATCATGTTTCTTAGCATACGGTCTATCCTACACCACATTCAGCAGAAATCATGTTTCTTAGCATACTGTCTATCCTTCACCACATTCAGCAGAAATCGTGCAATTTCCTTCTGCAAAATAAAATAAAATAAAAAAATCTGTACGATGAAGTAAAATAAACAAAATGGTAGGGTGTTTATTCTGGAACAGGACCTCTGGGGCTGTTAGATACAGTAGAGCTCTCCGTTAGTTTCTCCCTCCACTCAGCTGTAGGTGTCTCTGTCAGAGCTGTCTCTGAGAGAGGCGAGAGAGAGAGAAAATGTCAGCTCCTCATCTGCTACCTTGTCAGACTAGTCAAACAGTCACACAGTGTTGATGGCTGTTATACATATGTTAAAATCAACACCTTTCTTGACACTTCCCGAATAAGAAAAAAAAGAAGAGACAGAGAGCACCGAGTCAAAACTCATCTCTGAAATGGATACTTTAAAAAAACTTTTTTCTTACAGGTTTAAGATACAGGAGAAGATTGTGTATCAAATCACTGAGAGTCGGAGTTACAGGATAAAATATGTTTAATTTCACACTGGATATAATGCCCACCCACATGCATATGTTACGATGTTAACGTAATATACTGTAGTCTGTCACATATTACTCAAATTAGCATTGTTTTAACACCTGCTGTGTCCTGTGCACATAACAAATAAACATTTAAACATGACAGAATGTGTTTTGTTCTTTGCAGAAGTGGATTACTGCAACTGGATTACTGCAACTCGCTGTTGGCTGGGCTCCCTGCCTGTGCCATTAAACCCCTTCAACTCATCCAGAACGCCGCAGCCCGTCTGGTGTTCAACCTTCCCAAGTTCTCTCACGTCACCCCGCTCCTCCGTTCTCTCCACTGGCTTCCAGTTGAAGCTCGCATCCGCTACAAGACCATGGTGCTTGCCTACGGAGCTGTGAGGGGAACGGCACCTCAGTACCTCCAGGCTCTGATCAGGCCCTACACCCAAACAAGGGCACTGCGTTCATCCACCTCTGGCCTGCTCGCCTCCCTACCACTGAGGAAGTACAGCTCCCCCGCTCAGCCCAGTCAAAACTGTTCGCTGCTCTGGCCCCCCAATGGTGGAACAAACTCCCTCACGACGCCAGGACAGCGGAGTCAATCACCACCTTCCGGAGACACCTGAAACCCCACCTCTTTAAGGAATACCTAGGATAGGATAAGTATCCCCCCCCTTTAAGATTTAGATGCACTATTGTAAAGTGACTGTTCCACTGGATGTCATAAGGTGAATGCACCAATTTGTAAGTCGCTCTGGATAAGAGCGTCTGCTAAATGACTTAAATGTAAATGTAATCGTGCCTAAGAACAGTCCTTAGCCGTGGTATATTGACCATATACCACAACCCCCTCGTGCCGCAATGCTGATACATCCTATATTATAACTCTTGCAAAGAACACGACACTTTCTGTTGTGTTTCAAGTTTCAATGTTTATTTGTCATGTGCACAGGACACAGCAGGTGTTAAAACAATGCTAATTTGAGTAATATGTGACAGACTACAGTATATTACGTTAACATCGTAACATATGCATGTGGGTGGGCATTATATCCAGTGTGAAATTAAACATATTTTATCCTGTAACTCCGACTCTCAGTGATTTGATACACAATCTTCTCCTGTATCTTAAACCTGTAAGACAAAAGTTTTTTTAAAGTATCCATTTCAGAGATGAGTTTTCTCTCGGTGCTCTCTGTCTCTTCTTTTTTTTCTTATTCGGGGAGTGTCAAGAAAGGTGCTGATTGTAACATATGTATAACAGCCATCCTGCTGAATGTGGTGTTTAAACTAATACCTAACAGGTACGCCGTCTCTTTCTGCTTTGCCGATAGGGTCACAGCTGTTGAATAACATGAAACACAAGTCGAAGCTGAGAAAATAAGAAAAGTCTGTCTGAATCAAGAAGTGTGAATGTAGGCACTTCCCTACCAAGCAAAAACGCAGTAACTGCTCATTTGGTCGAAAATGAATGAATGACATTGTTCCAACATTAAATACATGTTTAATCATGGGGACGAGTATCCTGCCTCTGTTGTATTGTGTTTTGGAGAAATGGGGGTCATGATATCAGTAACTGTATAAAGTTACTATTTAACCAAGGTAAACAAAAACAAATATTTTTCTCCGTTCCACGCTATGTTGAGCAGAACAGTGTTTCCGTAGAACATGTCATTAAGTAGAGCTAAGACACAGCAAAGTCCTTTTTACAATCGACATGCTCAAAACTTAAGCGACTCTGAGATTGACACAGTCTTTTTTATGAAAGGGAGCTGCTTTCTGTGTGGTTTTGCTGTTTTTATTTTATTTTTTACGTTCACTGCCTTAGGAAGTGCTTTCAAATGTGCTTTAAATATAAGAGATCAAATATTTTTGCAATTAAATTGCGCTTGGCGTTTATCTCAAAGGCAGTAGAAACATCACATTTCCAACTAGTTCACTCTCCCCATTTCTCATACGGCCAAGTAAAAAGGCGTTTGTGTGTGTTTTCATGTTAACAGGGCATTCACGTTAAAAACTCCACTGCCACCCAACCCATGTCTGTCGCATGGACCATGTAGGGACAGCTCTAAGGTTGTTGCCATAGGCTCTGCTCAACAGGGAAGATTAACACTCATCTAGGGGCCTTCTACCACAGAGACCCAGTAGGGGACAAGTATTCTAAAAGAACACAAGGTATTTCAATGAGAGGAGAGGGGCAAAACAAGACATGTCTGGCTTCCTTAGAATGACTTTCACAATCTGTTTGATTTTCTCAGTAAGAGGTGCAAGGACTGATGTTATGTGGTTATATTTTGTATCTTGAAAGTGCGTACAGTGTGTGTTTGTCTCTGTGCTGTTCAGAGTCCATCTCCACTGTCTCAGCTGACTCTAATAGTCAGATAATGTAGCACTGTGGTTATTTGATGCCTGTTCTAACAAACCCCTCACTATAACACGTGGATCAGGAGTAAAGAACTCTATCAGGTGGGTCGGAGTAAAGAACTCTATCAGGAGGGTCGGAGTAAAGAACTCTATCAGGTGGGTCGGAGTAAAGAACTCTATCAGGAGGGTCGGAGTAAAGAACTCTATCAGGTGGGTCGGAGTTAAGAACTCTATCAGGTGGGTCGGAGTAAAGAACTCTTATCAGGTGGGTCGGAGTAAAGAACTCTTATCAGGAGGGTCGGAGTAAAGAACTCTTATCAGGTGGGTCGGAGTAAAGAACATATGGAGGACAGAAAAGAGGATAGACTACACAGGGAATCTATACTGTGTGTGTGTGTGTGTGTGTGTGTGTGTGTGTGTGTGTGTGTGTGTGTGTGTGTGTGTGTGTGTGTGTGTGTGTGTGTGTGTGTGTGTGTGTGTGTGTGTGTGTGTGTGTGTGTGTGTGTGTGTGTGTGTGTGTGTGTGTGTGTTCAAAATGAATGGTCGAGCAGAAATCCTAGAGTACACGACTTCATCTCCTTTACTCTTTCACGACACTGTCTTGTAGCTGTCTGCATATGTCTGAGTGACTGTCAAAAAAACTTTAAGAAAATATGTACATATCATTTACACATGGTATCTGCACACACACACACACACACACACACACACACACACACACACACACACACACACACACACACACACACACACACACACACACACACACACACACACACACACACACACACACACACACACACACACTTTTTTAGAGTGTGGCCTATGTGAATTAGCATCCGACAGAGACTAGAAGCATCTCCTCTCTCCTCACCTTACTCTCAGGGTGTCAGTGGAGAATGCCAACATAAATGATTGATGGGGGTATATTTAAACCCACCCTGAAATCAGAGATACATTTATTCCTACAAAACCCATCACTGCTGCACATACTGCTTTGATGCAGCAACTGAAGGGGTTTAACTTTTTCATTGCCCCCCCCCGCCAAAAAAACTGCCCGTCCCTCCCTCCCTCCCTCCCTCACTCCCTCACTCCCTCCCTCACTCCCTCAATCCCTCCCTCACTCCCTCCCTCACTCCCTCCCTCAAACCCTCACTCCCTCACTCACTCCCTCACTCCCTCACTCACTCACTCACTCCCTCACTCCCTCCCTCCCTCCCTCCCTCCCTCCCTCCCTCCCTCCCTCCCTCCCTCCCTCACTCACTCACTCACTCACTCACTCACTCACCACTCACTCACTCACTCACTCACTCACCACTCACTCACTCACTCACTCACTCACTCACTCACTCACTCACTCACTCCCTCCCTCCCTCCCTCCCTCCCTCCCTCCCTCCCTCCCTCCCTCCCTCCCTCCCTCCCTCCCTCTCTCTCTCTCTCTCTCTCTCCCTCCCTCCCTCTCTCCCTCCCTCCCTCTGGTGTCTCTTCCCGTCTTTTCTTTCACTGCCACACTATTCCTCAGATTAATGGGTGATCATCGACTTTGACATCCCCGAGCAGATCAATGTAAACATGAACGCGACTTGAGTGCTCGTTACCATAACGCAGCGAGCCTTCCGTCGCCCTGGTTATCTCATTGAGTTAAGTAAACACTGAGCCATCTACAGGGGACAGTAAATCCACTTGGTGTGGTATAGGGAAGACAACTCAACGGAGTTTAAAAGTAAACTGAGAACTGAGTAAGGTAACATTTGATGGGGTGACTTTCCTGATATTTTTTCAGGGTTTTGTCAACACACCGTATTCCATTATTTTCCCTGTGATTTGTGATGCCTATTATAAGATTAAGATAACTAAGATTAGGATTATAATCTGAGATGAACAGAGAAAACATTGAATCTGAATCTGGACCTCACAGAGTAGGTTAGCCAACCACTCATTGGCTGTGAAGAATGTGTTTGTTTTCTATGACTGTTTTGTATCCCTGTTTTGCTTTTTGTACTGATGTTTATATGTTTGTAATTTCAGGGCTCATCTGTAAAAGAGACCTTGATCTCAGCATAAAAATAAAATTAGAAATATATATTTACAAAAATATTACAATATTACATACAGATATTATAACTCAAACTTCCCCTACACTGTTTGAGAATATTCTCTCTGAATATACAGTAGAAAGTTTGTTTCTGAAAAAGTTAACTGACTTGCCATGTCTTTCAAACTAACACGGAACCCAAACCGGCTGCCCGCATGCGCCATCATGCGCTGTCGTGCATAAATCTATTTTGTCCCCCTACACCAAACACGATCACGACACGCAGGTTAAAATATCAAAACAAACTCTGAACCAATTACATTAATTTGGGGACAGGTCGAAAAGCATTAAACATGTATGGCAATATAGCTAGTTAATTTGCACTTGCTATCTAATTTGTCGTATTTAGCTAGCTTGCTGTTGCTAGGTAATTTGTCCTGGGATATTAACATTGAGTTGTTATTTTACCTGAAATGCACAAGGTCCTCTCCCCCGACAATTAATCCACAAATAAAACGGCCAACCGAATAGTTTCTAGTCAGCTCTCCTCCTTCCAGGCTTTTTCATCATTGAACTTATATGGTGATCGCATCTAAACTTTCATAGTATTACCATGACAACCGGCAACAAAGTTTGTCTTTCAATCACCCACGTGGGTATAACCAATGAGGAGATGGCACGTGGGTACCTGCTTCTATAAACCAATGAGGAGATGGGAGAGGCAGGACTTTCAGCGTGATCTGCGTCAGAAATAGGAATGACTTCTATTTTCGCCCTTGGCATCACAGACGCTCGTTGGCGAGCGCGATCAGTGTGGGTGCAATGATGGATTGCAATAATTGATAACATGGATTTCTAAATGTATTTTGCGACACCCGCACCCGCTCGCGGGACGTCTGCATGTAAGACTCCAATTTAGTTTTTTAAAAATCTATTTTTAGCATAAACTTTTAGTATACACTATTTTAATAGCAATAGAATTCAGGAAGTATTCAGACCAGTTGAATTTTGTTACAGCCTTATTATATAAAAAAATCCCTCATCAATCTAGTGAAATTTTACATTTGCATAAGTATTCAGACCCTTTACTCAGTACTTTGTTGAAGCAGCTTTGACCAGTGATTACAGTCTCTAGTCTTCTTGGGTATAACGCTACAAGCTTGGCACAACTGTATTTGGGGAGTTTCTCCCATTTCTTCTTTGTAGATCATCTCAAGCTCTGTCAGGTTGGATGGGGAGCGTTGCTGCACAGCTATTTTCAAGTCTCTCCAGAGATGTTCAATCGGGTTTATGTCCGGGCTCTGGCTGGGCCATTCAAGGACATTCAGAGACTTGTCCCGAAGCCCCTCCTGTGTTGTCTTGGGCGTGTGCTTAGGTTTGTTGTCCTGTTGGAAGGTGAACCTTCGCCCCAGTCTGAGGTCCTAAGCACTCTGGAGCAGGTTTTCATCAAGGATCTCTCTGTACTTTTCTCCGTTCATCTTTCCTTAGATCATGACTAGTCTCCCAGTCCCTGCTGCTGAAAAACATCCACACAACATGATATTGCCACCACCATGCTTCACCATAGGGATGGTGTCAGGTTTCTTCCAGACGTGACGCTTGGCATTCTAGCCAAATATTTCAATGTTGGTTTGATCAAGCCAAATAATATTGTTTCTCATTGTATGAGAGTCCTTTAGGTTCCTTTTGGCAAACTCCAAGTGGGTTGTCATGTGCCTTTTACTGAGGAGTGGCTTCCGTCTGGTCACTTTACCATAAAGGCCTGATTGGTGGAGTGCTGCAGAGATGGTTGTCCTTCTGGAAAGTTCTCCCATCTCCACAGAGGAACTCTGGATCTCTGTCAGAGTGACCATCAGGTTCTTGGTCACCTTCCTGACCAAGACCCTTCTCCTCTGTTTGCTCAGTTTGGCCAGGCGGCCAGCTATAGGAAGAGTCTTGGTGGTTCCAAACTTCTTCCATTTAAGAATGATGGAGGCCACTGTGTTCTTGGGGACCTTCAATGCTGCAGACATGTTTTGGTACCCTTCCCGGATCTATGCCTTGACACAAACCTGTCTTGGAGCTATTCGACCTCGTGGCTTGGTTTTGCTTTGACATACACTGTCAACTGTGGAACTTTATAGAGACAGGTGTGTGCCTTTCCAAATCATATCCAATCCATTGAATTTACCACAGGTGGACTCCAATCAAGTTGTAGAAACATCTCAAGGATGATCAATGGAAACAGGATGCATCTGAGCTCAATTTAGAATCTCATAGCAAAGGGTCTGTTTTTTGGGGGTTGTTTTTGCTTTGACATTATGGGGTATTGTGTTTATATTAATGAGGAAACAAAGGTATTTAATCCATTTTAGAATAAGGCTGTAACGTAACAAAATGTGTAAGAAGTGAAGGGGTTACATACTTTCTGAATGCTCTGAACCTGAGAAAGACAACTGAAATGAATGAAGTGAAGAGGGCACGACAAAGCCTATTCCCCCTCAGGAAACTAAAAGATTCGGCATGGGTCCTGAGATCCTCAAAAGGTTCTACAGCTGCAACATCGAGAGCACTACTGTATACTGGTTGCATCACTGCCTAGTACGGAATTTGCTCGGCCTCCGGCCGCAAGGCACTGCAGGGGGTAGTGCGTACGGCTCAGTACATTACTGGTGCCAAGCTGCCTGCCATCCAGTACCACTACACCAGGCGGTGTCAGAGGAAGACCCTAAAAATTGTCAAAGACCCCAGCCACCCCAGTCATTGACTGTTCTCTCTACTACAGCATGGAAAGTGGTACCGGGGTGCCAAGTCTAGGACAAACAAGGCTTCTCAACAATTTTTACCCTCAAGCCATAAGACTCCTAAACAGGTAATCAAATGGCTACCCAGACTATTTGCATTGTGTTCCTCCCCAACCCCTCTTTTACGCTGCTGCTACTCTGTTTATCATATATGCATAGTCACTAACTGTACATATGTACATACCAACTCAATAGTCCCGACCAACCATTGCTCCCGCACATTGGCTAACCGGGCTATCTGCATTGTGTCTCGCCACCCAGCACCCGCCAACCCCACTTTTACATTACTGCTACTCTCTGTTCATCATATCTGCATAGTATCTACCATATCTACATAGTATCTACCATATCTACATGTACATACTACCTCAATAAACCTGACTAACTGGTGTCTGTATGTAGCCTCACTACTGTTACAGCCTCACTACTGTATATAGCCTCTCTACTGTATATAGCCTCTCTACTGTATATAGCCTCTCTACTGTATATAGCCTCTCTATTGTATAGAGCCTCTACTGTTATAGCCTCGCTACTGTTATAGCCTCTCTACTGTATATAGCCCCTCTACTGTATATAGCCTCTCTACTCTATATAGCCTCACTACTGTATATAGCCTCTCTACTGTATATAGCCTCTCTACTGTATATAGCCTCTCTACTGTATATAGCCTCACTACTGTATATAGCCTCTCTACTGTATATAGCCTCTCTACTGTATATAGCCTCGCTACTGTATATAGCCTCTCTACTGTATATAGTCTCTCTACTGTATAAAGCCTCTCTATTGTATATAGCCTCTACTGTATATAGCCTCGCTACTGTTATAGCCTCTCTACTGTATAAAGCCTCTCTACTGTATATAGCCTCTCTACTGTATATAGCCTCTCTACTGTATATAGCCTCTCTACTGTATATAGCCTCACTACTGTTATAGCCTCTCTACTGTATAAAGCCTCTCTACTGTATATAGCCTCTCTACTGTATATAGCCTCTCTACTGTATATAGCCTCTCTATTGTATATAGCCTCTCTACTATAAAGCCTCTCTATTGTATATAGCCTCTACTGTATATAGCCTCACTACTGTTATAGCCTCTCTACTGTATATAGCCTCTCTACTGTATATAGCCTCTCTACTGTATATAGCCTCTCTATTGTATATAGCCTCTCTACTGTATATAGCCTCTCTACTGTATATAGCCTCTCTACTGTATATAGCCTCTCTATTGTATATAGCCTCTCTACTGTATATAGCCTCTCTACTGTATATAGCCTCTCTACTGTATATAGCCTCTCTACTGTATATAGCCTCTCTATTGTATATAGCCTCTCTACCGTATAAAGCCTCTCTATTGTATATAGCCTCTACTGTATATAGCCTCACTACTGTTATAGCCTCTCTACTGTATATAGCCTCTCTACTGTATATAGCCTCTCTACCGTATATAGCCTCTACTGTATATAGCCTCACTACTGTTATAGCCTCACTACTGTTATAGCCTCTCTACTGTATATAGCCTCTCTACTGTATATAGCCTCTCTATTGTATATAGCCTCTCTACTGTATATAGCCTCTCTACCGTATATAGCCTCTCTACTGTATATAGCCTCTCTATTGTATATAGCCTCTCTACCGTATAAAGCCTCTCTATTGTATATAGCCTCTCTACTGTATATAGCCTCGCTACTGTTATAGCCTCTCTACTGTATAAAGCCTCTCTACTGTATATAGCCTCTCTACTGTATATAGCCTCTCTACCGTATATAGCCTCTCTACCGTATATAGCCTCTCTACTGTATATAGCCTCTACTGTAAATAGCCTCTCTACTGTATATAGCCTCTCTACTGTATATAACCTCTCTACTGTATATAACCTCTCTACTGTATATAGCCTCTCTACTGTATATAGCCTCTCTACTGTATATAGCCCCTCTACTGTATATAGCCTCTACTGTATATAGCCTCTCTGAATAATATCTGTATATAGCCTCTACTGTATGTAGCCTCTCTACTGTATATAGCCTCTCTACTGTATATAGCCTCTCTACTGTATATAGCCTCTCTACACAGACAGACAGACATGTATATAGCCTCTCTACTGTTATTTTTCACTGTCTTTTTACTGTTGTTTTATTTATTTACTTACCTATTGTTCACCTAATACCTTTTTTGCACTATTGGTTAGAGCCTGTAAGGAGGTAAACATGTCACTGTAAGGTGTATTGTATTCGGTGCACGTGACAAATAAACATTGATTTGATTTGATTTAAATAATAATAATAATAATGATCATAGTAGTTAGTAAAAATGAAAACAGGCTAAGAAACAGTTATTGTTTTGTAACCTATAAAAAAATATATAAAATGAACCACCAGAGCCATTTATACAAAACTTTATTGCATTTGGTGGTCATCACCCAAATGTGATAACTTAAAGCATTGCTATTTGCCTCCTTCCTCAGGAAACAGTCTGATAGCTGACACCGTGGTGGTAGGTTTGTTTGATGCCCTGCTCTAGAGTTCCCATGGCCCAGCAGACTCAACCTGGGAAAAGAGGGATGGACACGTTTACCACCAGTTTTTAATAAAAGTCTGAGAGTTACCACCAGTGGACCTGAATAATATCCTATATATCATCACACAGAGACTTTTAGTGGATTTTTTTTGTGACTTTTGGAGTGAGTGCAGTACATCCAAAACGACCAGTGGCCCTGAATAATATCCTATATATCATCACACAGACAGACAGACATAGTGAAGGAGGTTTAAACAGCGCGTGAAGTTACCACCAGTGGCCCTGAATAATATCCTATATATCATCACACAGACAGACAGACATAGTGAAGGAGGTTTAAACAGCGCGTGAAGTTACCACCAGTGGACCTGAATAATATCCTATATATCATCACACAGACAGACAGACATAGTGAAGGAGGTTTAAACAGCGCGTGAAGTTACCACCAGTGGCCCTGAATAATATCCTATATATCATCACACAGACAGACAGACATAGTGAAGGAGGTTTAAACAGCGCGTGAAGTTACCACCAGTGGACCTGAATAATTTTACATTGTGAAGGAGGTTTAAACAGCGCGTGAAGTTACCACCAGTGGACCTGAATAATATCCTATATATCATCACACAGACAGACAGACATAGTGAAGGAGGTTTAAACAGCGCGTGAAGTTACCACCAGTGGCCCTGAATAATATCCTATATATCATCACACAGACAGACATAGTGAAGGAGGTTTAAACAGCGCGTGAAGTTACCACCAGTGGCCCTGAATAATATCCTATATATCATCACACAGACAGACAGACATAGTGAAGGAGGTTTAAACAGCGCGTGAAGTTACCACCAGTGGACCTGAATAATATCCTATATATCATCACACAGACAGACAGACATAGTGAAGGAGGTTTAAACAGCGCGTGAAGTTACCACCAGTGGCCCTGAATAATATCCTATATATCATCACACAGACAGACATAGTGAAGGAGGTTTAAACAGCGCGTGAAGTTACCACCAGTGGACCTGAATAATATCCTATATATCATCACACAGACAGACATAGTGAAGGAGGTTTAAACAGCGCGTGAAGTTACCACCAGTGGCCCTGAATAATATCCTATATATCATATATCACACAGACAGACAGACATAGTGAAGGGTTTAAACAGGTTTAACCACACACAGACAGACAGACATAGTGAAGGAGGTTTAAACAGCGCGTGAAGTTACCACCAGTGGACCTGAATAATATCCTATATATCATCACACAGACAGACATAGTGAAGGAGGTTTAAACAGCGCGTGAAGTTACCACCAGTGGACCTGAATAATATCCTATATATCATCACACAGACAGACAGACATAGTGAAGGAGGTTTAAACAGCGCGTGAGGTTACCACCAGTGGCCCTGAATAATATCCTATATATCATCACACAGACAGACAGACATAGTGAAGGAGGTTTAAACAGCGCGTGAAGTTACCACCAGTGGACCTGAATAATATCCTATATATCATCACACAGACAGACAGACATAGTGAAGGAGGTTTAAACAGCGCGTGAAGTTACCACCAGTGGCCCTGAATAATATCCTATATATCATCACACAGACAGACAGACATAGTGAAGGAGGTTTAAACAGCGCGTGAAGTTACCACCAGTGGACCTGAATAATATCCTATATATCATCACACAGACAGACAGACATAGTGAAGGAGGTTTAAACAGCGCGTGAAGTTACCACCAGTGGCCCTGAATAATATCCTATATATCATCACACAGACAGACATAGTGAAGGAGGTTTAAACAGCGCGTGAAGTTACCACCAGTGGACCTGAATAATATCCTATATATCATCACACAGACAGACATAGTGAAGGAGGTTTAAACAGCGCGTGAAGTTACCACCAGTGGACCTGAATAATATCCTATATATCATCACACAGACAGACAGACATAGTGAAGGAGGTTTAAACAGCGCGTGAAGTTACCACCAGTGGACCTGAATAATATCCTATATATCATCACACAGACAGACAGACATAGTGAAGGAGGTTTAAACAGCAGACAGACATAGTGAAGTTACCACCAGTGGCCCTGAATAATATCCTATATATCATCACACAGACAGACATAGTGAAGGAGGTTTAAACAGCGCGTGAAGTTACCACCAGTGGACCTGAATAATATCCTATATATCATCACACAGACAGACAGACATAGTGAAGGAGGTTTAAACAGCGCGTGAAGTTACCACCAGTGGACCTGAATAATATCCTATATATCATCACACAGACAGACAGACATAGTGAAGGAGGTTTAAACAGCGCGTGAAGTTACCACCAGTGGACCTGAATAATATCCTATATATCATCACACAGACAGACAGACATAGTGAAGGAGGTTTAAACAGCGCGTGAAGTTACCACCAGTGGCCCTGAATAATATCCTATATATCATCACACAGACAGACAGACATAGTGAAGGAGGTTTAAACAGCGCGTGAAGTTACCACCAGTGGACCTGAATAATATCCTATATATCATCACACAGACAGACATAGTGAAGGAGGTTTAAACAGCGCGTGAAGTTACCACCAGTGGACCTGAATAATATCCTATATATCATCACACAGACAGACATAGTGAAGGAGGTTTAAACAGCACGTGAAGTTACCACCAGTGGACCTGAATAATATCCTATATATCACACAGACAGACAGACATAGTGAAGGAGGTTTAAACAGCACGTGAAGTTACCACCAGTGGACCTGAATAATATCCTATATATCATCACACAGACAGACATAGTGAAGGAGGTTTAAACAGCGCGTGAAGTTACCACCAGTGGACCTGAATAATATCCTATATATCATCACACAGACAGACAGACATAGTGAAGGAGGTTTAAACAGCACGTGAAGTTACCACCAGTGGACCTGAAAGAGAGATAGGTAGAGGTACTGAATGCTCCTGAGGGAGAGATAGGTAGAGGTACTGAATGCTCCTGAGGGAGAGATAGGTAGAGGTACTGAATGCTCCTGAGGGAGAGATAGGTAGAGGTACTTAATGATCCTGAAAGAGAGATAGGTAGAGGTACTGAATGCTCCTGAGGGAGAGATAGGTAGAGGTACTGAATGCTCCTGAAAGAGAGATAGGTAGAGGTACTGAATGCTCCTGAATGAGAGATAGGTAGTTACTGAATGATCCTGAAAGAGAGATAGGTAGAGGTACTGAATGATCCTGAAAGAGAGATAGGTAGAGGTACTGAATGCTCCTGAGGGAGAGATAGGTAGAGGTACTGAATGCTCCTGAAAGAGAGATAGGTAGAGGTACTGAATGCCTCTGAAAGAGAGATAGGTAGAGGTACTGAATGCTCCTGAAAGAGAGATAGGTAGAGGTACTGAATGCTCCTGAGGGAGAGATAGGTAGAGGTACTGAATGCTCCTGAGGGAGAGATAGGTAGAGGTACTGAATGCTTCTGAAAGAGAGATGGCAAGAGAGTTACATTTTTATTGAGGACTATAAGGGTGCCTTCCAATCAGTCAAATGGATGAGTAAAAGTCGCAGCAACTCAATGATTTTCGCAAGGAGTGTGGGGGGGGGGGGGGGGGAGTGTTGAACAGTGTGTTTCCCCACCAAACAGCTGTGTTGAACATGTGTTTCATGCATTTTGGTTTGAAGGTAGGCTTATTATTGGGTTCAAGTTGTATCTCCATGTATGTATCTTCGCTCTCACTCTCTCTGACCCCTGACCTCCAGCAAAACCCTCTGATCAGTCTCTGGCAAGGAGTTACTACAGGCTTATGGTATATATATCTCCATTCTGCTCGGCATACAGAGTATTAGCTATACATTACATTTACATTTACATTTAAGTCATTTAGCAGACGCTCTTATCCAGAGCGACTTACAAATTGGTGCATTCACCTTATGACATCCAGTGGGACAGTCACTTAACAATAGTGCATCTAAAACTTAGGGGGGGTGGGGTGAGAGGGATTACTTAACCTATCCTAGGTATTCCTTAAAGAGGTGGGGTTTCAGGTGTCTCCGGAAGGTGGTGATTGACTCCGCTGTCCTGGCGTCGTGAGGGAGTTTGTTCCACCATTGGGGGGCCAGGGCAGCGAACAGTTTTGACTGGGCTGAGCGGGAGCTGTACTTCCTCAGTGGTAGGGAGGCGAGCAGGCCAGAGGTGGATGAACGCAGTGCCCTTGTTTGGGTGTAGGGCCTGATCAGAGCCTGGAGGTACTGAGGTGCCGTTCCCCTCACAGCTCCGTAGGCAAGCACCATGGTCTTGTAGCGGATGCGAGCTTCAACTGGAAGCCAGTGGAGAGAACGGAGGAGCGGGGTGACGTGAGAGAACTTGGGAAGGTTGAACACCAGACGGGCTGCGGCGTTCTGGATGAGTTGAAGGGGTTTAATGGCACAGGCAGGGAGCCCAGCCAACAGCGAGTTGCAGTAATCCAGACGGGAGATGACAAGTGCCTGGATTAGGACCTGCGCCGCTTCCTGTGTGAGGCAGGGTCGTACTCTGCGGATGTTGTAGAGCATGAACCTACAGGAACGGGCCACCGCCTTGATGTTAGTTGAGAACGACAGGGTGTTGTCCAGGATCACGCCAAGGTTCTTGGCGCTCTGGGAGGAGGACACAATGGAGTTGTCGACCGTGATGGCGAGATCATGGAACGGGCAGTCCTTCCCCGGGAGGAAGAGCAGCTCCGTCTTGCCGAGGTTCAGCTTGAGGTGGTGATCCGTCATCCACACTGATATGTCTGCCAGACATGCAGAGATGCGATTCGCCACCTGGTCATCAGAAGGGGGAAAGGAGAAGATTAATTGTGTGTCGTCTGCATAGCAATGATAAGAGAGACCATGTGAGGTTATGACAGAGCCAAGTGACTTGGTGTATAGCGAGAATAGGAGAGGGCCAAGAACAGAGCCCTGGGGGACACCAGTGGTGAGAGCGCGTGGTGAGGAGACAGATTCTCGCCACGCCACCTGGTAGGAGCGACCTGTCAGGTAGGACGCAATCCAAGCGTGGGCCGCGCCGGAGATGCCCAACTCGGAGAGGGTGGAGAGGAGGATCTGATGGTTCACAGTATCGAAGGCAGCCGATAGATCTAGAAGGATGTGAGCAGAGGAGAGAGAGTTAGCTTTAGCAGTGCGGAGCGCCTCCGTGATACAGAGGAGAGCAGTCTCAGTTGAATGACTAGTCTTGAAACCTGACTGATTTGGATCCAGAAGGTCATTCAGAGAGAGATAGCGGGAGAGCTGGCCAAGGACGGCACGTTCAAGAGTTTTGGAGAGAAAAGAAAGAAGGGATACTGGTCTGTAATTGTTGACATCGGAGGGATCGAGTGTAGGTTTTTTCAGAAGGGGTGCAACTCTCGCTCTCTTGAAGACGGAAGGGACGTAGCCAACGGTCAGGGATGAGTTGATGAGCGAGGTGAGGTAAGGGAGAAGGTCTCCGGAAATGGTCTGGAGAAGAGAGGAGGGGATAGGGTCAAGCGGGCAGGTTGTTGGGCGGCCGGCCGTCACAAGACGCGAGATTTCATCTGGAGAGAGAGGGGAGAAAGAGGTCAGAGCACAGGGTAGGGCAGTGTGAGCAGAACCAGCGGTGTCGTTTGACTTAGCAAACGAGGATCGGATGTCGTCGACCTTCTTTTCAAAATGGTTGACGAAGTCATCTGCAGAGAGGGAGGAGGGGGGAGGGGGCGGAGGATTCAGGAGGGAGGAGAAGGTGGCAAAGAGCTTCCTAGGGTTAGAGGCAGATGCTTGGAATTTAGCGTGGTAGAAAGTGGCTTTAGCAGCAGAGACAGAGGAGGAAAATGTAGAGAGGAGGGAGTGAAAGGATGCCAGGTCCGCAGGGAGGCGAGTTTTCCTCCATTTCCGCTCGGCTGCCCGGAGCCCTGTTCTGTGAGCTCGCAATGAGTCATCGAGCCACGGAGCGGGAGGGGAGGACCGAGCCGGCCTGGAGGATAGGGGACATAGAGAGTCAAGGGATGCAGAGAGGGAGGAGAGGAGGGTTGAGGAGGCAGAATCAGGAGATAGGTGGGAGAAGGTTTGAGCGGAGGGAAGAGATGATAGGATGGAAGAGGAGAGAGTAGCGGGGGAGAGAGAGCGAAGGTTGGGACGGCGCGATACCATCCGAGTAGGGGCAGTGTGGGAGGTGTTGGATGAGAGCGAGAGGGAAAAGGATACAAGGCAGTGGTCGGAGACTTGGAGGGGACACAGCATATAAAACAATATGTATGCCTTACTAACATCCCGTACCTTGTCAGCTCAGGGGTTCGAACTTGCAACCTTCCAGTTACTAGTCCAATGCTCTAACCACTAGGCTACCCTGCCGCCCTGGCTTAGTGACAAGGGAGTATTCCATGTTTCTGCTGGTAGCAGGCCTCAACCTGGATGCTGGGAAATGTCCTGTCTTGGATTACGGTTGTATCCATCTCCACCAGGCTCCTGGAAATCATCTGACAAACCTGCAATACAATTGTAACTGTATTTAGTCAATTGAAGTCATGAGAGACGTAGGTTCTTTACACAGGAGTGTAGAGGTCTTTGTTCCAGCACTTCACTAACATCTCATTCAACTAATTGTGGTCTAAATTGAACAACGACAAAACACTTACACACAGTTCTGTCCCCTGGGACAGAAACCACCTACTTTTGTGTTATTGAAAACAGCTTCCCAAGTTACAAGATTAGTTACAATTCTGCACGATAGAGAAGAAACACATTTCTATCTGACCTTGTGAATAAACTCCAAGTACCAAGATGATTTTCTTGGTGGCTGCTGGGAGGTTCCCAAGTTCTTTAGATCAGTCTGGATGTTGGGGGATGTGCTTCAACCTGATGAAGAGAGAGCAGAGAGGGGGAAGACATGAACCACACTGCTCAAATTCCTGTGCTGTTTCAAGCTGCTGAGACCCCCCCCCCCTCCCCTCCCAAGTACCTTTAATGGGCCATCATGTGGTAAATAGTTGCTTGATCAAGATGTCAGCAGTTTACGTTTAGCTAGGTCATCTACAGTATTGGCAGTGAAATTGAGAGGGGCACGTTTCTTGCCAACTTCTTCAGTCACCAATGAATCAGTAAACAAGCAGTGGAATGTAGTTTGACAAGTGTTTAAAAGTCAGTAACAAGATGTGTGTTCCCATCCAGGCCCTTTTCACAGCATGCAGTGGCCTGATAGGGAGATGACAATAATTACATCATGTAGGTTTCACTACCAAAGCCGTGTTATCATGTACTGCCCCGTTGCTAAACAATCCAACCATTTGTTGTTGTTGTTCGTGTCATTGATATAAATGGGCAATTCAAATACAATATCCAGTTTATACACATTGACTGTATTATCTCTAGGGTCCTGTGTTGGTCCGGCAGCAGGCTGCTTTGTAATGATCTTACTCCCTCACCACCTGAAACGCAATAACATCAAAACATGAATAACAATACGCCTAGTTAGTCAGTAACTTTGCTAACTGGACTAATTAAAACACTCATGTACATGTGCACAATAGGCTAAATGTCTATTTGCAGTGAAATTGAGGGGCATTTTTCTTGCCAACGTTTTCAATCAATTAACAGGGAGCAGAGTGTTTCAGTCAGTCTAGAAACCTAGCCAGTCTAGCAACATAGCCAGTCTAGAAACCTAGTCAGTCTAGAAACCTAGCCAGTCTAGAAAAACCGACCTAGTCTAGAAACCTAGCCAGTCTAGAATCCTAGTCAGTCTAGAAACCTAGCCAGTCTAGAAACCTAGCCAGTCTAGAAACCTAGCCAGTCTAGAAACCTACCTAGTCTAGAAACCTACCTAGTCTAGAAACCTAGCCCAGCAGTTTCAATTAGCTATCTAGCTAGCTACTGGCATTTATAAATCAACTCCATCAATCAGATGGTTAACTAACTAGCAAATACATTTGTTTTCCTCTCAAATTTAAAGCTGCCTGACAAAGTTAGCCGGTGATAGTAAAGCTAGGATGCATGTCAGAGGCCAGATGGCTAACGCAATAGCGGCTGTCAATGCAATGGCTGGTGTGGTGTTTGTCTGAAACACACCATTATATTTCACATGATCAGCAAATGACTCTCATTACTGTCACGCTTTATCACAACAACAACAAACATCTATGAACATCGATAAAAGAGACAGTTACTTTCGAGTAGTAATTTAATTTACCTCATCCTCTCTTGCACATGTTGGGAGCTACTTCTTGATATTTGATTGATGGAACAATCCAGCCAATAGTTAGTTGGTTGTGGTTTGGGCAGATGGAACTGATTGGTCACCAGTACAAGGTCCTGCCCCCAGGGCGAAAATCATTTTCCCTTGCACATCTTAATCTACAAATTTACAAAATGTTTTACAAGATTACGTTGCGTGACAGTAACAGAACTCTGATAGAGCGCAGATAAAACATTATGCAAGTTTTATTTTTGATTCACAGCAGAATATTCACATTCGTAAATGAACTTTTAATAATTCTAAAAAATAAATTATAGCTGAAAATTTTATTGAATGTGTTCAAATTTCAAGTTCAAATTTTGCGACTGTTGTTAAATCTTTCACACATGCTGATACAAGCTTGCAAAATCAAATTACACATTTGGGAATCAGACTTGCAACCACGAATCTGAAACTACAAAATTTAAACTCATCTTTATAAACCCATACATGTTTGTCTTTTTATCAGACACTCTTAACCAGAGCGATTTACAGGAAGGAGCAATTAGGGTTAAGTGCCTTGCTCAGGAATTAGCAACCTTTTGGTTACTGGCCCAACGCTGTTCTCCACCAAGCTACCTGCCATCCCGCTGGGATTCATATTTTGTTGTCAGCATTATTAATGCTCACCACAATAAAAACACCTCTCCTTAGCATCGTAACAGTCAGGTTTAATAAATAGATACGGGATTTGCTCGACGCTAGAGGTTTAATAGAGGTTCCAGACATTCCTGTTTCGTTGTTTCACCAGTTCCAACGCAACGCTCATCCCCGTCTTTTCATTGGCTGAGCCTGGCGCGCATTGTGGAAGATGCATGGCCCATAATAAACACAGTGTCCCTTGTGTCTTATTAGTGCTCAATGAGAAACTAATGAGAGACACTTTAATCTGCATCCTCCATTAAATCTGTTAGTAAACAAACAAGCTGGCCAGCTAGGATCAAAAGGCTGAGAGACACAAGGTTACCGCCGGGGGGGGGTCATCAAGGTCACGGTCCTGTCAGTCAGATAGTCAGTACTAGACCCGACTGGCTTTGTGTCACACATGATTAGAGCTATTATCTTCAGGCTGTGCAATACGTTTTGTATGATGAGGGTTTAAATTGTATTGCTTTTTATGTGTTTAATGCTTTGTGTTTTCAATACATACAGCCCTGTTTTACTGCACCGGCTTGCTGACAACAAGGCATTGATATGATTTCATCTGAACGGTTGATATGATATTCCTAAAAACGCTACATGGCTTACACTGTATTTATATTCATAGATTATATAGGTAAAGGAGGGTCGTGTTTTGTGTTGTTGGAGGTTTGAGGACAAGGTCATTATTGGGGTAGAGAGAGAGAGAGAGAGAGAGAGAGAGAGAGAGAGAGAGAGAGAGAGAGAGAGAGAGAGAGACTTGACTTTTGGTCTTTCTTTATTGAAACATTCTCAATTCATTTAAAACTCACCCCCCACTCCTAAAATAAAAAAATAAAAATATATCCTGTACTGCATACATGTACCATACTCACCTTTCCATATACCACATGATACAAATCACCATACACGAAAACCCTCTCCTACAACCGTATATCCAAAACATCTTCCCCAGCAATACAGACAGCCCCCCCAACACACCATATCTCCTCAAACATCTCCACACATTTGATCATTTTATAGAACTCAAACTCAACCCTAAGGCACGCAGAGACCATCCCATTAAACAGTAGTAAAGGGTCTGTTATCCCCCCACCTTTGACCCTGTTCCTCCTTGTTAGCCAATCGACGTCATTTCCGGTCACAACTTGCAGGCTTATTTTCGAATTGCTGTGCGTTTTGTTGCCAACCTATTTTGCTACCTGACAACTTTACGGGTTTCACTTTTTAATTACCGTTCATATATTAATTTTTTCCTCGACTTTTCTTTCCTCGACTTTTTCACTCCGGACGCTTTATCTGGACACATTCGTCAGGACCTCCAACAGCCAAAGCTAAGTAGTAACATTAACATGATGCCTTCTTATTGCAGCCGCTGTGCTCACCTTACGGCGAGGATAGCTGTACTGCAAGCCCAGCTTCAGACGCAATCGTTAGGCAAGGGTAATTTCAGTGTAGGAAAGGATGAAACAGCGTCTGTGCCACCAGTAAGTACAGATAGTAGTATAAATCCCCTGGCACAGTCCCCGCAGCCGGACAACTTTCTCACGGTTTCTGGAAGGAAATGCTGTAGGAACGCTCAACCGGTGTTGCTCATTCAGCAGACAGAAACTTTCAACCGGTTTTCCCCATTAAGCAGCGGGTCGGTGTCAGAGGCCGAGTCTTCTCTGGTCTCTACTCCTCCCGTTACGGGGTCTGAGACGCCGAAGCTTCCCACCATTAGCTCTGACAAATTGAAAACTCTAGTCATTGGCGACTCCATTACCCGCAGTATTAGACTTAAAGCGAATCATCCAGCGATCATACACTGTTTACCCGGGGGCAGGGCTACCGACGTTAAGGCTAATCTGAAGATGGTGCTGGCTAAAGCTAAAACTGGCGAGTGTAGAGAGTATACTTTCTACAAACTTTCTACTATTAAACTCGGACAAAACAGAGATGCTTGTTCTAGGTCCCAAGTAACAAAGAGATCTTCTGTTGAATCTGACAATTAATCTTAATGGTTGTACAGTCGTCTCAAATAAAACTGTGAAGGACCTCGGCGTTACTCTGGACCCTGATCTCTCTTTTGAAGAACATATCAAGACCATTTCGAGGACAGCTTTTTTCCATCTACGTAACATTGCAAAAATCAGAAACTTTCTGTCCAAAAATGATGCAGAAAAATTAATCCATGCTTTTGTCACTTCTAGGTTAGACTACTGCAATGCTCTATTTTCCGGCTACCCGGATAAAGCACTAAATAAACTTCAGTTAGTGCTAAATACGGCTGCTAGAATCCTGACTAGAACCAAAAAATTTGATCATATTACTCCAGTGCTAGCCTCTCTACACTGGCTTCCTGTCAAAGCAAGGGCTGATTTCAAGGTTTTACTGCTAACCTACAAAGCATTACATGGGCTTGCTCCTACCTACCTCTCTGATTTGGTCCTGCCGTACATACCTACACGTACGCTACGGTCACAAGACGCAGGCCTCCTAATTGTCCCTAGAATTTCTAAGCAAACAGCTGGAGGCAGGGCTTTCTCCTATAGAGCTCCATTTTTATGGAACGGTCTGCCTACCCATGTCAGAGACGCAAACTCGGTCTCAACCTTTAAGTCTTTACTGAAGCCTCATCTCTTCAGTGGGTCATATGATTGAGTGTAGTCTGGCCCAGGAGTGGGAAGGTGAACGGAAAGGCTCTGGAGCAACGAACCGCCCTTGCTGTCTCTGCCTGGCCTGTTCCCCTCTTTTCACTGGGATTCTTTGCCTCTAACCCTGTTACGGGGCTGAGTCACTGGCTTGCTGGGGCTCTCTCGTGCCGTCCCTGGGGGGTGCGTCACCTGGGTGGGTTGATTCACTGTTGTGGTCGGCCTGTCTGGGTTCCCCCCCCTTGGGTTGTACCGTGTCGGAGATCTTTGTGGGCTATACTCGGCCTTGTCTCAGGATGGTAAGTTGGTGGTTGAAGATTTCCCTCTAGTGGTGTGGGGGCTGTGCTTTGGCAAAGTGGGTTGGGTTATATCCTTCCTGTTTGGCCCTGTCCGGGGTGTCCTCGGATGGGGCCACAGTGTCTCCTGACCCCTCCTGTCTCAGCCTCCAGTATTTATGCTGCAGTAGTTTATGTGTCGGGGGCTGGGGTCAGTTTGTTTATCTGGAGTACTTCTCCTGTCCTATTCAGGTGTCCTGTGTGAATCTAAGTGTGCGTTCTCTAATTCTCTCCTTCTCTCTTTCTTTCTCTCTCTCTCTCGGAGGACCTGAGCCCTAGGACCATGCCCCAGGACTACCTGACATGATGACTCCTTGCTGTCCCCAGTCCACCTGGCCATGCTGCTGCTCCAGTTTCAACTGGCCTGGGCCCTAGGACCATGTCCCAGGCCTACCTGACATGAGGACTCCTTGCTGTCCCCAGTCCACCTGGCCATGCTCCTGCTCCAGTTTCAACTGTTCTGCCTTACTATTATTCAACCATGCTGGTCATTTATGAACATTTGAACATCTTGGCCACGTTCTGTTATAATCTCCACCCGGCACAGCCAGAAGAGGACTGGCCACCCCACATATGCTCTCTCTAATTCTCTCTTTCTTTCTCTCTCTCGGAGGACCTGAGCCCTAGGACCGTGCCCCAGGACTACCTGACATGATGGCTCCTTGCTGTCCCCAGTCCACCTGACTGTGCTGCTGCTCCAGTTTCAACTGTTCTGCCTTATTACTATTTGACCATGCTGGTCATTTATGAACATTTGAACATCTTGGTCATGTTCTGTTATAATCTCTACCCGGCACAGCCAGAAGAGGACTGGCCACCCCACATAGCCCGGTTCCTCTCTAGGTTTCTTCCTAGGTTTTGGCCTTTCTAGGGAGTTTTTCCTAGCCACCGTGCTTTTACACCTGCATTGTTTGCTGTTTGGGGTTTTAGGCTGGGTTTCTGTACAGCACTTTGAGATATCAGCTGATGTACAAAGGGCTATATAAATAAATTTGATTTGATTTGATTTAGCCAAATAGCTAACTTTGCCTGAGCAAACAGAAAATTCAACCAAACACATTTTTCTTTCTCCTTACTCGAATACCTGTATCCCATTATAAACATCCCAACAGTAAAAACCACCCCCAACCTGTCACACAGACATTCCAACAGAGACATTAATGGCATTAACCTGGTGCACACAGAAAACACATGAATCACAGTTTCTTTCATTTGACAGAAAGGACACCCCTGCCCAATTCCCGGATCAACCCGTGCCAACCAGCTGTTAGTGGCCAGGGCTCCATGAAGAACCCTCCACTGGAGGTCCCCTGACCTCTTTGGTACTGGGGGTTTGTAGAGCCCCCTCCATCTAAAACCCACCATACTCTCCGCCCCACATACCCCCTGCCACTGATGTGTCTTCACTCCTGTTAGGCTTCTAATGCTCCTAACCTTAACGCAGAGGTTGTAGAAGGCTTTACCTCCAACCCCCTCAAACTCCCCCAGGCTCGGAGTGTTAAAATCTAACAAGTCCTCCAGACCCCCTTGCCAGTCTCCAGTCTCTGCCGTCACCTGCAGTGGCGGGAACATTGGTGGCCCCTCTCCCTTTGGCCTCTCAAACACCCCCCTTACCGGCTCAGACAGTGCCTCCTGGACCTCCTCCAGGAATCTCTCCAGCAGCCTAAGAGACGTTATTCCTGTTTGTTGCGCCAAGACCTCTGGGGTTTTCCACCCCTCCTCTCCCAGCAGTCTCAGGTCACCCAGCCTTTGTAAACCCCCTGCCATCAGTTGCCTCTGCAGGGTGGCCGACTGAACCAATCTCAAAGGGATGGCTGGGTTGTGGAAGATGGGCTCCTCCCACACCCACTGCCCAGGCTCCACACCCCCTTCTCGTGTGGGCCTTAGCAGCTGCCAGGCCCTCAGCACCGCAGAGTAAAACTCTGAGAGACCTGCTGTACTCAGCCTCTCCAGCTTCATGAGGAACAGCTGCCGGTCCAACCCTAATCCGCCAGCTCTCCTCAGCAGCGCATGCTGGTTCCCTCCAGCCAACATCAGTGTGGTACAGCAGTCTCTGCACCGCCTTTAGTCGGAAAGCAGCCATCCTGCTCTCCAGTTCCACCAGGCCCTGTCCTCCTTCGTGGACGGTCATGTACAAAACTGCTGCCTTCAGCCAGTGATGTCCCGACCAAAAGAAGTCCACCAGCTTGCGTTGCAGGTCTGCAAGCAGACCAGCGGGGGGGTTGAGGACAGCCAGTTTATGCCACAAGGAAGATGCCACCAGGTTGTTGATTATCAGCACCCTCCCTCTATATGACACTTGGGACAGGAGCCACCTCCACCTGGCCAGTCTTGACACCACTACCTGTGACAGCCCCTCCCAGGTTTTGCTGACCCACCTCTCCGAGCCCAGGTACATCCCCAACACTTTAAGCCCTTCACAACCCCACTGCAAACCCCCTGGAAGCAGAGGAGGAGCCCTATCCCCCCATGCCCCACATAACAGAGCTTTGCTCTTTCCCCAGTTTACCTTAGCTGATGAAGCTCCCTCGTACACCTTCAGACTGGTCTCTAGTTCCTGCATATCTTGCCCATCCCTGACCATCACAGAAACATCATCTGCATATGCTGAGACTGCTATTCCTGTCACCACATCCATGCCTGTCCAGCACACTCCCCGCAGTCTCCTGCGTAGCAGTCCTAAAAAAGGCTCAATGGCTAGTGTGTACAGCTGCCCAGATAGAGGGCATCCTTGTCTAATGCCCCGTCTCACCCAGACTGGACTACTGAGCCCCCCTCCCACCTTAACCATACATGACGCCCCAGCATACAACAGCTTCACACAGGTCACAAAACTCTTCCCAAACCCAAACACAGACATCACATTAAACAGCTACTCATGATCCACTCTATCAAAAGCCTTCTCTTGATCTAAAGAGACCAGTCCAAAGTTCACATTAGAACCTCTCGACAAGTCCAACATGTCCCTAATCAAGAACAAGTTGTCCGTGATTGAGCGTTCCGGTACACAATATGTCTGGTCCTTGTGTATTATAGAGTCCAGATGGGACTTCAGTCTGTTAGAGAGGACCTTGGCAAAAATCTTGTAGTCCGCACAGAGTAATGCCACAGGCCTCCAGTTCTTAAGTTCACACAAGTCCCCTTTTTTGGGCAGGAGAGTCAGAGCCGCCCGACGGCAGCTCATCGGCAACTCTCCTACCCCGACGCATTCTCGCAACACGCAAAAGAAATCCTGTCCAATTGTTCCCCAGAATTTTTTGTAAAATTCCACTGGAAGTCCATCGACCCCGGGTGCACGACCGGGGCACATCTGGGTTACTGCCTCTGCCAGTTCATGTGACAACAGAGGAATGTCGATTTCATCCCTCTGTGCCCGAGAGAGCTTAGGGTGTCCTGCGAACAAGACCTGAGCATACATAGGATCACACATTTCTGCTCTATACAACTCAGTATAAAACTCCACAGTCCGCTCCCGCATCTCCCCCACCACAGAGGTCACCCGCCCATCAGACAGCCGTAGACAATGCATACCCTTGGCTTCACTGCTCTGTCTTTCCAAACCAAAGAAGAAGGAGCTGGGAGCATCCATCTCCTTGAGCATGGAGAACCCAGCTCTTACAAGTGCTCCCTTTGCTTTAACCTGGAAAAAACTGCCCAGGTCCCGACATTGCCTTGCCCCACCATCTCTACCTCCATCTCACTAATACACCGCTCTAGTTCCCCCAATACTCTCCTAGCCTCTGAGGATGAGAGAGCTGTGTACTGTTGACAGAAAAGCCGAATTTGCACTTTCCCCACATCCCACCATTGACTCAGAGACTCATACTCCTCTCTTCGCTGCCCCCATCTTTCCCAAAAAGTCTGGAAACCTGAGCAAAAAGTGGCATCTTGTAAGAGCTTTACATTGAACTTCCAATAAGATGCCTGCCGGGGCCCTGGTGAAATAGACAGCCGAGCCATGGTTATGTGGTGATCCGAAAACCCCACTGGGAGAATGGTAGCACCCAGCAGCCTATTGCTCTGATTCCTGGACATGTAAAAACGATCAAGTCGGGCTGCACTCACCCTAGCCCCAAAAACCTTCACCCACGTATACTGTCTTGTGTTTGGATGTTTAGTTCTCCAAACATCCACTAGGTCAAACTGATTAAAGATGTCCCTTAACACTCCCACTGACACTGAATGAGGCTCTTCCCCATTTCTGTCTTTTGTAAAATCCATTGTACAGTTCCAGTCACCTCCGATCACCAGCGTCTCCTCAGGCGCTACTTGTGAGAGTTCCTGTCTAAGACTCCCAAATAGAACCCCTCTTTCTCTCCCTGTGTTAGGCGCATACACATTTATAAAGACAAAACACATGTTGTTAATTTCTGCTTTAACAACAAGCAACCTACCCCTACACACCTCCTTTGAGGAGCACATTTTTACAGCCAGACCCGGTGCAAAAAGGACTGCCACCCCTGCACTAAGATTTGTCCCATGGCTCAACACACTTGCCCCTTTCCACCAGAGCCCCCAATCAACTTCATTCACCACATCACTATGCGTCTCCTGCAGAAACAACACCTGTACGTTTTTTTGTTTTACATATTCACCCAACAGACTCCTCTTTCCCGCATCTCTGGCGCCATTTATATTGAGCGAGCGAAATGTCTCCATAAGAAGTGGGAGAAAAGCCAGCAGAGAAATAGACCAATAGCAAAGCTCAAAAAGCCCCAGTGTCAGTAAGAAATTAAACATTTAAACAGTGTCTGAAGGTAAACCTTTACGCACTGTTGTGACCCACTTCCTCAACCTAAACCGTTTCCTGGGTGAGAGGACACCATGCCCCTCATTTCTCATAGCATGTTGTACTGATCTTACAAACTTTCTAGGATCAGGAAAAAAGCCTCAAGATTAACTTTTTCCCCTTAGTCTCATTCAGGAACCTTGTCAGTTCTCTCAACGTGTACTTGGACCCCTCTGGTTGACTGGCTGTCAGCTCCGGTCCAATTGAAGAGGAGTCTGAAAAAAAAAACTCCTCATCCTCTTCCTCAGACTCACTTTCCTCCTCTAGCCTGACTAGACCCAGCCTCTGCTTCTTCACCATCTCTAGCCTGACTAGACCCAGCCTCATCTACACCACCATCTCTAGACTGACTAGGCCCAGCCTCTGCTGTCTGCATCTCCTTACCCCCTGCATTTTGACCTCGATTTCCCCCCCTTGCGCTAGTACCCTCACCTTGTCTATGGCCTTTATGTGGGCACGCAAAGCTCTTGTGCCCCAAATCCCCACATTCAAAACACCGTAGACTATCTGTGCTGGCAAAACCTGCATAGAGCCCCTCCCCATGCCTCACTTTAAAATGCACATTTAGCTGTTGCTCATTATTGTTCAGAAACATAAACACTTGCCTCCTGAATGAAACAACGTGCTTAACGGCATCTGCCTGAAAACCTGCTGACAGTACACGGAAACCGCTAGCAAACTTACCAAAACGACTCAGCTCTTTCCTAATTTGATCATCCGTAATAAACGGAGGCAAATTTGCCACTACAACTCTTGTTGAAGGGGTAGAGAGAGGTGAAATTGACACCAACACATCCCTTACAAATATTCCGCCAGCAATTAGCCTACCGACCAAATTAGCCCTTTTCATGAACACAACCACAGCTTTGTTCATTCTAGAAGCAGAATTTATAAACTCAGCTCCTACCTGTTCACCGACCACGAGCAGAACCTCCTCCACCTTAACTCCGTTCTCAGGAACACACCTGAATCCATGCTGTATCGACAGCGTCTCCTCCGCGCTAGGCTGAGAAGCCATTGCGCACACTACACCTTCCAACCCCCAGGAAAGTTACTCTATCCTCTTCCACCCTAACTTTGAAAAAAAAACTTTGGATACCGCTAAAAACAAATATTGCATTAACCCTCCACCATAGAAAATAACATGTAAAGAAAAGAATCAAGAAAGTTAGTTAGGATAGAGCTTTCCACACCAAACACTCAAACTCCAAAAACACCCAGCATGCACAGAGAGAGAGAGAGAGAGAGAGAGAGAGAGAGAGAGAGAGAGAGAGAGAGAGAGAGAGAGAGAGAGAGAGAGACAGAGAGGGAGTCATCATACTTTACACCCTGAAAAAGAAGTGGTGCAAAGTGGACTTGACAAAGATAAATTTGAATGGATCATAATCCCACAGTCTTTGGTTTAAATGCCAGGACATCAATTAAAGAGATCCTTGCTAGGTCACAGTCACACTGCCTGTGAGTGCTGTTTAAAGCCTCCTCTGAGAGCACTACAACCCATAGAGATCATTTCCTTTTCTCCATTACACTTAGTTTAGTTGTGCCAGTAAATTAGGTCTCTTCTGCTAGAGGACAAGTTTCCCCAGACAGAGGAGAAAAGAAAAGAGAAGAGAGAGGGAGGGAGGAAAGGAGAGATGCAGCTCCGTAGTCTTCTCCACTTACTGTGATGATAACCTGTCTACCCGTGCTGGATCCACTTCCTGAAAATAAACCAATGGAAGACTGGCTGAATGAGTGATATGAGGCAGTGGATGGAGGACTAATTATTAAGTCAGGTAATTAAGAATTTGCTTACGTGAAAAAAATACATTAGTTAAAGCTTTTTGGTTTTCCTGGAGGACTGAGACCCCATATAGTGATGCCCTGCAGCAGCTTTGGCTTTGTTTAAACTAAATAAAATAATGATCTTGATTGAGTTTGGGGCCAGAGGGACAATGCAGTGGGCATTACGGATTAGGGAAGTAAAATCAAACATTGTGTTACGTACAACAATGTAACATTCATTGTGAATAGGTGGAAATATATTGCCAGTGTTGTGATTTAATATGGTGTGAGTGAAGATGGTGTGAGTATAGATGGTGTGAGTGAAGATGGTGTGAGTATAGATGGTGTGAGTGAAGATGGTGTGAGTATAGATGGTGTGAGTGAAGATGGTGTGAGTATAGATGGTGTGAGTATAGATGGTGTGAGTGAAGATGGTGTGAGTATAGATGGTGTGAGTATAGATGGTGTGAGTGAAGATGGTGTGAGTAAAGATGGTGTGAGTAAAGATGGTGTGATTGAAGATGGTGCGAGTGAAGATGGTGTGAGTATAGATGGTGTGAGTGAAGATGGTGTGAGTATAGATGGTGTGAGTGTAGATGGTGTGAGTGAAGATGGTGTGAGTAAAGATGGTGTGAGTGAAGATGGTGTGATTGAAGATGGTGTGATTGTAGATGGTGTGAGTGTAGATGGTGTGATTGAAGATGGTGTGATTGTAGATGGTGTGATTGAAGATGGTGTGATTGAAGATGGTGTGAGTGAAGATGGTGTGATTGTAGATGGTGTGAGTGAAGATGGTGTGATTGAAGATGGTGTGAGTGAAGATGGTGTGATTGTAGATGGTGTGAGTGTAGATGGTGTGAGTGTAGATGGTGTGAGTGAAGATGGTGTGATTGTAGATGGTGTGAGTGTAGATGGTGTGATTGTAGATGGTGTGAGTGAAGATGGTGTGAGTGTAGATGGTGTGATTGTAGATGGTGTGAGTGTAGATGGTGTGAGTGTAGATGGTGTGAGTGAAGATGGTGTGATTGTAGATGGTGTGAGTGTAGATGGTGTGATTGTAGATGGTGTGAGTGAAGATGGTGTGATTGAATATGGTGTGAGTGAAGATGGTGTGAGTAAAGATGGTGTGATTGCACTAAACTGGCTTATGTTAAGTTTTCTGCCTTTCTTTTTAAATAGTATAATTTAGACATATATTTTGGGTTAACATGCAATGCCCTGAGTTTAGCGTAAAATGCCAGTCTTTTTAATATTTTAAATTTTTGTAAAACAAACAACAACAGACTACTTTGTTGTCATTCCAAAGATGTTGTGTATTCCCGCCCCTGGCACTTGAGAGACAATTCATTCCCTTTTTTCTGAAACATAATTTAGGAGAGAAACATGCCTTTTTTTCAAGTAACTCATCTGGAAACATTAACAGCTCTTCTACGATGGGTAATTCCATTGGATGAAAAGCAGAGAAACCTTAGCTCAATGTGCCGTAGTGGAGGGAACAAGATGAGAAGACACAACAGACACAACGATACACAACAACTGTATACATACATAGGCACAGACGAATACATGCATGCACACACACATACACACATACACACATACAAACAAACATACACACAAACATACACACAACCATACACACACACACAGCTCTGCAAAACTGGTGGTGCCACACAACGGATAATCTTCAGTCAGCCCCAGACAACAACAAAATATATATATATTTGAAAATAGGGAAGAGGGAGGAGATTGATCTAATTACAGGAAGGGATCTGCTTTAAATGTTTTAGCAGAACTGTATAACGTATTTAAATGGACTCCTAAAGGTTTCCAACCCTTTTAGTGTTCAGGTCACTACTGTTCAGTCGTGTGGTCAGGTGCCACAAAGAGGGACTTAGGAAAAATTGCAATTGGCTCAGAACAGAGCAGCACAGCTGTCCCTTGGATGAACACAGAGAGCAAACATTAATGATATGCATGTCAATGTCAATCTCTCCAGACTCAACGT
>NC_060181.1:92710346-92735346 GCF_021184085.1 Oncorhynchus gorbuscha | reverse complement strand
AAAAGGAAGGGGGAGAGGGAAAAGGAAGGGGAGAGGGAAAAGGAAGGGGAGAGGGAAAAGGAAGGGGGAGAGGGAAAAGGAAGGGGGAGAGGGAAAAGGAAGGGGAGAGGGAAAAGGAAGGGGGAGAGGGAAAAGGAAGGGGAGAGGGAAAAGGAAGGGGAGAGGGAAAAGGAAGGGGGGAGAGGGAAAAGGAAGGGGGGGAGGGAAAAGGAAGGGGAGAGGGAAAAGGAAGGGGGAGGGAAAAGGAAGGTGGAGGGGGAAAAGGAAGGGGGAGAGGGAAAAGGAAGGGGGAGGGAATAGGAAGGGGAGGAAAAGGAAGGGGGAGAGGGAAAAGGAAGGGGAGGGGGAAAGGAAGGGGGAGAGGGAATAGGAAGGGAAGGGAAAAGGAAGGGGGAGAGGGAAAAGGAAGGGGGGAGGGAATAGGAAGGGAAGGGAAAAGGAAGGGGGAGAGGGAAAAGGAAGGGGAGGGGAAAAGGAAGGGGGAGAGGGAATAGGAAGGGAAGGGAAAAGGAAGGGGGAGAGGGAAAAGGAAGGGGAGAGGGAAAAGGAAGGGGAGAGGGAATAGGAAGGGGAGGGAAAAGGAAGGGGGAGAGGGAAAAGGAAGGGGGAGAGGGAAAAGGAAGGGGAGAGGGAATAGGAAGGGAAGGGAAAAGGAAGGGGGAGAGGGAAAAGGAAGGGGAGAGGGAAAAGGAAGGGGGAGAGGGAATAGGAAGGGGAGGGAAAAGGAAGGGGAGAGGGAAAAGGAAGGGGAGGGAAATGGAAGGGGAGGGAAAAGGAAGGGGAGAGGGAAAAGGAAGCGGGAGAGGGAATAGGAAGGGGGAGAGGGAATAGGAAGGGGAGGGAAAAGGAAGGGGGAGAGGGAATAGGAAGGGGAGGGAAAAGGAAGGGGAGAGGGAAAAGGAAGCGGGAGAGGGAATAGGAAGGGGGAGAGGGAATAGGAAGGGGAGGGAAAAGGAAGGGGGAGAGGGAAGAGGAAGGGGAGGGAAAGGGAGGAAGGAGAGGGAAAAGGAAGGGGGAGGGAAAAGGAAGGGGGAGAGGGAAAAGGAAGGGGAGAGGGAAAAGGAAGGGGGAGGGAAAAGGAAGGTGGAGGGGGAAAAGGAAGGGGGAGAGGGAAAAGGAAGGGGGAGAGGGAAAAGGAAGGGGGAGGGAAAAGGAAGGTGGAGGGGGAAAAGGAAGGGGGAGAGGGAAAAGGAAGGGGGAGAGGGAAAAGGAAGGGGGAGAGGGAATAGGAAGGGAAGGGAAAAGGAAGGGGGAGAGGGAAAAGGAAGGGGAGAGGGAAAAGGAAGGGGAGAGGGAATAGGAAGGGGAGGGAAAAAGGAAGGGAAAAGGAGGGGAGGGAAATGGAAGGGGAGGGAAATGGAAGGGGGAGGGAAAAGGAAGGGGGGAAAAGGAAGGGGAGAGGGAATAGAAGGGGAGGGAAAAGGAAGGGGGAGAGGGAATAGGAAGGGGAGGGAAAAGGAAGGGGGAGGGAAAATGAAGGGGAGGGAAAAGGAAGGGGGAGAGGGAATAGGAAGGGGAGGGAAAAGGAAGGGCAGGGAAACGTTTTGACCAATGCAGATATTATCAAAGACATTCAACTTAAAAGTTCATATCACAAACTTTTGATGTAAAATATTTTTGAGCAATCTTGAGGAAATCCTATTTGAGTCAGAAAAGGATATATTCATTTGATCGGTAAGCTACACAAAACCTTGCACACAGCCTATACAACTGACAACCTCTAAGAAAAATACATCATCTATTGGAACCTTATTTAAAAATTACTGATATCGGCAAAAGATGTAGGGAATGTTGGAACATAACCAACTAAATTACAGTTAACAAAAATGTACGCTTTATCCAGTATAAATTCATGTATAGAATTTATTATACAGGAGACAAAATGAACAAATTCTATAGCACAATGGCATAGTAAAGTCCGAAGTGTAAAATGACTAATGACACTTATCATGTAAAAGTTACAGGCAGCGTTGGAAAGATGGACAGCAGAGGTATTGCAATGTAAATGTATTTTAAATATGTCTGTGTGTACAGTATATTTCAAAACATGAAACATGAGGGTGCGGTGAGTTACCGGATGGGTCGGACAATAGTCCTCGTGAGTTACCCGATGGGTCGGACAATAGTCCTCGTGAGTTACCCGATGGGTCGGACAATAGTCCTCTTGAGTTACCCGATGGATTGGACAATAGTCCTCTAGTTACCTGATTGGTTGGACAATAGTCCTCTTGAGTTACCTGATTGGTTGGACAATAGTCCTCTTGAGTTACCTGATTAGTTGGACAATAGTCCTCTTGAGTTACCTGATTGGTTGGACAATAGTCCTCTTGAGTTACCCGATTGGTTGGACAATAGTCCTCTTGAGTTACCTGATTAGTTGGATAATAGTCCTCTTGAGTTACCTGATTGGTTGGACAAAAGTCCTCATGAGTTACACGATGGGTTGGACAAAAGTCCTCATGAGTTACACGATGGGTTGGACAAAAGTCCTCATGATTTACACGATGGGTTGGACAATAGTCCTCTTGAGTTACCCAATGGGTCGGACAATAGTCCTCTCAGCAATTATCTGGAAATCAGCTAATCCTCTGACCTTCGTTTAATGGAAAGGTAAAATGCTTCATTAGAAGTGCGATGGAAAGAATCAAAATCGTGCAGTTTGAGACCAAGTGGCCGCTGGGAGATGTGGGTGTGGGCAGGTGTGATGTAAGGATGTTTTGTATGATGTCGCCGTTTGTACGTGTGTGTTTTATATTGTTTAAAAAATATATTAAACAAAATCATATACAAAAGATTTAAAGACCTTCGCTTGAAAAATACGAAAAAAAGTGGCAATATTGCTGTTGGTTAATTCTGAGATGCTGTAGCCTCAAAATAGTCTGAATAAATCAAAGAAAACTTAAGGAATCTGTCATTCATTTTGACGTTTTTGCCAAGGAGATCTTAGTCACGCAAATGTTATATCTAACTAATATGTTTGGTGCAGGGAGGGAGGGAAGGAGGGGAGAGGAGGCTTTTTTTTGCTGGCAAGGTTAATTCTGTTTTCCTACCTCTGTGTCACCTGTAGCAATTAAACTCATGACAACTTTCTGCTGAGAGAGAGAAAAAGGAAAGGAGGGAGGAAAGAAAGGTAGAAAGAAAGAGTTTCTGTAGAAGTAAGGACAATAAAAATAGCTAGGTTGGACAAGCTGACATCAAATCAAATGTCTTTATAAAGCCCCTTCTTACATCAGCTGATGTCTCAAAGTGCTGTACACAAACCCAGCCTAAAACCCCAAACAGCAAGCAATGCAGGTGTAGAAGCACGGTGGCTAGGAAAAACTCCCTGGAAAGGCCAGAACCTAAACGGATATCTCTAGTCTAAACTGATATCTCTAGTCTAAACTGATATCTCTAGTCTAAACTGATATCTCTAGTCTAAACTGATACTGATATCTCTAGTCTAAACTGATATCTCTAGTCTAAACTGATACTGATATCTCTAGTCTAAACTGATATCTCTAGTCTAAACTGATACTGATATCTCTAGTCTAAACTGATATCTCTAGTCTAAACTGATATCTCTAGTCTAAACTGATACTGATATCTCTAGTCTAAACTGATATCTCTAGTCTAAACTGATACTGATATCTCTAGTCTAAACTGATATCTCTAGTCTAAACTGATACTGATATCTCTAGTCTAAACTGATATCTCTAGTCTAAACTGATATCTCTAGTCTAAACTGATACTGATATCTCTAGTCTAAACTGATATCTCTAGTCTAAACTGATACTGATATCTCTAGTCTAAACTGATATCTCTAGTCTAAACTGACATCTCTAGTCTAAACTGATATCTCTAGTCTAAACTGATATCTCTAGTCTAAACTGACATCTCTAGTCTAAACTGATATCTCTAGTCTAAACTGATATCTCTAGTCTAAACTGATATCTCTAGTCTAAACTGATATCTCTAGTCTAAACTGACACTCTAGTCTAAACGGATATCTCTAGTCTAAACTGATATCTCTAGTCTAAACTGATATCTCTAGTCTAAACTGATATCTCTAGTCTAAACTGATATCTCTAGTCTAAACTGATATCTCTAGTCTAAACTGATATCTCTAGTCTAAACTGATATCTCTAGTCTAAACTGACATCTCTAGTCTAAACTGATATCTCTAGTCTAAACTGATATCTCTAGTCTAAACTGATATCTCTAGTCTAAACTGATCCTGATATCTCTAGTCTAAACTGATATCTCTAGTCTAAACTGATATCTCTAGTCTAAACTGACATCTCTAGTCTAAACTGATATCTCTAGTCTAAACTGATATCTCTAGTCTAAACTGATATCTCTAGTCTAAACTGATATCTCTAGTCTAAACTGACACTCTAGTCTAAACGGATATCTCTAGTCTAAACTGATATCTCTAGTCTAAACTGATATCTCTAGTCTAAACTGATATCTCTAGTCTCTAAAACTGATATCTCTAGTCTAAACTGATATCTCTAGTCTAAACTGATATCTCTAGTCTAAACTGATATCTCTAGTCTAAACTGATATCTCTAGTCTAAACTGATATCTCTAGTCTAAACTGATATCTCTAGTCTAAACTGATATCTCTAGTCTAAACTGATATCTCTAGTCTAAACTGATATCTCTAGTCTAAACTGATATCTCTAGTCTAAACTGATATCTCTAGTCTAAACTGATATCTCTAGTCTAAACTGATATCTCTAGTCTAAACTGATACTGATATCTCTAGTCTAAACTGATATCTCTAGTCTAAACTGATATCTCTAGTCTAAACTGATATCTCTAGTCTAAACTGATATCTCTAGTCTAAACTGACATCTCTAGTCTAAACTGATATCTCTAGTCTAAACTGATATCTCTAGTCTAAACTGATATCTCTAGTCTAAACTGATATCTCTAGTCTAAACTGATATCTCTAGTCTAAACTGATATCTCTAGTCTAAACTGATATCTCTAAACTGATCTAAACTGATATCTCTAGTCTAAACTGATATCTCTAGTCTAAACTGATATCTCTAGTCTAAACTGATATCTCTAGTCTAAACTGATATCTCTAGTCTAAACTGACATCTCTAGTCTAAACTGATATCTCTAGTCTAAACTGATCTCTAGTCTAAACTGATATCTCTAGTCTAAACTGATATCTCTAGTCTAAACTGATATCTCTAGATATCTCTAGTCTAAACTGATATCTCTAGTCTAAACTGATATCTCTAGTCTAAACTGATATCTCTAGTCTAAACTGATATCTCTAGTCTAAACTGATATCTCTAGTCTAAACTGATATCTCTAGTCTAAACTGATATCTCTAGTCTAAACTGATATCTCTAGTCTAAACTGATATCTCTAGTCTAAAACTGATATCTCTAGTCTAAACTGATATCTCTAGTCTAAACTGATATCTCTAGTCTAAACTGATATCTCTAGTCTAAACTGACATCTCTAGTCTAAACTGATATCTCTAGTCTAAACTGATATCTCTAGTCTAAACTGATATCTCTAGTCTAAACTGATATCTCTAGTCTAAACTGATATCTCTAGTCTAAACTGATATCTCTAGTCTAAACTGATATCTCTAGTCTAAACTGATATCTCTAGTCTAAACTGATATCTCTAGTCTAAACTGATATCTCTAGTCTAAACTGATATCTCTAGTCTAAACTGATATCTCTAGTCTAAACTGATATCTCTAGTCTAAACTGATATCTCTAGTCTAAACTGATATCTCTAGTCTAAACTGATGTCTCTAGTCTAAACTGATATCTCTAGTCTAAACTGATATCTCTAGTCTAAACTCTAGTCTAAACTGATATCTCTAGTCTAAACTGATATCTCTAGTCTAAACTGACATCTCTAGTCTAAACTGATATCTCTAGTCTAAACTGATATCTCTAGTCTAAACTGACACTCTAGTCTAAACGGATATCTCTAGTCTAAACTGATATCTCTAGTCTAAACTGATATCTCTAGTCTAAACTGATATCTCTAGTCTAAACTGATATCTCATAATCTTTGTATTATGTTACCCTGGTTCATATATCAAACAGGGAATGTAGTATTGGATATTTAATGGTTGTAGTCGATAACATGGTACACATGTGTGCAATGCACATACATCAAAGATTTTCTTTCTCGTTTAATTGGGGTCAAAGCAGGACGAAAGAGACTACATTCATGCTTTCTGCAACATTGGGACCAAAAGCCAATATAAATTACTCTATTCAACTGTGCAACACAGTTGGGGGGGGTATTTTCATTTTTCTGAGACAAGTATCTGTGTAGAAGTACTACAACCTTTTGGTCAGGTCATTGTTGTAAAATATCATGTTTTCTCAATAATGTACCTGGTTAAACAAAGTTATTCAATTACAAACTGGAAAGTATCAAAGACAGATAAGGTCCTCTCACATACCGGACACCGTATCTAGCCCACCACATACTCCCACCAACAAGGCTCTCTGAAAAGCACGACAAACCAAATCCAAACCAAAACAGAGCCCTATACGGCATTGCTCCTGTGTGTACCCATCATTCATCACCTCTCTGACATTCCTCTGTGTTAGACTAGTGTTTTACAATGCACAATGTCAACAGCCGACACAAAACAAAACAATACCCAGGAACAATGTGGAAAGACACAGAGGGAAATAAAAAGAGAGAGATAAAAAGAGGGATAGAGAGAGAGAGAGAGGTGGGAGAGAGGGAGGGAAGGAAGGGGAGGAGAACATGAGGTTGAGAATGAAAGAGAGGGAGACGTGGTAATGTTGTAGATAAGCTTTGATTAAAGACCTTCAGGAAAACCAGACGCGCAGCTAACTGTTCCCTCATCAGTCTCCTAATGGGCCTGGGGTACAAGGCCATTGTTTCAACATGGGTGCCCAGATGTTTCACAATGGAATGCACCCTCTCCTCTCTTCCTCCATGACGAGACTGGAAGGTTCATAGAGAGAGAGAGAGAGAGAGAGAGCGACAGAGAGAGACAGAGAGAGAGAGAGAGAGAGAGAGAGAGAGAGAGAGAGAGAGAGAGAGAGAGAGAGAGAGAGAGAGAGAGAGAGAGAGAGAGAGAGAGAGAGAGAGAGAGAGAGAGACAGAGAGAGAGAGAGAGAATAACTAATGTAAACTCTGCTGCAACCTGCGGAACCTTTAATTGCCAAACGCGTTCTTCTTCGCTGGGACTCAATTACAATGGCAAATTGCGAATTATTAAATAGGTAAGGCCTAAAAACAAGCAAGAACAGCTTTTCTTAGGGACATTTCCTCTTTTAAGTAACCCACACCATCCCACCAGCCCGCCAGGTCAAAATGCAGATCAGGCAGTACCCTGCTGTCTGTACTGTGTTCAAAGGGCCTCCTTCAAAGAGAGGAGGAGGAAACTAACTGGAGACATGGAGGAGGAGGAAACTAACTGGGAGACAAGGAGGAGGAGGAAACTAACTGGAGACATGGAGGAGGAAACTAACTGGGTGACAAGGAGGAGGAGGAAACTAACTGGAGACATGGAGGAGGAAACTAACTGGGAGACAAGGAGGAGGAGGAGGAGGAGGAGGAGGAGGAGGAGGAGGAAACTAACTGGAGACATGGAGGAGGAGGAGGAGGAGGAAACTAACTGGGAGACAAGGAGGAGGAGGAGGAGGAGGAAACTAACTGGGAGACAAGGAGGAGGAGGAGGAGGAAACTAACTGGGAGACAAGGAGGAGGAGGAGGAGGAAACTAACTGGGAGACAAGGAGGAGGAGGAGGAGGAAACTAACTAGAGACATGGAGGAGGAGGAAACTAACTGGAGACATGGAGGAGGAGGAGGAGGAAACTAACTGGAGACATGGAGGAGGAGGAAACTAACTGGAGACATGGAGGAGGAGGAGGAGGAGGAAACTAACTGGAGACATGGAGGAGGAGGAGGAGGAGGAGGAGGAGGAGGAGGAGGAGGAAACTAACTGGATACATGGAGGAGTAGGAGGACGAGGAGGAGGAAACTAACTGGAGACATGGAGGAGGAGGAGGAGGAGGAGGAGGAGGAGGAGGAGGAGGAGGAGGAGGAGGAGGAGGAGGAGGAGGAGGAGGAGGAGGAGGAGGAAACTAACTGGAGACATGGAGGAGGAGGAGGAGGAGGAGGAGGAGGAGGAGGAGGAGGAGGAGGAGGAGGAGGAGGAGGAGGAGGAGGAGGAGGAGGAGGAAACTAACTTGAGACATGGAGGAGGAGGAAACTAACTGGAGACATGGAGGAGGAGGAGGAGGAAACTAACTGGAGACATGGAGGAGGAGGAAACTAACTGGAGACATGGAGGAGGAGGAGGAGGAGGAAACTAACTGGAGACATGGAGGAGGAGGAGGAGGAGGAGGAAACTAACTGGATACATGGAGGAGTAGGAGGACGAGGAGGAGGAAACTAACTGGAGACATGGAGGAGGAGGAGGAGGAGGAGGAGGAGGAGGAGGAGGAGGAGGAGGAGGAGGAGGAGGAGGAGGAAACTAACTGGAGACATGGAGGAGGAGGAGGAGGGAGGAGGAGGAGGAGGAGGAGGAGGAGGAGGAGGAGGAGGAGGAGGAGGAGGAGGAGGAGGAGGAGGAAACTAACTTGAGACATGGAGGAGGAGGAAACTAACTGGAGACATGGAGGAGGAGGAGGAGGAAACTAACTGGAGACATGGAGGAGGAGGAGGAAACTAACTGGAGACATGGAGGAGGAGGAGGAAACTAACTGGAGACATGGAGGAGGAGGAGGAGGAGGAGGATACTAACTGGAGACATGGAGGAGGAGGAAACTAACTGGAGACATGGAGGAGGAGGAGGAGGAGGAGGAAACTAACTGGAGACATGGAGGAGGAGGAGGAGGAGGATACTAACTGGAGACATGGAGGAGGAGGAGGAGGATACTAACTGGAGACATGGAGGAGGAGGAAACTAACTGGAGACATGGAGGAGGAGGAGGAGGAGGAGGAGGAGGAGGAGGAGGAAACTAACTGGAGACATGGAGGAGGAGGAGGAGGAGGAGGAGGAGGAGGAGGAGGAGGAGGAGGAGGAGGAGGAGGAGGAGGAGGAGGAGGAGGAGGAACTAACTGGAGACAAGGAGGAGGAGGAAACTAACTGGAGACATGGAGGAGGAGGAGGAAACTAACTGGAGACATGGAGGAGGAGGAGGAGGAAACTAAATGGAGACATGGAGGAAGAGGAGGAGGAGGAGGAAACTAACTGGAGACATGGAGGAGGAGGAGGAGGAGGAGGAGGAGGAAACTAACTGGAGACATGGAGGAGGAGGAGGAGGAGGAGGAGGAGGAGGAGGAGGAGGAGGAGGAGGAGGAGGAGGAGGAGGAGGAGGAGGAGGAGGAAAACTAACTGGAGACAAGGAGGAGGAGGAGGAGGAGGAAACTAACTGGAGACATGGAGGAGGAGGAGGAAACTAACTGGAGACATGGAGGAGGAGGAGGAAACTAACTGGAGACATGGAGGAGGAGGAGGAAACTAACTGGAGACATGGAGGAGGAGGAGGAGGAGGAGGAAACTAACTGGAGACATGGAGGAGGAGGAGGAGGAAACTAACTGGAGACATTTACATTTACATTTAAGTCATTTAGCAGACGCTCTTATCCAGAGCGACTTACAAATTGGTGCATTCACCTTATGACATCCAGTGGGACAGTCACTTAACAATAGTGCATCTAAAACTTAAGGGGGGGTGAGAGGGATTACTTATCCTATCCTAGGTATTCCTTAAAGAGGTGGGGTTTCAGGTGTCTCCGGAAGGTGGTGATTGACTCCGCTGTCCTGGCGTCGTGAGGGAGTTTGTTCCACCATTGGGGGGCCAGGGCAGCGAACAGTTTTGACTGGGCTGAGCGGGAGCTGTACTTCCTCAGTGGTAGGGAGGCGAGCAGGCCAGAGGTGGATGAACGCAGTGCCCTTGTTTGGGTGTAGGGCCTGATCAGAGCCTGGAGGTACTGAGGTGCCGTTCCCCTCACAGCTCCGTAGGCAAGCACCATGGTCTTGTAGCGGATGCGAGCTTCAACTGGAAGCCAGTGGAGAGAACGGAGGAGCGGGGTGACGTGAGAGAACTTGGGAAGGTTGAACACCAGACGGGCTGCGGCGTTCTGGATGAGTTGAAGGGGTTTAATGGCACAGGCAGGGAGCCCAGCCAACAGCGAGTTGCAGTAATCCAGACGGGAGATGACAAGTGCCTGGATTAGGACCTGCGCCGCTTCCTGTGTGAGGCAGGGTCGTACTCTGCGGATGTTGTAGAGCATGAACCTACAGGAACGGGCCACCGCCTTGATGTTGGTTGAGAACGACAGGGTGTTGTCCAGGATCACGCCAAGGTTCTTGGCGCTCTGGGAGGAGGACACAATGGAGTTGTCAACCGTGATGGCGAGATCATGGAACGGGCAGTCCTTCCCCGGGAGGAAGAGCAGCTCCGTCTTGCCGAGGTTCAGCTTGAGGTGGTGATCCGTCATCCACACTGATATGTCTGCCAGACATGCAGAGATGCGATTCGCCACCTGGTCATCAGAAGGGGGAGGAGGAGGAGGAAACTAACTGGAGACATGGAGGAGGAGGAGGAAACTAACTGGAGACATGGAGGAGGAGGAGGAAACTAACTGGAGACATGGAGGAGGAGGAGGAGGAGGAGGAAACTAACTGGAGACATGGAGGAGGAGGAGGAAACTAACTGGAGACATGGAGGAGGAGGAGGATACTAACTGGAGACATGGAGGAGGAGGAGGGAGGAGGATACTAACTGGAGACATGGAGGAGGAGGAGGAGGAAACTAACTGGAGACATGGAGGAGGAGGAGGAAACTAACTGGAGACATGGAGGAGGAGGAGGATACTAACTGGAGACATGGAGGAGGAGGAGGAGGAGGAGGAAACTAACTGGAGACATGGAGGAGGAGGAGGAGGAGGAGGAGGAGGAGGAGGAGGAGGAAACTAACTGGAGACATGGAGGAGGAGGAGGAAACTAACTGGAGACATGGAGGAGGAGGAGGGAGGAGGAGGAGGAGGAGGAGGAGGAGGAGGAGGAGGAGGAGGAGGAGGAGGAGGAGGAGGAGGAGGAGGAGGAGGAGGAGGAAACTAACTGGAGACATGGAGGAGGAGGAGGAAACTAACTGGAGACATGGAGGAGGAGGAGGAGGAGGAGGAGGAGGAGGAGGGAGGAGGAGGAGGAGGAGGAGACTAACTGGAGACATGGAGGAGGAGGAGGAGGAAACTAACTGGAGACATGGAGGAGGAGAAAACTAACTGGAGATATGGAGGAGGAGGAGGAAACTAACTGGAGACATGGAGGAGGAGGACGAGGAGGAGGAGGAAACTAACTGGAGACATGGAGGAGGAGGAGGAGGAGGAGGAGGAGGAGGAGGAAACTAACTGGAGACATGGAGGAGGAGGAGGAAACTAACTGGAGACATGGAGGAGGAGGAGGAGGAGGAGGAGGAGGAGGAGGGGAGGAGGAGGAGGAGGAGGAGGAGGAGGAGGAGGAGGAGGAGGAAACTAACTGGAGTCATGGAGGAGGAGGAGGAGGAGGAGGAGGAGGAGGAGGAGGAGGAGGAGGAGGAGGAGGAGGAGGAGGAGACTAACTGGAGACATGGAGGAGGAGGAGGAGGAGGAGCAAACTAACTGGAGACATGGAGGAGGAGGAGGAGGAGGAAACTAACTGGAGACATGGAGGAGGAGGAGAAAACTACCTGGAGACATGGAGGAGGAGGAGGAGGAGGAAACTAACTGGAGACATGGAGGAGGAGGAGGAGGAGGAAACTAACTGGAGACATGGAGGAGGAGGAAACTAACTGGAGACATGGAGCAGGAGGAGGAGGATGAAACTAACTGGAGACATGGAGGAGGAGGAGGAAACTAACTGGAGACATGGAGGAGGAGGAGGAGGAGGAAACTAACTGGAGACATGGAGGAGGAGGAGGAAACTAACTGGAGACATGGAGGAGGAGGAGGAGGAGGAGGAGGAGGAGGAAACTAACTGGAGACATGGAGGAGGAGGAGGAGGAAACTAACTGGAGACATGGAGGAGGAGGAGGAAACTAACTGGAGACATGGAGGAGGAGGAGGATACTAACTGGAGACATGGAGGAGGAGGAGGAGGAGGAGGAGGAAACTAACTGGAGACATGGAGGAGGAGGAGGAAACTAACTGGAGACATGGAGGAGGAGGAGGATACTAACTGGAGACATGGAGGAGGAGGAGGAGGATACTAACTGGAGACATGGAGGAGGAGGAGGAGGAAACTAACTGGAGACATGGAGGAGGAGGAGGAAACTAACTGGAGACATGGAGGAGGAGGAGGATACTAACTGGAGACATGGAGGAGGAGGAGGAGGAGGAAACTAACTGGAGACATGGAGGAGGAGGAGGAGGAGGAGGAAACTAACTGGAGACATGGAGGAGGAGGAGGAAACTAACTGGAGACATGGAGGAGGAGGAGGAGGAGGAGGAGGAGGAGGAGGAGGAGGAGGAGGAGGAGGAGGAGGAAACTAACTGGAGACATGGAGGAGGAGGAGGAGGAAACTAACTGGAGACATGGAGGAGGAGGAGGAGGAGGAGGAGGAGGAGGAGGAGGAGGAGGAGGAGGAGGAGGAGGAGGAGGAGGAGGAGGAGACTAACTGGAGACATGGAGGAGGAGGAGGAGGAAACTAACTGGAGACATGGAGGAGGAGAAAACTAACTGGAGATATGGAGGAGGAGGAGGAAACTAACTGGAGACATGGAGGAGGAGGACGAGGAGGAGGAGGAAACTAACTGGAGACATGGAGGAGGAGGAGGAGGAGGAGGAGGAGGAGGAGGAAACTAACTGGAGACATGGAGGAGGAGGAGGAGGAGGAGGAGGAGGAGGAGGAGGAAACTAACTGGAGACATGGAGGAGGAGGAGGAGGAGGAGGAGGAGGAGGAGGAGGAGGAGGAGGAGGAAACTAACTGGAGTCATGGAGGAGGAGGAGGAGGAGGAGGAGGAGGAGGAGGAGGAGGAGGAGGAGGAGGAGGAGGAGGAGGAGGAGGAGCAAACTAACTGGAGACATGGAGGAGGAGGAGGAGGAGGAAACTAACTGGAGACATGGAGGAGGAGGAGAAAACTACCTGGAGACATGGAGGAGGAGGAGGAGGAGGAAACTAACTGGAGACATGGAGGAGGAGGAGGAGGAAACTAACTGGAGACATGGAGGAGGAGGAAACTAACTGGAGACATGGAGCAGGAGGAGGAGGATGAAACTAACTGGAGACATGGAGGAGGAGGAGGAAACTAACTGGAGACATGGAGGAGGAGGAGGAGGAGGAGGAGGAGGAGGAGGAGGAGGAGGAGGAGGAGGAGGAGGAGGAGGAGGAGGAGGAGGAGGAGGAGGAGGAGGAGGAGGAGGAGGAGGAGGAAACTAACTGGAGACATGGAGGAGGATGAAACTAACTGGAGTCATGGAGGAGGAGGAAACTAACTGGAGACATGGAGGAGGAGGATGAAACTAACTGGAGACATGGAGGAGGAGGAGGAGGAGGAGGAGGAGGAGGAGGAGGAGGAGGAGGAGGAGGAGGAGGAGGAGGAGGAGGAGGAGGAGGAGGAGGAGGAAACTAACTGGAGACATGGAGGAGGAGGAAACTAACTGGAAACATGGAGGAGGAGGAGGAGGATGAAACTACTTGGAGACAAGGAGGAGGAGGAGGAGGATGAAACTAACTGGAGACATGGAGGAGGAAACTAACTGGAGACATGGAGGAGGAGGAGGAGGAGGAGGAGGAGGAGGAGGAGGAGGAGGAGGAGGAGGAGGAGGAGGAGGAGGAGGAGGAGGAGGAGGAGGAGGAGGAGGAGGAGGAGGAGGAGGAGGAAACTAACTGGAGACATGGAGGAGGAGGAGGAGGATAAAACTAACTGGAGACATGGAGGAGGAAACTAACTGGAGACATGGAGGAGGAGGAGGAAGAGGAGGAGGAGGAGGAGGAGGAGGAAACTAACTGGAGACATGGAGGAGGAGGAGGAGGATGAAACTAACTGGAGACATGGAGGAGGAAACTAACTGGAGACATGGAGGAGGAGAATGAAACTAACTGGAGACATGGAGGAGGAGGAGGAGGAGGAGGAGGAGGAGGAGGAGGAGGAGGAGGAGGTGGAGGAGGAGGAAACTAACTGGAGACATGGAGGAGGAGGAGGAGGAGGAGGAGGAGGAGGAGGAGGAGGAGGAGGAGGAGGAGGAGGAGGAGGAGGAGGAGGAGGAGGAGGAGGAGGAGGAGGAGGAGGAGGAGGAGGAGGAGGAAACTACCTGGAGACATGGAGGAGGAGGAAACTACCTGGAGACATGGAGGAGGAGGAGGAGGAAAGTAACAGGAGACATGAATAAGCTCACTCATCGGACAGAGTCGGAGTGAGATGACCGACTGCATTCTTGCCAGCTTGTTATGATATAAAGAACACATTATTAAAGCTTGTATATCCTATAATTAAATACAGAATATGGAACAGAATGTGTCATAAACTGAAATGTAATAATTGTCATGCAACATTTGAAGTGCATAATCAAACACTATATTTTATCCAAGGCGGGGCCTAATAGGTTTTATAAAAGGTCACACAATAAGTTTAGTTGTGATTCGTATGTTGAAGATGTAAATAATATTTGCTGGTCCGTGGCGTGTAATGAGGAGCAACCATTACAACACCCGCTGATATTGACAACTACTTTAATTATTCTTTCATTGGCAAGATGAACAAATTCTTAACCTATACCACTACGTACGATTCCAGTCAAAATATTGGACACACCTTCTCATCCAAGGGGTTTTCTCTATTTGGCTATTTTCTACACTGTAGAATAATAGTGAAGGCATACAAACTATGACATAACACATATGGAATCATGTAGTAACCAAACTCTTAAGGATCGACCCCATTTGTTCAATATTCGCCTAAAATGACATCAATCCCAAATCTAACTGCCTGTAGCTCAGATCTGGTAAAAGATAATACAAAGAAAAAAACAACCATCATCTTTGAAATGCAAGAGAAAGGCCACAATGTATTATTCCATCTCAGGTGCAATTATAGATTTTGGCCACTAGATGGCAGCAGTGTATTTGCAAAGTGATCCAATGAACCATTGCATTTCTGTTCAAAATGTTGTATCAAGACTGCCCAAATGTACCTAATGTGTTTATTAATAACTTTTCATGTTCAAAACTGTGCACTCTCCTCAAACAATAGCATAGTATTATTTCACTGTAAAGCTACTGTAAGTTGAACAGAGCAGTTAGATAAACACTAATTTAAGCTTTCTGCCAATATCAGATATGTCTATGTCCTGGGAAATGTTCTTGTTACTTACAACCTCATGCTAATCGTATTAGCCTACGTTAACTCAACCGTACCGCAGGGGACCCACCAATCCTGAAGAAGTTGTCAACAAATCAAAATATATTTTATATTTTTTTAAAGTTGCCAGCCTTTGCCTTGATGACAGCTTTTCACACTCTCTCAACATTCTCTCAACCAGCTTCACCTGAAATGCTTTTCCAACAGACTTGAAGGATATGATACATATGATGAGCACTTATTGGCTACTTGTCCTTCACTCTGAGCACTTATTGGCTACTTGTTCTTCACTCTGAGCACTTATTGGCTACTTGTCCTTCACTCTGAGCACTTATTGGCTACTTGTCCTTCACTCTGAGCACTTATTGGCTACTTGTCCTTCACTCTGAGCACTTATTGGCTACTTGTCCTTCACTCTGAGCACTTATTGGCTACTTGTCCTTCACTCTGAGCACTTATTGGCTACTTGTCCTTCACTCTGAGCACTTATTGGCTACTTGTCCTTCACTCTGAGCACTTATTGGCTACTTGTCCTTCACTCTGAGCACTTATTGGCTACTTGTCCTTCACTCTGAGCACTTATTGGCTACTTGTCCTATCATCTCTTGATATCCATGAAGCCCAAATATGTCCGTTGGACTGCCAGATGGTGAAGCGTTGTGATTCGTCACTCCAGAGAACACACTTCCACTGCTCCGAGACCAATGGTGGCGAGCTTTACACCACTCCAGCCGATGCTTGGCGTTACACATGATATTCTTTGGCTTGTGTGCGGCTTCTCGGCTACTCGGCCATCGGAAAACACATTTCATGAAGCTGCCAACAAACAGTGTGCTGACATTGCTTCCAGAGGCAGTTAGGTAGTTAGTGTTGCAACCGAGGATATATATATATATATATATATATATATATATATATATATATATATATATATATATATATATATATATATATATATATATATTTACATATTGAACAAAATTATAAATGCAACATGTAAAGTGTTTTCCGGAGTTTCTTCCACCTCTCTCTTTATTCTCACAAATTTTGTGCAAAAATGTGTTTACATCCCTGTTAGTGAGCATTTCTCCTTTGCCAAGATAATCCATCCACCTGACAAGTATGGCATATGAAGAAGCTGATTAAACAGCAGGATCATTACACAGGTGCACCTTGTGCCGGGGACAATAAAAGGACACTCAAAATGTGTTTACATCCCTGTTATTGAGCATTTCTCCTTTGCCAAGATAATCCATTCACCTGACAAGTATGGCATATAAAGAAGCTGATTAAACAGCAGGATCATTACACAGGTGCACCTTGTGCCGGGGACAATAAAAGGACACTCAAAATGTGTTTACATCCCTGTTATTGAGCATTTCTCCTTTGCCAAGATAATCCATCCACCTGACAAGTATGGCATATAAAGAAGCTGATTAAACAGCATGATCATTACACAGTTACTAGGCTACCTACCGCCCCTCGATTGTGTTTGCATTCGGTAAGGGTCAGTGGGTGGGTACTCTCATTTTGGGGCGGCAGGGTAGCCTAGTGGTTAGAGTGTTGGACTAGTAACCGAAAGGTTGCAAGTTCAAATCCCTGAGCTGACAAGGTACAAATCTTTCTGCCCCTGAACAGGCAGTTAACCCACTGTTCCTAGGCCGTCGTTGAAAATAAGAATTTGTTCTTAACTGCCTGGTTAAATAAAGGTAAAATAAAAATGTTTAAAAAATTGCGGACAAAAAAATATCGTCAGTGGGAGGAGCATGGCGCATGGCCGGAGCAAGGAGTCTAGGAAGGCTGGCAATATATCTCTAGGTTCCTCATCGCTACGCATAAGCATGGATTAATTATAGAATTATGAAAGGCCACATGACAGTGTATCTCATTAATAAAAGTCTAAGCATTTGTTACTTAGATTGACGCACAAGTGCATCAATAGACCAAACTAACAACTCATATGTGATGAGGCTCCCAGGCTCCTGGCTGCAGCCCGAACATCCTCTACCCTCCATGTTCCCTCGCTGATATCTCCCTCAGACAACATGATCCATGCTTGCTCCTTACCTGATATCTCCCTCAGTAACATTATCTATGCTAGCTCCCTACCTGACAGCCAGTGAGAGAAAATGCTAATCTCCTCCATAATCTCTCTTTTTAAAAATTCTGTCTATCTTCTCTCTCTCTCTCTCTCTCTCTCTCTCTCTCTCTCTCTCTCTCCTCTCTCTCCAATCTCCCACAGGAGTTTCAGATAGACAACTCGGGGAGGAAAGCTTTCACTGAAGGTGGAAATTAAGAAACAGAAATTTGTGTTGTAGCTACAGTATCTCTCCTCTGTTTATGGTAATTAATGGAGCTGTGTGCAGAGCTATCTATTAAGATTATGTAAATACAAGGCTCTGGCTGTGTGTGTGGGCCACCTCCTACGTTTGGCTACCGTAGACCATTGTGCCAGTGTTGATCAGGACCAGGGGAAGGGAGAGAGGCATCAAATTAATCCATCAGGCTGCATTGGGACAAAACAGGAAGGAGATGAATTAGCTTATACGAAGACCAGATGACTGTTTCTGTTTGGTAGACGAATACAGCAAATCAACTCAGACTCTCTCTCTCTCTCTCTCTCTCTCTCTCTCTCTCTCTCTCTCTCTCTCTCTCTCTCTCTCTCTCTCTCTCTCTCTCTCTCGCTCTCTCCCTCTCATGCTCTCTCTCTCTCGCTCTCTTGCTCTCGCTCTCTCTCTCATATATCTGTCCAACAATTTGTCCCTCCCTCCCCACCTATCTATCTCTCAATCCAATGGGCTTTATTGGCATGTGAAACAAATGGTAACATTGCCAAAGCAAGTGTAGTAGATAATATACAAAAGTGAAATAAACAATAAAAATGAAAAGTAAACATTACACTCACAGACATTCCAGAAGAATAAAGACATTACAAATGTCATAGTATGTATATATACAGTGGTGTAACAATGTACAAATGGTTAACTTCTTAAGGCATAGGGGGCAGCGTTTTCACTTTTGGATAAATAGTGTGCCCAATTTCAACGTCCTGCTACTCATGCCAAGAAAATAAGATATGCATAGAAAACACTCTGTAGTTTCTAAAACTCTTTAAATCATGTATGTGAGAATAACAGAACATATGTAGCAGGCGAAACCCAGACGGCAAACTATTCAGAATATTTTTTTCAGGTCTCTGTCTGTTCAGTGAGTTCTCATTGGGAAACGATATTTCTTAGGAACCTGTTTTCAGTTCCTACCGCTTCCACTGGATGTCACCAGTCTTTGGTATTTGGTTGAGGTTATTCATTTGTGCAATGAAGAAGTACAGCCATCTAGGAACTGAGTAACACTGTTGAGAGTTGCGCAAGACTTGAAAAGTAGCTTGGTTTGTTGTGTTCCTGTATTGAACACAGATAGACCCGTCTTCAATTTGATCGATTATTAACGTTTAAAAATAGCTAAAGTTGTAGTACAAAGTAGTTTGAAATATTTTGGAAAAGTGTATACGCAACTTTTGAAATATTTTGTAGTGACGTTGCGCATTTTGGAAGCTGATTTTTCTGGATCAAATGCGACAAATAAATTCACATTGTGAATATATATGGACGGAATTAATCAAACAAAAGGACCAATTGTGATGTTTATGGGACATATTGGAGTGCCAACAAAAGAAGCTTGTCAAAGGTAAGGCATGTTTTATATTTTATTCCTACGTTTTGTGTAGCGCCTGCAGGGATGAAATATGATACCCTCTTTGTTTACTGTTGTGATATCATCAGATAATAGCTTCTTATGCTTTCGCCAGAAAGCCTTTTTAAAATCTGCCATGTTGGCTTGATTCACAATGAGTGTTGATTTAATTGAATATATGTGATTTAATGAAAGGTTTTTTTGCCACACATTTCTCTGGCTTTTGCCCAAGTGGGACGTAAGTGTCCCCTATACCATAAGAAGCTAAAGTACAAAAGGGAATATAAATTAGCATAAATATGGGTTTTATTTACAATGGTGTTTGTTCTTCACTGGTTGCCCTTTTCTCGTGGCTACAGGTCACACATGTTGCTGCTGTGATGGCACACTGTGATATTTCACTAAGCAGATATGGGAGTTTATCGAAATCTGGTTTGTTTTCTAATTCTTTGCAGATCTCTCTCTCTCCTATCCTGCTTCCTCATTGCATGGTTCTGTTAGTAGTTTAAAGAAGCTCTCACAGTCCACAAAAAGACTGCCCACTTTGCAGAGGGAGAAAATAAATCTTCACTCACATTCCCCAAAACAGAATTTGTGGAGACATGCACCACCTCATCACTTTCAAACACAGAAGGATAAAGAAAGAGGTCAGTAGAGAAGTACAAAGGAGACAACATGTCACAACATTGCATTCAAACAACACTGTTTAAAACATAGAATGGGATAAATATTTTAGAAAGCAGGAGGTAAGAGAATAAATGGAAACAAACCAAACCAACCAAATTAAGAAGAAAATACAGGAAAAAGAAATATTAAGTACAAGGTGAGTTCTGGGTCTCCAGAGAAGGTTGTGTGAAAGGTGTAAAAACACTGGCTAACACGAGGTTCTGATGCCGAGAACAGCCCTGTTTGATTGGAAAGCAAAGCTTTACTACACTTCAGGAACCAAAGGAAGACCAACGGTTCATTAGAAACATGGAAGAAAAGAGAAGAGGAAAGGAGCCACACGGACAGTGGACAGAGGTCCAAGAACGGAGGACGAAGGACGGAGAACAGAGGACAGAGTCCAGAGGACAGAGGTCAGAGGACAGAGAACAGAGCACCAAGAAAGGAGGACGGAGGAGGGAGAACAAAGGACCAAGACGGAGGACAGAGGTCAGAGGACAGAGAACAGAGAACAGAGGACCAAGAATGGAGGACTGAGAACAGAGAACAGAGGACCAAGAACTGAGGATGGAGAACAGAGGACCAAGATTGGAGAACTGAAGGAGGAGGACGGAGAACAATGGACAGAGGACAGAGGATGGAGGACAGAAGACAGAGAACAGAGGACCAAGAACGGAGGATGGAGAACAGAGGACAGAGGACATAAAACAGAGGACCAAGAACGGAGGACGGAGAACAAAGGACCAAGTATGGAGGACAGAGAAAAGAGAACAGAGGACCAAGAACGGAGGATGGAGAACAAAGGACCAAGTACGGAGGACAGAGAACAGAGGACAGAGGACATAAAACAGAGGACCAAGAACGGAGGACGGAGAACAAAGGACCAAGTACGGAGGACAGAGAAAAGAGAACAGAGGACCAAGAACGGAGGATGGAGAACAGAGAACAGAGGACCAAGAATGGAGAACTGAAGGAGGAGGACGGAGAACAATGGACAGAGGACCAAGATTGGAGGACGGAGGACAGTGGACCAAGAACGGAGGAGGGAGGACGGAGAACCAAGAACGGAGGACGGAAGATGGAGGACAGAGAACAGAGGACAGAGAACAGAGAACAGAGAACAGAGAACAGAGGACAGAGGACAGAAGACCAAGAACAGAGGATGGAGAACAGAGAACAGAGGACCAAGAACGGAGGACGGAGGACAGAGGACAGAGAACAGAGAACAGAGAACAGAGAACAGAGGGCAGAGGACAGATGTCAGAGGACAGAGAACAGAGGATCAAGAACGGAGGATGGCGGATGGAGGACGGAGGATGGAGAACAGAGTACAGAGGACGGAGACCGGAGGATGGAAGACGGAGACCGGAGGACAGAGGACAGAGGACGGAGACCGGAAGATGGTGACCGGAGGACTGAGACCGGAGGATGGAGGACAGAGGACGGAGGACAGAGGTCGGAGGACGGAGACCAGAGGATGGAGGACGGAGACCGGAGGATGGAGGACAGAGGATAGAGGATGGAGGCTGGAGGACAGAGACCAGAGGATGGAGGACAGTGGACCCTGTAAAACAACACATTTCACTCCACCTATCTGGTGTATTTAACAGTAAAAAAAAAAAAATATATATCCTCTGAGACAGTGGTCAGTGTGGTGGACATCCTACCCTCTAAGTCCTCTGAGACAGTGGTCAGTGTGGTGGACATCCTACCCTCTAAGTCCTCTGAGACAGTGTTCAGTGTGGTGGACATCCTACCCTCTAAGTCCTCACTGAGACAGTGGTCAGTGTGGTGGACATCCTACCCTCTAAGTCCTCACTGAGACAGTGTTCAGTGTGGTGGACATCCTACCCTCTAAGTCCTCTGAGACAGTGGTCAGTGTGGTGGACATCCTACCCTCTAAGTCCTCACTGAGACAGTGTTCAGTGTGGTGGACATCCTACCCTCTAAGTCCTCACTGAGACAGTGTTCAGTGTGGTGGACATCCTACCCTCTAAGTCCTCTGAGACAGTGTTCAGTGTGGTGGACATCCTACCTTCTAAGTCCTCACTGAGACAGTGGTCAGTGTGGTGGACATCCTACCCTCTAAGTCCTCTGAGACAGTGTTCAGTGTGGTGGACATCCTACCCTCTAAGTCCTCTGAGACAGTGTTCAGTGTGGTGGACATCCTACCTTCTAAGTCCTCACTGAGACAGTGGTCAGTGTGGTGGACATCCTACGCTCTAAGTCCTCACTGAGACAGTGGTCAGTGTGGTGGACATCCTACCCTCTAAGTCCTCTGAGACAGTGGTCAGTGTGGTGGACATCCTACCCTCTAAGTCCTCTGAGACAGTGTTCAGTGTGGTGGACATCCTACCCTCTAAGTCCTCTGAGACAGTGTTCAGTGTGGTGGACATCCTACCCTCTAAGTCCTCACTGAGACAGTGTTCAGTGTGGTGGACATCCTACCCTCTAAGTCCTCACTGAGACAGTGTTCAGTGTGGTGGACATCCTACCCTCTAAGTCCTCTGAGACAGTGGTCAGTGTGGTGGACATCCTACCCTCTAAGTCCTCACTGAGACAGTGGTCAGTGTGGTGGACATCCTACCCTCTAAGTCCTCACTGAGACAGTGGTCAGTGTGGTGGACCATATGAATCAAATTTGTTTGTGAGTGAAAAGAGACTCAGAAGATGTTTACATTGTTGCTGTTCACTGTTTTCTTTGGGAAAGTGAAAGACAACCAGAATTGTTAGGTTTCAGACACACACACACGCACACACACACACACGCACACACACACACGCACACACACACGCGCGTGGTATTGCTTCTCCAGTCCTGCTTTGCCCTGGCAGGAAGTAAACATCACAGTAACCACAACAGTAACCACAACAATAACCTCAACAGTAACCACAACAGTAACCACAACAGTAACCACAACAGTAACCACAACAGTAACCACAACAGTAACCACAACAATAACCTCAACAGTAACCACAACAGTAACCACAACAGTAACCACAACAGTAACCACAACAGTAACCACAACAGTAACCAAAACATTAACCACAACAATAACCTCAACAGTAACCAAAACAGTAACCAAAACAGTAACCACAGCAGCATTGAAGGTCCCCAAGAACACAGTGGACTCCATCATTCTTAAAAACGGAAGAAGTTTGGAACCACCAAGATTCTTCCTAGAGCTGGCCGCCTGGCCAAACTGAGCAATCGGGGGCGAAGGGCCTTGGTCAAGGAGGTGACCTAGAACCCAATGGTCACTCTGACAGAGCTCCAGAGTTCCTCTGTGGAGATGTGAGAACCTTCCAGAAGGACAACCACCTCTGCAGCACTCCATCAATCAGGGCATTATGGTAGAGGGGGAAGATGGAAGCCACTGCTCAGTAAAAGACACATGACAGCCAGCTTGGAGTTTGCCAAAAGGTACCTAAAGGACTCTCAGACCATGAGAAACAAGATTCTCTGGTCTGATTAAAGCAAGGGGGCGGCAGCGTAGCCTAGTGGTTAGAGCATTGGACTAGTAACCGGAAGGTTGCAAGTTCAAACCCCCGAGCTGACAAGGTACAAATCTGTCGTTCTGCCCCTGAACAGGCAGTTAACCCACTGTTCCTAGGCTGTCATTGAAATTAAGAATTTGTTCTTAACTGACTTGCCTGGTTAAATAAAGGTAAAAAAAAAAGAAAAAAAAAAGAAAAAAAGATTGAACTCTTTGGCCTGAATGTCAACTGTCAAGTCTGGAGGAAACCTGGTACCATCGCTACTGTGAAGCATGGTGGTGGCATCATCATTCTGTGGGGACATTTTTCAGCACCAGGGACTAGTCAGAATTGTGGGAAAGATGAATTGAGCAAAATACAGAGAGATCCGTAGACAGTCAGAGGAAAGCCCATGAAATTGTCAGAGACTCCAGTCACCTAAGTCATAGACTGTTCTCTCTGCTACCACACGCCAAGCGGTGCACGGTAAGCGGAACATGAGCTCCGGTAGTCCAGGACGAAAAGGTTCCTTAACAGCTTCTACCCCCCAAGCCATAAGACTGTTGAACAATTAATCAAATGGCCACCTGCTGCTAATCACTGTTTAATAATAGCTATGCATAGTCACTTCACCCCTACCTACATGTACAAATGACCCCTCACCCCTCACATTGACTCAGTACCCCCTGTATAGAGCCCAGTTATGTTTTTATTTCATTTAATTTATCCGTTATTTTACCAGGTAAGTTGACTGAGAACAAGTTCTAATTTACAGCAACAGCCTGGGGAATAGTTACAGGGGAGAGGAGGGGGATGAATGAGCCAATTGGGAACTGGGGATGATTAGTTGGCCATGATGGTATGAGGGACAGCTTGGGAATTTATCCAGGACACCGGGGTTAACACCCCTACTCTTACAATAAGTGCCATGGGATCTTCAATGACCTCAGAGAGTCAGGACACCCGTTTAACGTCCAATCCGAAAGACGGCACCCAATCACTGCACGCGAGCTGCTCACACAATGTACACGATGAACATAATGGACATTACACTTAATACTTCTTCGGCCAGAGTGGTTGGATTGTAACAACCACTTTTCATAGATGGCCTATAGGAAGGACATCCACAACTTTGCCCAGGCCAATGACTTACATAGAGCTGGACTGCCATTGGTCTATTTGATTTCTGTACAGTCAGTCAATAATAATCACATTCCCGGGCCTGTTGGCCCTGGTCATCCCGGACCCATCTAGAACAAGAGGGTTGTGATCTCCACACACTGTCCTTGTTAAAGCAGAGCTGACTGAACAACACATGGTCAGACTAAGACATGCCAGTGCAGTGAGGTAGACGGCTCAGAGAGGAGTGAAAGACAGAACAAGGTTATGCCATAGTCAAACAGGATAAATAAAGTGAGAGTTTAAATTTAGAGAAATGATTTGTTCAGAGAGAACGTATGTGAGAACATGCTAGGGAGAGTTAGGGAGTGTGTGAGCTTGTGTAGGTGTCTGTGAGAAAAAAGAGAGTGTGAGATAGAGAGGGTGAGAGAAAGAGAGAAAGAGAGAGAGATAGAGAGAGAGAGTCAGAGATATAGAGGGAGAGAGAGAGAGAGAGAGAGAGAGAGAGAGAGAGAGAGAGAGAGAGAGAGAGAGAGAGAGAGAGAGAAAGATGGAGAAAAAGAAAGAGAGAGAGAGAGAGATTGCGAAAAAGAAAGAGAGAGAGAGAAAGAAAGAAAGAAAGAAAGAAAGAAAGAAAGAAAGAAAGAAAGAGAGAGAGATAGAAATATAGAGAAAAAGAAAGAGAGAGAGAGAAAGAATGAAATAAAGAGAAAAAGAAAGAGGAGAGAGAGAGAGAGAGAGAG
>NC_060181.1:92662846-92705346 GCF_021184085.1 Oncorhynchus gorbuscha | reverse complement strand
CTCCTATGTCCATCAGACATCTCCCCTCTCTCTCTCTCTCTCTCTCTCTCTCTCTCTCTCTCTCTCTCTCTCTCTCTCTCTCTCTCTCTCCTATGTCCATCAGACATCTCTCTCTCTCTCCTATGTCCATCAGACATCTCTCTCTCTCTCTCTCTCTCCTATGTCCATCAGACATCTCTCTCTCTCCTATGTCCATCAGACATCTCTCTCTCTCCTATGTCCATCAGACATCTCTCTCTCTCTCCTATGTCCATCAGACATCTCTCTCTCTCTCCTATGTCCATCAGACATCTCTCTCTCTCTCCTATGTCCATCAGACATCTCTCTCTCTCTCTCCTATGTCCATCAGACATCTCTCTCTCCTATGTCCATCAGACATCTCTCTCTCTCTCTCCTATGTCCATCAGACATCTCTCTCTCTCCTATGTCCATCAGACATCTCTCTCTCTCTCTCCTATGACCATCAGACATCTCTCTCTCTCTCTCCTATGTCCATCAGACATCTCTCTCTCTCTCTCTCTCCTATGTCCATCAGACATCTCTCTCTCTCTCTCCTATGTCCATCAGACATCTCTCTCTCTCTCCTATGTCCATCAGACATCTCTCTCTCTCTCTCTATGTCCATCAGACATCTCTCTCTCTCCTATGTCCGTCAGACATCTCTCTCTTCATTGGCCGTCAGGATGAGCCTGGTTGGTCTGCCAGGGTTAGCAGTTCATCATCATGACCACTACAATCCCCCCTGATCCCAGTTCATCATCATGACCACTACATTCCCCCCTGATCCCAGTTCATCATCATGACCACTACATTCCCCCCTGATCCCAGTTCATCATCATGACCACTACATTCCCCCCTGATCCCAGTTCATCATCATGACCACTACATTCCCCCTGATCCCAGTTCTCATTCATGACCACTATGTTCCCCCTGATCCCAGTTCATCATCATGACCACTACATTCCCCCTGATCCCAGTTCTCATTCATGACCACTACATTCCCCCTGATCCCAGTTCTCATTCATGACCACTACATTCCCCCTGATCCCAGTTCTCATTCATGACCACTACATTCCCCCTGATCCCAGTTCTCATTCATGACCACTACATTCCCCCCTGATCCCAGTTCTCATTCATGACCACTACATTCCCTCCTGATCGCAGTTTACCAAACCAACTCACATTCCCAACTGGGCATAGAACCAAAACCAACTCACATTCCCAACTGGGCATAGAACTAAAACCAACTGACTTTCCCAACTGGGCATAGAACCAAAACCAACTCACATTTCCAACTGGGCATAGAACCAAAACCAACTCACATTTCCAACTGGGCATAGAACCAAAACCAACTCACATTTCCAACTGGGCATAGAACCAAAACCAACTCACATTTCCAACTGGGCATAGAACCAAAACCAACTCACATTTCCAACTGGGCATAGAACCAAAACATACTTCTAACTGTTTCCGTCTGCAAGGGAGGATAACTTTCTCCTTGTTGTTGTTCCTTATGGCCTTCTTTTCTCTTCAGCTCTCAGTCTGTCAACAAGTCCTGCTATGTGTCTGGAGTATGAAATCATCTGAGGCACCTCCTGGCGTCTAACCTATCTTCCTAGGCAGGTCCTTTGAGTGTTGCCCAGCCGTGGTCTGTGTTGTTCAGAGGCGATGTTTCCTTGTCTAGCCAGGAAGTTGGCCATGTCTGTCCAGGACTCATTATCTTTAGAGCTCTGACAGAGATGACGGGGACCACCTCTAGCAGACCATTAGCACTGTCTTACTAAGACACACACCTGAACACACACACACACGCACACACGCACACACGCACGCACGCACACACACACACACACACACACACACACACACACACACACACACACACACACACACACACACACACACACACACACACACACACACACACACACACACACACACACACACACACACACACACACACACACACACACACACACACAGAGACAGAGAGACAGAGAGACATATTTACATTTAACATTTACATTTAAGTCATTTAGCAGACGCTCTTATCCAGAGCGACTTACAAATTGGTGCATTCACCTTATGACATCCAGTGGAACAGTCACTTTACAATAGTGCATCTAAATCTTAAAGGGGGGTGAGAGGGATTACTTATCCTATCCTAGGTATTCCTTAAAGAGGTCGGGTTTCAGGTGTCTCCGGAAGGTGGTGATTGACTCCGCTGTCCTGGCGTCGTGAGGGAGTTTGTTCCACCATTGGGGGGCCAGAGCAGCGAATAGTTTTGACTGGGCTGAGCGGGAGCTGTACTTCCTCAGTGGTAGGGAGGCAAGCAGGCCAGAGGTGGATGAACGCAGTGCCCTTGTTTGGGTGTAGGGCCTGATCAGAGCCTGGAGGTACTGAGGTGCCGTTCCCCTCACAGCTCCGTAGGCAAGCACCATGGTCTTGTAGCGGATGCAAGCTTCAACTGGAAGCCAGTGGAGAGAACGGAGGAGCGGGGTGACGTGAGAGAACTTGGGAAGGTTGAACACCAGACGGGCTGCGGCGTTCTGGATGAGTTGAAGGGGTTTAATGGCACAGGCAGGGAGCCCAGCCAACAGCGAGTTGCAGTAATCCAGATGGGAGATGACAAGTGCCTGGATTAGGACCTGCACCGCTTCCTGTGTGAGGCAGGGTCGTACTCTGCGGATGTTGTAGAGCATGAACCTACAGGAACGGGCCACCGCCTTGATGTTGGTTGAGAACGACAGGGTGTTGTCCAGGATCACGCCAAGGTTCTTAGCTCTTTGGGAGGAGGACACAATGGAGTTGTCAACCGTGATGGCGAGATCATGGAACGGGCAGTCCTTCCCCGGGAGGAAGAGCAGCTCCGTCTTGCCGAGGTTCAGCTTGAGGTGGTGATCCGTCATCCACACTGATATGTCTGCCAGACATGCAGAGATGCGATTCGCCACCTGGTCATCAGAAGGGGGAAAGGAGAAGATTAATTGTGTGTCGTCTGCATAGCAATGATAGGAGAGACCATGTGAGGTTATGACAGAGCCAAGTGACTTGGTGTATAGCGAGAATAGGAGAGGGCCTAGAACAGAGCCCTGGGGGACACCAGTGGTGAGAGCGCGTGGTGAGGAGACAGATTCTCGCCACGCCACCTGGTAGGAGCGACCTGTCAGGTAGGACGCAATCCAAGCGTGGGCCGCGCCGGAGATGCCGGAGATGCCCAACTCACCTCACACTCAGCCTTCTGCATTCTTCCAGTCAGGAGAGAACAGACAGGCCGGGCACTTGACCTTTTGCACCGTACAGCTCTGACCCCACAGGCTCCGTCTCCCCTGCTACTGTGTGTGTGTGTGTGTGTGTGTGTGTGTGTGAGAGAGAGAGAGAGAGAGAGAGAGAGAGAGAGAGAGAGAGAGAGAGAGAGAGAGAGAGAGAGAGAGAGAGAGAGAGAGAGAGAGAGAGAGAGAGAGAGAGAGAGAGAGACAGAGAGAGACAGAGAAAGAGAGAGAGAGAGAGAGAGAGAGAGAGAGAGAGAGAGAGAGAGAGAGAGAGAGGAGGGGAAGGAGAGAGAGAGAGAGAGAGAGAGAGAGAGAGAGAGAGAGAGAGAGAGAGAGAGAGAGAGAGAGAGAGAGAGGGGAGAAAGGAAACAGGAACAAATAGATGTGTGTCCAATAACAAGTCCCACAGTCAAAAGTAGAAACATTAATAAATCAAATCGAATTGTATTTGTCACATGCTTCGAATACAACAAGTGTAGACCTTACCGTGAAATGCTTATTTACAAGTACTTAACCAACAGTGCAGTTCAAGAGGAATAACATATTTACCCAACAGACTAAAATAAAAAGTAATAATAAAAAGTAACACAATAAGAATAACAATAACGTATATACAGGAGGCTATATACAGGGTGTTACGGTACAGAGTCAATGTGGAGGCTATATACAGGGTGTTACGGTACAGAGTCAATGTGGAGGCTATATACAGGGTGTTACGGTACAGAGTCAATGTGGAGGCTATATACAGGGTGTTACGGTACAGAGTCAATATGGGGGCTATATACAGGGTGTTAAGGTACAGAGTCAATGTGGAGGCTATATACAGGGTGTTACGGTACAGAGTCAATGTGGAGGCTATATACAGGGTGTTACGGTACAGAGTCAATGTGGAGGCTATATACAGGGTGTTACGGTACAGAGTCAATGTGGGGGCTATATACAGGGAGTTAAGGTACAGAGTCAATGTGGAGGCTATATACAGGGTGTTACGGTACAGAGTCAATGTGGAGGCTATATACAGGGTGTTACGGTACAGAGTCAATGTGGAGGCTATATACAGGGTGTTACGGTACAGAGTCAATGTGGAGGCTATATACAGGGTGTTACGGTACAGAGTCAATGTGGAGGCTATATACAGGGTGTTACGGTACAGAGTCAATGTGGAGGCTATATACAGGGTGTTACGGTACAGAGTCAATGTGGAGGCTATATACAGGGTGTTACGGTACAGAGTCAATGTGGAGGCTATATACAGGGTATTACGGTACCGAGTCAGATTACGGGGATACTGATTAATTGAAGTAATGTGAACATGTAGGTGAGGATGAAGTGACAGATAGATAGATATAGATAGATAGATAATAAACAAACAGCGAGTAGCAGCAGTAAGCAGTGTACAAGAGGGGTGGTGTCAATGTAAATTGCCCCGTGAAAATGTTTATGAATTGTTCATCAGTCTAATGGCTTGGGGTTTGTAGCTGTTGAGGAGCCTTTTGGTCCTAGACTTGGCGCTCCGGTACCGCTTGCCGTGCAGTAGCAGAGGAAAACTATAACTTAGGTGACTGGAATCTCTGATCATTTTTTTGTGCTTTCCTCTGACACCGCCTGGTATAGATGGATGGCAGGAAGCAAGGCCCCAGTGATGTACTCTGCCATTCGCACTACCCTCTGTACTGGATGGCAGGAAGCAAGGCCCCAGTGATGTACTCTGCCATTCGCACTACCCTCTGTAGCACCTTACGGGCAGATGCTGAGCAGTCGCCATACCAGACGGTGATGGAACTGGTCAGGATGCTCTCGCCGGTGCAGCCCATGCCAAATCTTTTCAGTCTCCTGAGGGGGTAAAGGTTTTTTCGTGCCCTCTTCACGACACCACCAAGGAACTTGAAACTCTCGACCTGCTCCACTACAGTTCCGTCGATGTTAATGGGGGCGTGTTCGGCCTGCCTTTTCTTGTAGTCCAATCAGCTGCTTTGTCTTGATCACATTGAACGAGAGGTTGTTGTCCTGGGACCACAATGCCAGTTCTCTGACCTCCTCCCTCCTCCCTATAGGCCGTCTTATCGTTGTCGGTGATCAGCCGTTCCACTGTTGTGCCGTCAGCATGTTTGGCCATGCAGTCGTGGGCGAATAGGGAATACAGGAGGGGACTAAGTACACACCCCTGAGGGGCCCCATATTTAAGGATCAGCGTGGGAGACATGTTGTTGCCTACTCTTACCTGGGGGCGGCCCGTTAGGAAGTCCAGGATCCAGTTGCAGAGGGAGGTGTTTAGTCCCAGAGTCCATAGCTTAGTGATGAGCTTCTTGGGCACTATCGTGTTGAACGCTGAGCTGTAGCCGATGAACAGCATTCTCACAAAGGTGTTCCTTTTGTCCAGGTGGGAAAGGGCAGTGTAGCGTGCGATTGAGATTGTGTCAACTGGAGTGGGTCTATGGTGTCCCGGAGGATGTTGCTTATGTGAGCCATGACCAGCCTTTCAAAGCACTTCATGACGACCAATGTGAGTGCCACGGGGTGGTAATCATTTAGACAGGTTACCTTTGCTTCCTCGGGCACAGATACTATGCTGGTCTGCTTGAAACATGTAGGTATTAATGTAGGTATTACAGACTCGGTTAGGGAGAGGTCAAGACACTTGACAGTTGGTCCGCGCATACTTTTGAGTGCACGTTCTGGTAAGGCCCAGCGGCTTTGTGAATGTTGACCTGTTTAAAGGTTTTGTTCACATCAGCACCTGAGAGCGTTATCACACAGTCAGCCAGAACAGCTGGTGCTCTCTTGCATGCTTCAGTGTTGCTTTCCTTTAAGTGAGCTTAAAAGGCATTTAGCTCATCGTGAGGCTCGCATCGCTGGGCAGCTCGCGTGTGGCCCTGCCACATCCAACGAGCTTCAGTGCCGGTGTAGTAGGATTCTTAATCGTGTATTGACGCTTTGCTTTTTTGATGGTTCGTCTGATGGCATAGCGGGATTTCTTACAGGCGTCAGGATTGGTCTCCCGCTCCTTGAAAGCGGCAGCTCTAGCCTTTAGCTTGTGCGGATGTTGCCTGTAATCCATGGCTTCTGGTTGGGATATGTACGTACAGTCACTGTGGGAACGATGCACTTATTTGTGAAGCCGATGAATTAAGAAAACACACGTCATTTTTAACCCAGCCACAACAAACAAATTTCTTCTCCTTTCTAGAATCCATTACATACAGTACATCAAGACTATCAGGCAATCTATATAATCCACTCTGCTAGATGTGGTTAGTGTCCGTGGCCTTGGAAATATCTCGTCCCTATAGCACTCTGTTTTCCGCGATTAGAAGACATCTGCCATTGACGGGGAAAAGAAGACCTTGATTTAAACCAAGAATGCAGCAAATCAAATCAAATCAAATCAAAATTTATTTATATAGCCCTTCGTACATCAGCTGATATCTCAAAGTGCTGTACAGAAACCCAGCCTAAAACCCCAAACAGCAAACAATGCAGGTGTAAAAGCACGGTGGCTAGGAAAAACTCCCTAGAAAGGCCAAAACCTAGGAAGAAACCTAGAGAGGAACCGGGCTATGTGGGGTGGCCAGTCCTCTTCTGGCTGTGCCGGGTAGAGATTATAACAGAACATGACCAAGATGTTCAAATGTTCATAAATGACCAGCATGGTCAAATAATAATAAGGCAGAACAGTTGAAACTGGAGCAGCAGCACAGTCAGGTGGACTGGGGACAGCAAGGAGCCATCATGTCAGGTAGTCCTGGGGCACGGTCCTAGGGCTCAGGTCCTCCGAGAGAGAGAAAGAAAGAGAGAATTAGAGAGAGCATATGTGGGGTGGCCAGTCCTCTTCTGGCTGTGCAGGGTGGAGATTATAACAGAACGTGGCCAAGATGTTCAAATGTTCATAAATGACCAGCATGGTTGAATAATAGTAATGCAGAACAGTTGAAACTGGAGCAGGAGCATGGCCAGGTGGACTGGGGACAGCAAGGAGTCCTCATGTCAGGTAGTCCTGGGACATGGTCCTAGGGCCCAGGCCAGTTGAAACTGGAGCAGCAGCATGGCCAGGTGGACTGGGGACAGCAAGGAGTCATCATGTCAGGTAGTCCTGGGGCATGGTCCTAGGGCTCAGGTCCTCCGAGAGAGAGAAAGAAAGAGAGAAGGAGAGAATTAGAGAACGCACACTTAGATTCACACAGGACACCTGAATAGGACAGGAGAAGTACTCCAGATAAACAAACTGACCCTAGCCCCCCCGACACATAAACTACTGCAGCATAAATACTGGAGGCTGAGACAGGAGGGGTCAGGAGACACTGTGGCCCCATCCGAGGACACCCCAGGGCCAAACAGGAAGGATATAACCCCACCCACTTTGCCAAAGCACAGCCCCCACACCACTAGAGGGAAATCTTCAACCACCAACTTACCATCCTGAGACAAGGCCGAGTATAGCCCACAAAGATCTCCGACACGGTACAACCCAAGAGGGGGGGGGGGGACCCAGACAGGCCGACCACAACAGTGAATCAACCCACCCAGGTGACGTACCCCCCCCAGGGAAGGCACGAGAGAGCCCCAGCAAGCCAGTGACTCAGCCCCCCGTAACAGGGTTGGAGGCAGAGAATCCCAGTGGAAAGAGGGGAACCGGCCAGGCAGAGACAGCAAGGGCGGTTCGTTGCTCCAGAGCCTTTCCGTTCACCTTCCCACTCCTGGGCCAGACTACACTCAATCATATGACCCACTGAAGAGATGAGTCTTCAGTAAAGACTTAAAGGTTGAGACCGAGTTTGCGTCTCTGACATGGGTAGGCAGACCGTTCCATAAAAATGGAGCTCTATAGGAGAAAGCCCTGCCTCCAGCTGTTTGCTTAGAAATTCTAGGGACAATTAGGAGGCCTGCTTCTTGTGACCGTAGCGTACGTGTAGGTATGTACGGCAGGACCAAATCAGAGAGGTAGGTAGGAGCAAGCCCATGTAATGCTTTGTAGGTTAGCAGTAAAACCTTGAAATCAGCCCTTGCTTTGACAGGAAGCCAGTGTAGAGAGGCTAGCACTGGAGTAATATGATCAAATTTTTTGGTTCTAGTCAGGACTCTAGCAGCCGTATTTAGCACTAACTGAAGTATATTTAGTGCTTTATCCGGGTAGCCGGAAAATAGAGCATTGCAGTAGTCTAACCTAGAAGTGACAAAGGCATGGATTAATTTTTCTGCATCATTTTTGGACAGAAAGTTTCTGATTTTTGCAATGTTACGTAGATGGAAAAAAGCTGTCCTCGAAATGGTCTTGATATGTTCTTCAAAAGAGAGATCAGGGTCCAGAGTAACGCCGAGGTCCTTCACAGTTTTATTTGAGACGACTGTACAACCATTAAGATTAATTGTCAGATTCAACAGAAGATCTCTTTGTTTCTTGGGACCTAGAACAATCATCTCTGTTTTGTCCGAGTTTAATAGTAGAAAGTTTGCAGCCATCCACTTCCTTATGTCTGAAACACATGCTTCTAGCGAGGGCAATTTTGGGGCTTCACCATGTTTCATTGAAATGTACAGCTGTGTGTCATCTGCATAGCAGTGAAAGTTTACATTATGTTTTCGAATAACATCCCCTAGAGGTAAAATATATAGTGAAAACAATAGTGGTCCTAAAACAGAACCTTGAGGAACACCGAAATGTACAGTTGATTTGTCCTAGGACAAACCATTCACAGAGACAAACTGATATCTTTCCGACAGATAAGACCTAAACCAGGCCAGAACATGTCCGTGTAGACCAATTTGGGTTTCCAATCACTCCAAAAGAATGTGGTGATCGATGGTATCAAAAGCAGCACTAAGGTCTAGGAGCACGAGAACAGATGCAGAGCCTCGGTCCGATGCCATCAAAATGTCATTTACCACCTTCACAAGTGCCGTCTCAGTGCTATGATGGGGTCTAAAACCAGACTGAAGCATTTCGTATACATTGTTTGTCTTCAGGAAGGCAGTGAGTTGCTGCGCAACAGCCTTCTCTAAAATCTTTGAGAGGAATGGAAGATTCGATATAGGCCGATAGTTTTTTATATTTTCTGGGTCAAGGTTTGGCTTTTTCAAGAGAGGCTTTATTACTGCCACTTTTAGTGAGTTTGGTACACATCCAGTGGATAGAGAGCCGTTTATTATGTTCAACATAGGAGGGCCAAGCACAGGAAGCAGCTCTTTCAGTAGTTTAGTTGGAATAGGGTCCAGTATACAGCTTGAAGGTTTAGAGGCCATGATTATTTTCATCATTGTGTCAAGAGATATAGTACTAAAACACTTGAGCGTCTCTCTTGATCCTAGGTCCTGGCAGAGTTGTGCAGACTCAGGACAACTGAGGTTTGGAGGAATACGCAGGTTTAAAGAGGAGTCCGTAATTTGCTTTCTAATAATCATAATCTTTTCCTCAAAGAAGTTCATGAATTTATCACTGCTAAAGTGCAAGTCATCCTCTCTTGGGGAATGCTGCTTTTTAGTTAGCTTTGCCACAGTATCAAAAAGGAATTTCGGATTGTTCTTATTTTCCTCAATTAAGTTAGAAAAATAGGACGATCGAGCAGCAGTAAGGGCTCTTCGGTACTGCACGGTACCGTCCTTCCAAGCTAGTCGGAAGACTTCCAGTTTGGTGTGGCGCCATTTCCGTTCCAATTTTCTGGAAGCTTGCTTCAGAGCTCGGGTATTTTCTGTGTACCAGGGAGCTAGTTTTTTATGAGACATTTTTTTAGTTTTTAGGGGTGCAACTGCATCTAGGGTATTGCGCAAGGTTAAATTGAGATCCTCAGTTAGGTGGTTAACGGATTTTTGTCCTCTGGCGTCCTTGGGTAGGCAGAGGGAGTCTGGAAGGGCATCAAGGAATCTTTGTGTTGTCTGTGAATTTATAGCACGACTTTTGATGTTCCTTGGTTGGGGTCTGAGCAGATTATTTGTTGCAATTGCAAACGTAATAAAATGGTGGTCCGATAGTCCAGGATTATGAGGAAAAACATTAAGATCCACAACATTTATTCCATGGGACAAAACTAGGTCCAGCGTATGACTGAGAGTGAGTGGGTCCAGAGACATGTTGGACAAAACCCACTGAGTCGATGATGGCTCCAAAAGCCTTTTGGAGTGGGTCTGTGGACTTTTCCATGTGAATATTAAAGTCACCAAAGATTAGAATATTATCTGCAATGACTACAAGGTCTGATAGGAATTCAGGGAACTCAGTGAGAAACGCTGTATATGGCCCAGGAGGCCTGTAAACAGTAGCTATAAAAAGTGATTGAGTAGGCTGCATAGATTTCATGACTAGAAGCTCAAAAGACGAAAACGTCATTTTTTTTTTTTTTTTTGTAAATTTAAATTTGCTATCGTAAATGTTAGCAACACCTCCGCCTTTGCGGGATGCACGGGGGATATGGTCACTAGTGTAGCCAGGAGGTGAGGCCTCATTTAACACAGTAAATTCATCAGGCTTAAGCCATGTTTCAGTCAGGCCAATCACATCAAGATTATGATCAGTGATTAGTTCATTGACTATAATTGCCTTTGAAGTAAGGGATCTAACATTAAGTTGCCCTATTTTGAGATGTGAGGTATCATGATCTCTTTCAGTAATGACAGGAATGGAGGTGGTCATTATCCTAGTGAGATTGCTAAGGCGAACACCGCCATGTTTAGTTTTGCCCAACCTAGGTCGAGGCACAGACACGGTCTCAATGGTGATAGCTGAGCTGACTACACTAACTATGCTAGTGGCAGACTCCACTATGCTGGCAGGCTGGCTAATAGCCTGCTGCCTGGCCTGCACCCTATTTCATTGTGGAGCTAGAGGAGTTAGAGCCCTGTCTATGTTGGCAGATAAGATGAGAGCACCCCTCCAGCTAGGATGGAGTCCGTCACTCCTCAGCAGGTCAGGCTTGGTCCTGTTTGTGGGTGAGTCCCAGAAAGAGGGCCAATTATCTACAAATTCTATCTTTTGGGAGGGGCAGAAAACAGTTTTCAACCAGCGATTGAGTTGTGAGACTCTGCTGTAGAGCTCATCACTCCCCCTAACTGGGAGGGGGCCAGAGACAATTACTCGATGCCGACACATCTTTCTGGCTGATATGCACGCAGAGGCTATGTTGCGCTTGGTGATCTCTGACTGTTTCATCCTAACATCGTTGGTGCCGACGTGGATAACAATATCTCTATACTCTCTACACTCGCCAGTTTTAGCTTTAGCCAGCACCATCTTCAGATTAGCCTTAACGTCGGTAGCCCTGCCCCCGGGTAAACAGTGTATGATCGCTGGATGATTCGTTTTAAGTCTAATACTGCGGGTAATGGAGTCGCCAATGACGAGAGTTTTCAATTTGTCAGAGCTAATGGTGGGAAGCTTCGGCGTCTCAGACCCCGTAACGGGAGGAGTAGAGACCAGAGAAGACTCGGCCTCTGACACCGACCCGCTGCTTAATGGGGAGAACCGGTTGAAAGTTTCTGTCTGCTGAATGAGCGACACCGGTTGAGCGTTCCTACAGCATTTCCTTCCAGAAACCGTGAGAAAGTTGTCCGGCTGCGGGGACTGTGCCAGGGGATTTATACTACTATCTGTACTTACTGGTGGCACAGACGCTGTTTCATCCTTTCCTACACTGAAATTACCCTTGCCTAACGATTGCGTCTGAAGCTGGGCTTGCAGTACAGCTATCCTTGCCGTAAGGCGAGCACAGCGGCTGCAATTAGAAGGCATCATTTTAATGTTACTACTTAGCTTCGGCTGTTGGAGGTCCTGACGAATCGTGTCCAGATAAAGCGTCCGGAGTGAAAAAGTCGAGGAAAAAATAAATATATGAACGGTAATTAAAAAGTGAAACCCGTAAAGTTGTCAGGTAGCAAAATAGGTTGGCAACAAAACGCACAGCAATTCGAAAACAAGCCTGCAAGTTGTCACCCACATGTTTTAATGTTGTTTTATTTTTCCAACGGACCCCTGAAAAGCTATCGCACGACACAAAGGAGGGAACAGTAGTTTGCCAGAACCTCAATAAACCAATCAGTGAACTGGAGTCAGCAGAGCTTCAGGAGCTTTTTCCCTAGTGAACGGCGTGTCTACTAACCTTTAGCAGAGACGGGGAAGAAAGAGAGGGAAAGCGAAGGACAAAGGAACAGGAAGTGTTCCCTGGTGTTTTTTTCCTCCACACAGTATAATTACACATCCCTGACTATTCCTCTGGAATGATATTAGCCGTGCTCATGTGTAGCGGTGAAAATAGCAGAGTGGCCAAGGAAACACAGCCACACTGATGGCATTACAGCTACCTAGCGATAAAGTGGCCTCACCTCTTTGTGTGCGTGCGTGCATTTGTGTGTGTGTGCGTGCGTGTGGGCGTGCGTGTACGTTTGCATGTGTGCGTTAGGGCATGGACTCACCTCTTTGTGTGCGTGCGTGCATATACATTTACATTACATTTAAGTCATTTAGCAGACGCTCTTATCCAGAGCGACTTACAAATTGGTGCATTCACCTTATGACATCCAGTGGAACAGTCACTTTACAATAGTGCATCTAAATTTTAAAGGGGGGTGAGAGGGATTACTTATCCTATCCTAGGTATTCCTTAAAGAGGTAAATATGTGTGTGTGTGTGCGTGCATGTGTGTGTGTGTGCGTGCAGGTGTGCGTGCGTGTACGTTTGCATGTGTGCGTTAGGGCTAGCCTACAGTAAGTGCGTGTGTGAGTTGGAGTGTGTGTTTGTGTGTGTGTGTGTGTGTGTGTGTGTGTGTGTGTGTGTGTGTGTGTGTGTGTGTGTGTGTGTGTGTGTGTGTGTGTGTGTGTGTGTGTGTGTGTGTGTGTGTGTGTGTGTGTGTGTGTGTGTGTGTGGTTAGCCTGTCGTTTGTGATGACCACAACAACATCAGTGATGGGACATTCTTGTTATATTGAGACAGTATATGTTTGTGTTTGTGAAGTGTCCGAGAGATGGAGATCGCACCATTACTCTGTCTGTATGAGTGTGGTTCTGTGTGTGTACATGTACAGGACTACATGTGCGTATTGACTATAACCAGCAGCTAATGGGGATCCATTATAAATAAATACCATGACGTGTACCTCAGAAACCCCGCAGGCGCATCAGTCTGAGCCCGAATCAGTCTTACATTCAAAAGGTGCGACAAGAAGCTTAACCAGATTCTCCAGGTATTCGTGATGACAGATTTTCTTTTTTATATAATACCTCATTAAGATCCTTTTCCTGAAACAACCCGGTCGTGTCTGAACGGCACAATTACCTTGGTGACGTCTTGCCATGGCGACAAGCCTTGCCATCTCTTATTATCTCTTATAAATTTATTATCTCTTATTATCTCTTATTAATTTATTATCTCTTATAATCTCTTATTAATTTATTATCTCGTATAATATCTTATTAATTTATTATCTCTTATTAATTTATTATCTCGTATTATCTCTTATTAATTTATTATCTCTGTAATGATCTTCCTCTGTTGTTTGAAGAGAGTCAGACCGAAATGCAGCGTGTAGGTTACTCATGACCTTTAATAAAGATAAAGCGGTACATGAAATAATTGAAAATACAAAAACAACAAACAAGTGAAACAAAATACAGCCTATCTGGTGACTAACACAAAGACAGGTACAATCACCCACGAAATACAACGCGCACTCAAGCTACCTAAATACGGTTCCCAATCCGAGACAACTAGAATCAGCTGACTCCAATTAGGAATCGCCTCAGGCAGCCAAGCCTAACTAGACACACCCCTACTAATACACACTCCTAATTAATACAAACCCCAATACGAAATACAACATATAAACCCATGTCACACCCTGGCCTACCCAAACATATAACAAAAACACAAGATACAATGACCAAGGCATGACAATCTCTTATTAATTTATAATCTCTTATTAATTTATTATCTCTTATTAATGTATTATCTCTTATTATCTCTTATTATCTCTTATTAATGTATTATCTCTTATTAATGTATTATCTCTTATTAATGTATTATCTCTTATTATCTCTTATTATCTCTTATTAATGTATTATCTCTTATTAATGTATTATCTCTTATTATCTCTTATTATCTCTTATTAATTTATTATCTCTTATTAATTTATTATCTCTTATTAATGTATTATCTCTTATTATGTCTTATTAATTTATTATCTCTTATTAATTTATTATCTCTTATTAATGTATTATCTCTTATTATCTCTTATTAATTTATTATCTCTTATTAATGTATTATCTCTTATTATCTCTTATTAATTTATTATCTCTTATTAATTTATTATCTCTTATTAATTTATTATCTCTTATTATAATATAATAATAATAATAATAATATATGCCATTTAGCAGACGCTTTTATCCAAAGCGACTTACAGTCATGTGTGCATACATTCTACGTATGGGTGGTCCCGGGGATCGAACCCACTACCCTGGCGTTACAAGCGCCATGCTCTAACAACTGAGCTACAGAAGGCATTATCTCTTATTAATTTATTATCTCTTATTAATTTATCTCGTTTTATCTCTTATTAATTTATTATCTCTTATAAATTTATTATCTCTTATTATCTCTTATTAATTTATTATCTCTTATTAATTTATTATCTCTTATAAATTTATTATCTCTTATTATCTCTTATTAATTTATTATCTCTTATTAATTTATTATCTCTTATTAATTTATTATCTCTTATTAATTTATTATCTCTTATTATCTCTTATTAATTTGAATTGGGCGACATTCTTTGTATGATTATTAATAATACCAATAACAATACTACTACTACTACGACTACTACTACTAGTTACTATGGCGACACACATTGCCATCTCGTATTAGGAGAAGCTGAAATTGATTGTATAATCGGATCAAAACAAGTGTAATTGTATTGATCACATGCTTCCCAAACAACAGGTGTGTAGACTAACAGTGAAATGCTTGGTAAACAACAGGTGTAGACTAACAGTGAAATGCTTGGTAAACAACAGGTGTAGACTAACAGTGAAATGCTTGATAAACAACAGGTGTGTAGACTAACAGTGAAATGCTTGGTAAACAACAGGTGTAGACTAACAGTGAAATGCTTGGTAAACAACAGGTGTAGACTAACAGTGAAATCCTTGGTAAACAACAGGTGTAGACTAACAGTGAAATGCTTGGTAAACAACAGGTGTGTAGACTAACAGTGAAATGCTTGATAAACAACAGGTGTAGACTAACAGTGAAATGCTTGATAAACAACAGGTGTAGACTAACAGTGAAATGCTTGGTAAACAACAGGTGTGTAGACTAACAGTGAAATGCTTGGTAAACAACAGGTGTAGACTAACAGTGAAATGCTTGGTAAACAACAGGTGTAGACTAACAGTGAAATCCTTGGTAAACAACAGGTGTAGACTAACAGTGAAATGCTTGGTAAACAACAGGTGTGTAGACTAACAGTGAAATGCTTGGTAAACAACAGGTGTAGACTAACAGTGAAATCCTTGGTAAACAACAGGTGTAGACTAACAGTGAAATGCTTGGTAAACAACAGGTGTAGACTAACAGTGAAATGCTTGGTAAACAACAGGTGTGTAGACTAACAGTGACATGCTTGGTAAACAACAGGTGTAGACTAACAGTGAAATGCTTGATAAACAACAGGTGTAGACTAACAGTGAAATGCTTGGTAAACAACAGGTGTAGACTAACAGTGAAATGCTTGGTAAACAACAGGTGTAGACTAACAGTGAAATGCTTGGTAAACAACAGGTGTAGACTAACAGTGAAATGCTTGATAAACAACAGGTGTAGACTAACAGTGAAATCCTTGGTAAACAACAGGTGTAGACTAACAGTGAAATGCTTGGTAAACAACAGGTGTAGACTAACAGTGAAATGCTTGATAAACAACAGGTGTAGACTAACAGTGAAATGCTTGGTAAACAACAGGTGTAGACTAACAGTGAAATGCTTGGTAAACAACAGGTGTAGACTAACAGTGAAATGCTTGGTAAACAACAGGTGTAGACTAACAGTGAAATGCTTGATGAACAACAGGTGTAGACTAACAGTGAAATGCTTGATAAACAACAGGTGTAGACTAACAGTGAAATGCTTGGTAAACAACAGGTGTGTAGACTAACAGTGAAATGCTTGGTAAACAACAGGTGTAGACTAACAGTGAAATGCTTGGTAAACAACAGGTGTAGACTAACAGTGAAATCCTTGGTAAACAACAGGTGTAGACTAACAGTGAAATCCTTGGTAAACAACAGGTGTAGACTAACAGTGAAATGCTTGATAAACAACAGGTGTAGACTAACAGTGAAATGCTTGATAAACAACAGGTGTAGACTAACAGTGAAATCCTTGGTAAACAACAGGTGTAGACTAACAGTGAAATCCTTGGTAAACAACAGGTGTAGACTAACAGTGAAATCCTTGGTAAACAACAGGTGTAGACTAACAGTGAAATGCTTGATAAACAACAGGTGTAGACTAACAGTGAAATGCTTGGTAAACAACAGGTGTAGACTAACAGTGAAATGCTTGGTAAACAACAGGTGTAGACTAACAGTGAAATGCTTGGTAAACAACAGGTGTAGACTAACAGTGAAATGCTTGGTAAACAACAGGTGTAGACTAACAGTGAAATGCTTGGTAAACAACAGGTGTAGACTAACAGTGAAATGCTTGATAAACAACAGGTGTAGACTAACAGTGAAATGCTTGGTAAACAACAGGTGTAGACTAACAGTGACATGCTTGGTAAACAACAGGTGTAGACTAACAGTGAAATGCTTACTTACAGGTCCTTCCCAACAATGCAAAGAGAAAGAAAATAGAGAAATAATAGAAAAGTAATAACACATAAACCTCTTATCCCTTTTTTAAATTGTTCGCTAAAATTACATACACAAATCTAACTTCCTGTAGCTCAGGCCCCGAAGCAGGGATTTGCATATTCATGGTAACATTTTAATTTTGAGGGAATGTAAAAGGAATGTAGGAGAATATAACACAATACCTCTGGTAAAAGATAATACAAAGTTAAAAAACAAAACGGTCTTTTGTATTTTCATTTCTTGTACCATCATCTTTGAAATGCAAGAGGAAGGACGTAATGTATTATAACAGCCTAGGGGCAATTTAGATTTTGGCCACTAGATGACAGTATATATACAACGTTTTAGACTGATCCAATGAACCATTACATTTATATTCAAAATGTTGTATGAAGACTGCCCAAATGTGCCTAATGTGTTTATTAATATATTTTCAAATTTGTGCACTCTCCTTAAACAATATCATGGTATTGTTTCACTGTAATAGCTACTGTAAATCGGACAGTTCAGTTAGATTAACAAGAATGTTTGCTTTCTGCCAATATGTTGTCTATATCCTGGGAAATGTCCTTGTTACTTACAACCTCATGATAATAACACGTTAGCTACGTTAGCTCAACTGATTCACAATTAGTAACTATATCTTGGCTATATATGTAGTACATGCACAAATACCGAGTTGATGAGCAGGGCTATGAGGTAGTTTCCATATCTTACATTACTCATATATATATATATAGATAAGGTATTTATAACATCTATTGGACCTTGCCTATGCTGCTCGACCATCGCTCATCCACATACAGTGGAGAGAGGAAGTGTTTGATACACTGCCGATTCTGCAGGTTTTCCTACTTACAAAGCATGTTGAGGTCTGTAATTTTTATCATAGGTATGGGAAATGATCTAAATATATCACTAGCCACTTTAAACAATGCTACCTTATATAATGTTACTTACCCTACATTATTCATCTCATATGCATATGTATATACTGTACTCTACATCATCGACTGCATCCTTATGTAACACATGTATCACTAGCCACTTTAACTATGCCACTTTGTTTACTTTGTCTACACACTCATCTCATATGTATATACTGTACTCGACACCATCTACTGTATGCTGCTCTGTACCATCACTCATTCATATATCCTTATGTACATGTTCCTTATCCCCTTACACTGTGTATAAGACAGTAGTTTTGGAATTGTTAGTTAGATTACTTGTTGGTTATCACTGCATTGTCGGAACTAGAAGCACAAGCATTTCGCTACACTCACATTAACATCTGCTAACCATGTGTATGTGACAAATAACATTTGATTTGATTTGATTTGATTTGATTTAGGTACACTTCAACTGTGAGAGACGGAATCTAAAACAAAAATCCAGAAGATCACATCGTATGATTTTTAAGTAATTAATTTGCACTATAGCCCCATCTATGTGATTGGGGGCGTGCTTGGCCCTCCGTTTCCCGTAGTCCACGATCAGTTCTTGTGTCTTGCTGAAGTTGAGGGAGAGGTCGTTGCCCTGGCAACACACTGCACGCTGTTTTCTGACACTCTGTCTCTGGGGTTCTCTGGAACAGTTGTTTGACCGTCTTAACGCTCTATGGGTATAGTTCTGGACTTGGTTCTGAATCATGTATTTTGTCCCAACGGAGGAGGGTTGCATTCCGGGTTCTGTCTGGCACGGTTTCAGCCGGGGCACTCAGTGCCTTCTTTGCTTGTGCCTGTGGTTATTGGGTCTGATGGCGTCTATGATGACTGTTGTGCCTGTGGTTATTGGGTCTGATGGTGTCTATGATGACTGTTGTGCCTGTGGTTATTGGGTCTGATGGTGTCTATGATGACTGTTGTGCCTGTGGTTATTGGGTCTGATGGTGTCTATGATGACTGTTGTGCCTGTGGTTATTGGGTCTGATGGCGTCTATGATGGCTGTTGTGCCTCAAGGGCTTCTGTTGATCCATCTGTTCCATTGGATGACAGTTACCCGTCTGAATGCATCTCGCCATTGCCAGGTATCTCCGTCGTGCCTGAGGGGTAGCCCGCGACTGCAAGGTGATCACGTCAGACACATCCTCACTGGGATGAGGAGCGCTGTGTGTTGGCTACTCGCAAAAGGGGGATTAGTCGACAATGCTATCAATTAGCTGGAGCTACTGGATGCTACTGGATGTTTTCCTGGTGCTGAGATATTTTCTTTCAATATTGGAGGGCCTTCCAGGAAAACAGCCAGTTGGTAAGGTCCGGAAACATAACATTTGTGGAGTACATCAACAGGCAGGGGTTAGACGCGGTCTCTCACTGCTGATCTTGGCCCGTTGTCTGCTCATCTTGAACAGGGGAACAGTGGGCATTTCCTGTGACATACCTTCTGGATCTCAATACGGATGCGGAAATTCCTTTTCGGGGGGGGGTCCTCTCTCTCACGAGCTTCATGCATTGTGAGATAAAGCGCATTGTTGCCTGTTCTCCTCAATAAAGTATCTGCATACTAAGGTTGGGAATTGATTATTTGCCACATTAGTGGCCTTGGGTTCAGCTTCTACTCCGGGGGACATGGTCACCTTGGAGAGTGTCCATCATGGGGGTCTGTTGTTTCCTAGTGGCCCAGAGATCATCTGCCTGTTAGCCAAGGACCCATTGGACAGCTCCGTGTCTTTGGGATGTGTTGTCTCAGGCACAAAGGTAGGTTTGGCACGAACGGCCACAGATATCAAATTGATGGCTAGGGGTTTACCCTCGAACGTGATTACGACATAGAATTGGTTCAAGCACCCTCTATGAGAATGGTGTATATGTATAAGTGGTGCAAGTTTGAGGGTTGGTGTCAAGTTAAAATAGTTTGAGGGTTGTTTTCAGGTTAATTGAGTTTGAGGGTTGGTGTCAAGTTAAAATAGTTTGAGGGTTGGTGTCAGGGTAAATGAGTTTGAGGGTTGTTTTCAGGTTAATTGAGTTTGAGGGTTGGTGTCAAGTTAAAATAGTTTGAGGGTTGTTTTCAGGTTAATTGAGTTTGAGGGTTGGTGTCGGGTTAAATGAGTTTGAGGGTTGTTTTCAGGTTAATTGAGTTTGAGGGTTGGTGTCGGGTTAAATGAGTTTGAGGGTTGGTGTCAGGTTAAATGAGTTTGAGGGTTGGTGCCAGGATAAATGAGTTTGAGGGTTGGTGTCAGGTTAAATGAGTTTGAGGGTTGGTGTCGGGTTAAATGAGTTTGAGGGTTGGTGTCAGGTTAAATGAGTTTGAGGGTTGGTGTCGGGTTAAATGAGTTTGAGGGATGGTGTCAGGTTAAATGAGTTTGAGGGTTGGTGTCAGGTTAAATTAGTTTGAGGGTTGATGTCAGGTTAAATGAGTTTGAGGGTTGGTGTCAGGTTAAATGAGTTTGAGGGTTGGTGTCGGGTTAAATGAGTTTGAGGGTTGGTGTCAGGTTAAATGAGTTTGAGGGTTGGTGTCGGGTTAAATGAGTTTGAGGGTTGGTGTCGGGTTAAATGAGTTTGAGGGTTGGTGTCAGGTTAAATGAGTTTGAGGGTTGGTGTCGGGTTAAATGAGTTTGAGGGTTGGTGTCAGGTTAAATGAGTTTGAGGGTTGGTGCCAGGATAAATGAGTTTGAGGGTTGGTGTCAGGTTAAATGAGTTTGAGGGTTGGTGTCGGGTTAAATGAGTTTGAGGGTTGGTGTCAGGTTAAATGAGTTTGAGGGTTGGTGTCGGGTTAAATGAGTTTGAGGGATGGTGTCAGGTTAAATGAGTTTGAGGGTTGGTGTCAGGTTAAATTAGTTTGAGGGTTGGTGTCAGGTTAAATGAGTTTGAAGGTTGGTGTCAGGTTAAATGAGTTTGAGGGTTGGTGTCGGGTTAAATGAGTTTGAGGGTTGGTGTCAGGTTAAATGAGTTTGAGGGTTGGTGTCAGGTTAAATGAGTTTGAGGGTTGGTGTCGGGTTAAATGAGTTTGAGGGTTGGTGTCAGGTTAAATGAGTTTGAGGGTTGGTGTCAGGTTAAATGAGTTTGAGGGTTGGTGTCGGGTTAAATGAGTTTGAGGGTTGGTGTCAGGTTAAATGAGTTTGAGGGTTGATGTCGGGTTAAATGAGTTTGAGGGATGGTGTCAGGTTAAATTAGTTTGAGGGTTGGTGTCAGGTTAAATTAGTTTGAGGGTTGGTGTCAGGTTAAATGAGTTTGAGGGTTGGTGTCAGGTTAAATGAGTTTGAGGGTTGGTGTCGGGTTAAATGAGTTTGAGGGTTGGTGTCAGGTTAAATGAGTTTGAGGGTTGGTGTCGGGTTAAATGAGTTTGAGGGTTGGTGTCAGGTTAAATAAGTTTGAGGGTTGGTGTCAGGTTAAATGAGTTTGAGGGTTGGTGTCGGGTTAAATGAGTTTGAGGGTTGGTGTCAGGTTAAATGAGTTTGAGGGTTGGTGTCAGGTTAAATGAGTTTGAGGGTTGTTGTCAAGTTTAGCGTCTGCTAAATGGCATATATATTAATGAAGTTACTAATTTTCAGAACTTTTTGGTGGACATTTTGATGTTCTTGTAAAAGCTTTAATATCAGGGCTTTTCTTTTTCTGCGTTGAAAGTTTATAGGACAGCCTTCTAGGTGTGTCATGTAGGGATTGACGGCTCTACCCAAGGGTGCGTTGGCTCAGACCACCCTTTGGCACCAACCTGGGATCTGGATTTTGTCCTGGACGCTCTTTGCGAGCCTGTGTTAGAACCGTTGGAGTCTGTCTCTACGTACTGTCAGTACACCCTTCTTGTTTAGAGTTTGTGACTGGCGATTCCAAGATGGTGTTAGGTCATAATGCAGCGTTTTGCTCGTAAGGTTATGCCTTTATCCTACAGGTCTCCAGCTTCTGAGATGTTCCCTGTCTCACCTCCTCCGTTTTCTTCCACTGAACAGAGGTCGTTCTTCCACTGAACAGAGGTCGTTGTTCCACTGAACAGAGGTCGTTGTTCCACTGAACAGAGGTCATTGTTCCACTGAACAGAGGTTGTTGTTCCACTGAACAGAGGTCGTTGTTCCACTGAACAGAGGTCGTTGTTCCACTGAACAGAGGTTGAAAGACCAGTGTTCTGTTGTTTTGGACTTGCTTTTCCCTGTACGAGTTCTGACATTTCAGGCGCACAAGGTAACTACTGTTTTTGGAACCATGGGGTCTATGGACTTGGGGCGGCAGGGTAGCCTAGTGGTTAGAGTGTTGGAGTGTTGGACTAGTAACCCAAAGGTTGCAAGTTCAAATCCCCGAGCTGACAAGGTACAAATCTGTCGTTCTGCCCCTGAACAGGCAGTTAACCAACTGTTCCTAGGCCGTCATTGAAAATAAGAATTTGTTCTTAACTGACTTGCCTAGTTAAATAAAGGTAAAATAAAAATATAAAAAATAATAAAGTGGCAGTGTACATAGCCAAGCTGCTGCCAAGTTGGAGAAGGTTCTGGTTCACTATATGGGGCTCTGACAGTAAAGGCTTCTCAGGTAAGTATTGGTGAAAAAGGTGGCTTCTGTCACCCCTATTTGGAGCCTGTAGAACATGTGTGTGCCTCGGCTGCTATGGGCCTCCTAGTTTGGTACCCTCTGAGCTGGCTTGGGGTGTGATTGTATGTCCCCATAGTGTGTTAAACCAAGTGACCGACTACTGTTCCCTGAAGGAGGGAATGAGGTATAACATATATTGACCCTGCAATGTCAGGTTGATTGGGCTTGCTAAAGAGAGTTATTGAGGTGAGGACATGAATACGAGCGACTGTGTAATAGCCAGGAAGACCTTCCTAAGGGAGATTTCTGCATTTATTGGCCTATTGGGCATGTTTTTTGTTTTGTTCAGGTGAATTGTTTTGTTCAGCTCTTAATTGTAATCAGAGCACTGATATAAATACTACGCATGCCAGTCTCTCTTGGCTAAGAGTTACGAAGAGACTGACAGCATCACTTCTTCTTTTGATAGGAAACATTCATGTGTTTAAAATCCCGAATTGTTTGCATATTCAATTTACTCACAGCTCTGAAACACACACTTATTCCATCAGACACACCACCAGGGGGCTTTTCACAGCTCTGAAACACACACTTATTCCATCAGACACGCCACCAGGGGGCTTTTCACAGCTCTGACACACACACTTATTCCATCAGACACGCCACCAGGGGGCTTTTCACAGCTCTGAAACACACACTTATTCCATCAGACACGCCACCAGGGGGCTTTTCACAGCTCTGACACACACACTTATTCCATCAGACACGCCACCAGGGGGCTTTTCACAGCTCTGAAACACACACTTATTCCATCAGACACGCCACCAGGGGGCTTTTCACAGCTCTGACACACACACTTATTCCATCAGACACGCCACCAGGGGGCTTTTCACAGCTCTGACACACACACTTATTCCATCAGACACGCCACCAGGGGGCTTTTCACAGCTCTGACACACACACTTATTCCATCAGACACGCCACCAGGGGGCTTTTCACAGCTCCAAATCCAGAACAATTTCAAGAAAACGTACAGTATTATATAGAGCCCTAATTTCATGGAATTTCCTTCCTTTAGACCATTAGACATTTTAGAGCAGATAAACCCAGCCATTATTACATTAGCTAATCTGGCCAGTTAATAAGCCTCAGCTCTCTCCATCCGAATTCACTCAGAGAATAAGGCTGTTCATAGAAAAGGGGGAGAAGAGCAGACGAGAGCAGAGAAACACAACAGAGTGACGATGATGTCTACATTATTGGGTGCAGAAACATATGACTCTCTGCTAGGCCCACAGAGAGAGAGAGAGAGAGAGAGAGAGAGAGAGAGAGAGAGAGAGAGAGAGAGAGAGAGAGAGAGAGAGAGAGAGAGAGAGACAGAGACAGAGACAGAGACAGAGACAGAGACAGAGACAGAGACAGAGAGAGAGACAGAGAGAGAGAGAGAGAGAGAGAGAGAGAGAGAGAGAGAGAGAGAGAGAGACAGAGAGAGAGAGAGAGAGAGAGAGAGAGAGAGACAGACAGACAGACAGACAGCCAGACAGACAGACAGACAGACAGACAGACAGACAGACAGACAGACAGACAGACAGACAGACAGACAGACAGACAGACAGACAGACAGACAGACAGACAGACAGACAGACAGACAGAGACAGACAGAGACAGACAGACAGACAGACAGACAGGCAGGCAGACAGACAGACAGACAGACAGACAGACAGACAGACAGACAGACAGACAGACAGACAGACAGACAGACAGACAGACAGACAGACAGACAGACAGACAGACAGACAGACAGACAGACAGACAGACAGACAGACAGACAGACAGACAGACAGACAGACAGACAGACAGACAGACAGACAGAAGAGACAATTAACAGACAATAGGAGAGAGAGACCTCAAGGTTATTTGGCTTGCGTTCCACCTGCTGTCCACTTTAGATTTCCATAACCAATGATGGTTCCACTCTCTTAATTAGGGCACCATTAGTTACGCAGTAATTATCCGTGCTATCTATTGCTGCATCACTAATGGTGAGGATGTGTGTGTGTGTGTTATCATTCCATATATATATGTGTGTGTGTTTGTGTGTTATCATTCCTTATATATGTGTGTGTTTGTGTGTTATCATTCCTTGTATGTGTGTGTTTGTGTGTTATCATTCCTTGTATGTGTGTGTGTGTGTTTTATCATTCCTTGTATGTATGTGTGTGTGTGTTTTGTCTACCTGCCTTTTGTCCCTTTCCACAGGGTGCACTCGAAGCGATCCCCCTTCTAAGACCTCTATGCTGGGAGGATCTCTCAACTCAAGTCCCCTGTCTGAGACCAGAGTGCCTGGCCTAAGACTGCATGAGCTCTGGCTTATCTTTCATCTTCCCTGAACACCTGAGCAACTAAAACATATATATTATACTGCAGCAGTTAGCCCAATGCTGAATTTAAGAGAGAGAGAGAGAGAGAGAGAGAGAGAGAGAGAGAGAGAGAGAGAGAGAGAGAGAGAGAGAGAGAGAGAGAGAGAGAGAGAGAGAGAGAGAGAGGGAGAGAGAGAGAGAGAGAGAGAGAGAGAGAGAGAGAGAGAGAGAGAGAGAGAGAGAGAAAAGAGAGAATATAGGGAAGATAAATAAATGCCACTCTTAAATAATAAAACCCCTTTTTCTTTTTGCAAATGAAAATGCTACGCCTGGTGATTATCTGTGTCTCTCTCTCTCTGTGTGGTTTGGGGATTTGTCATGGGCCATGGGGGTGTGTTGTCATTTGAGTGAGGCTGAGGTTGAGGGAAAGGCTGAGGTTGAGGGAAAGGCGGAGGTTGAGGGAAAGCTGGAGGTAGAGGCCGACGCTGTGAGCGAGGCTGAGGCAGAGACTGACACTGAGGGAGATGCTGAGGGAGAGGCTAAGACTGTGAGCGAGGCTGTGAGCGAGACGGAGGTAGAGGATGAGGCTGTGAGCGAGGCTGTGAGCGAGTCAGAGGGAGAGGCTGAGGGAGAAGCTGAGGAGAGGCTGAGGCTGATGTTGTGAGCGAGCTGGTGTGCGAGGCTGAGGGAGAAGCTGACACTGTGAGAGACGCCGAGGGAGAAACTGAGGCTGCAAGGGAGGCTGTGAGCTGTGAGCGAGTCAGAGGGAGAGGCTGAGACTGGGGGAGAGACTGAGACTGTGAGCGAGAATGAGGGGGAGGCTGAAGGAGATGCTGAGGGAGAGACTGAGGCTGTGAGCGAGAATGAGGGGGAGGCTGAGGGAGATGCTGAGGGAGAGACTGAGGCTGTGAGCGAGAATGAGGGGGAGGCTGAGGGAGATGCTGAGGGAGAGCCTGAGGCTGTGAGCGAGAATGAGGGGGAGGCTGAGGGAGATGCTGAGGGAGAGACTGAGGCTGTGAGCGAGAATGAGGGGGAGACTGAGGGAGATGCTGAGGGAGAGTCTGAGGCTGTGAGCAAGGCTGAGGGAAAGGCTGAGGGAGATGCTGAGGGAGAGATTGAGGCTGTGAGCGAGGCTGAGGGAAAGGCTCCTCTCATGAGGATGAGAGAAGTCATGCTGCTGCTCTGGTAATGTGTTTGACACAATTAACCACTGCAATTTGGCAGACGACTAAAAACATTAGGCCCTTAATACAATCCAGCGGGAAAAATGGCCTCTCCGTCTTTACAGGATCCGTGTGATTTACTGTACGTCGTTCCCGAGGAGACAAACAACACATTTGACTAACTTTGCTAAATAAAATATAAAAAAACTGAGCATATGCCATGGTTGAAAGATCCTGGGCCAAAACACGATTAACACGTCTGTTTTAGCATAGCCGGGCCTAGCATTGATTAGCTGTAATCAAAGTGAAACAAACAGCAGTTCTCCCAGAGGAGACAACCAGCCAAGCTTAGGAACGTTACTCAGAGGGTTTCATCCTGCCGGCGTTTTAGTTTGTTTGATGGTGATAGGTCTCGTTTGTATAATGGTGGGGGAAAAAAAGTTGTCAACGTCTACACGCACTCTGGAAATGATAAACAATGGAAGTCTACACGATACAGGCCCATATGGACCTTCAATTTACTTTAGGCCCTCGTTGAAGACAGCTGTTGTGTTCTAACTAGCATCAGGGCAACACATTCCAACTATTTGAGCCAAGTAGTCACTGTTCTGTCAAATAACATGTCCGATAGAGGTTTACTGTGAAGTCATTCCATATGATTAACCCCATTGGTTTTATCACACGGTAATCACTTCCTATATGTTAATATGATATTTTATTAGGATTCTCATTGGCTGTTGTGAAAGCAGCAGCTTCTCTTCCTGGGCTCCACACAATACATGAAACATGACATAATAGATAACATTATTGAACAAGACCAGCTCCAGGACAGAACTACATGAATGTAAAACATGACACACATAGCTGTACACATTGATAAATACACACAAACTGTCAAGGTCAAATAGGGGAGAGGCGTTGTGCCGTGAGCTGTTGCTTAATCAGTTCTTTTAAACCAGGTTTACTGTTCACTTGAGCAACATGAGATGGAAGGGAGTTCCGTGCAATCATGGCTCTATATAATACTGTACTCTTTCTTTATTTTGTTCTTGTATTTGTTAATATAACATACATTCAAAACAATTCACAATCCTACACTATCTATAGTCTGATTTACATCAGTCATTTCTCCCTGTGAACACAGCAGTTAGATATCACGTAGAGTCCAGTCAGTGTTCTGATTTGAGATGAGTGGTTGTCAAGACAACTGTTTCTAAATGCTTACAGCCGTTAAAACTAGATCCCGTATCGATAACTTGGTCTTAATGCTGACTCCATCATGTTACCATTATCTCATACGGGTGCCATGAATACATTCCACTCAATGCCGAGTAGCCTAGTGGTTAGAGGCGTTGGGCCAGTAACCAGCAGGTAGCCTAGTGGTTAGAGAGATGGGCCAGCAGGTAGCCTAGTGGTTAGAGAGCTGGGCCAGTAACCAGCAGGTAGCCTAGTGGTTAGAGAGATGGGCCAGTAACCAGCAGGTAGCCTAGTGGTTAGAGTGTTGGGCCAGTAACCAGCAGGTAGCTTAGTGGGTAGAGAAATGGGCCAGCAGGTAGCCTAGTGGTTAGAGTGTTGGACTAGTAACCAGCAGGTAGCCTAGTGGTTAGAGTGTTGGACTAGTAACCAGCAGGTAGCCTAGTGGTTAGAGAGATGGGCCAGTAACCAGCAGGTAGCCTAGTGGTTAGAGTGTTGGACTAGTAACCAGCAGGTAGCCTAGTGGTTAGAGAGATGGGCCAGTAACCAGCAGGTAGCCTATTGGTTAGAGAGATGGGCCAGTAACCAGCAGGTAGCCTAGTGGTTAGAGCTTTGGGCCAGTAACCAGCAGGTAGCTTAGTGGGTAGAGAAATGGGCCAGCAGGTAGCCTAGTGGTTAGAGTGTTGGACTAGTAACCAGCAGGTAGCCTAGTGGTTAGAGTGTTGGACTAGTAACCAGCAGGTAGCCTAGTGGTTAGAGAGATGGGCCAGTAACCAGCAGGTAGCCTAGTGGTTAGAGTGTTGGACTAGTAACCAGCAGGTAGCCTAGTGGTTAGAGAGATGGGCCAGTAACCAGCAGGTAGCCTATTGGTTAGAGAGATGGGCCAGTAACCAGCAGGTAGCCTAGTGGTTAGAGCTTTGGGCCAGTAACCAGCAGGTAGCCTAGTGGGTAGAGAGATGGGCCAGTAACCAGCAGGTAGCCTAGTGGTTAGAGAGTTGGGCCAGTAACCAGCAGGTAGCCTAGTGGTTAGAGAGATGGGCCAGTGACCAGCAGGTAGCCTAGTGGTTAGAGAGATGGGCCAATAACCAGCAGGTAGCCTAGTGGTTAGAGAGTTGGGCCAGTAACCAGCAGGTAGCCTAGTGGTTAGAGAGATGGGCCAGTGACCAGCAGGTAGCCTAGTGGTTAGAGAGATGGGCCAATAACCAGCAGGTAGCCTAGTGGTTAGAGAGATGGGCCAGTGACCAGCAGGTAGCCTAGTGGTTAGAGAGATGGGCCAATAACCAGCAGGTAGCCTAGTGGTTAGAGAGTTGGGCCAGCAGGTAGCCTAGTGGTTAGAGAGATGGGCCAGCAGGTAGCCTAGTGGTTAGAGCGTTGGGCCAGTAACCAGCAGGTAGCCTAGTGGTTAGAGCTTTGGGCCAGTAACCAGCAGGTAGCCTAGTGGTTAGAGCGTTGGGCCAGTAACCAGCAGGTAGCCTAGTGGTTAGAGTGTTGGGCCAGTAACCAGCAGGTAGCCTAGTGGTTAGAGTGTTGGGCCAGTAACCATCAGGTAGCCTCGTGGTTAGAGTGTTGGGCCAGTAACCAGCAGGTAGCCTCGTGGTTAGAGTGTTGGGCCAGTAACCAGCAGGTAGCCTAGTGGTTAGAGTGTTGGGCCAGTAACCAGCAGGTAGCCTAGTGGTTAGAGTGTTGGGCCAGTATCCAGCAGGTAGCCTAGTGGTTAGAGTGTTGGGCCAGTAACCAGCAGGTAGCCTAGTGGTTAGAGTGTTGGGCCAGTAACCAGCAGGTAGCCTAGTGGTTAGAGTGTTGGGCCAGTAACCAGCAGGTAGCCTAGTGGTTAGAGTGTTTTCATATTTTTCTATTTGATTTCACCTTTTTTAACCAGGTAGGCAAGTTGAGAACAAGTTCTCATTTACAATTGTTACCTGGCCAAGATAAAGCAAAGCAGTTCGACACATACAACGACACAGAGTTACACATGGAGTAAAACAAACATACAGTCAAAAATATATTAGAAAAATAAGTCTATTTACAATGTGAGCAAGTGATGTGAGATAAGGGAGGTAAAGGCAACAACAGGCCATGGTGGCGAAGTAAAACACTGGAATGGTAGATTTGCAGTGGAAGAATGTGCAAGGTAGGGATAGAAATAATGGGATGCCATGGAGCAAAATAAATAAATACAGTAGGGGAAGAGGTAGTTGTTTGGGCTAAATTATAGATGGGCTATGTACAGGTGCAGTAATCTGCGAGCTGCTCTGACAGCTGATGTTTAAAGCTAGTGAGAGAGATAAGTGTTTCTAGTTTCAGAGATTTTTTGTAGTTCGTTCCAGTCATTGGCAGCAGAGAACTGGAAGGGAAGGCAGACAAAGTAGGAATTGGCTTTGGGGGTGACCAGAGAGATATACCTGCTGGAGAGCGTGCTCCAGGTGGGTGCTGCTGTGGTGACCAGCGAGCTGAGATAAGGGGGGACTTTACCTAGCAGGGTCTTGTCGATGACCTGGAGCCAGTGGGTTTGGAGACGAGTAAGAAGCGAGGGCCAGCCAACAAGAGCGTACAGGTCGCAGTGGTGGGTTGTATATGGGGCTTTTGGTGACAAAACGGATGGCACTGTGATAGACTGCATCCAATATATTGAGTAGGGTATTGGAGGCTATTTTGTAAATGACATCGCTGAACTCAAGGATTGGTAGGACGGTCAGTTTTACAAGGGTATGTTTGGCAGCATGAGTGAAAGTTGCTTTGTTGCGAAATAGGAAGCCAATTCTAGATTTATCTTTGGATTGGAGATGTTTGATGTGAGTCTGGAAGGAGGGTTTACAGTCTAACCAGACACCTAGGTATTTGTAGTTGTCCACATATTCTAAGTTAGAACTGTCCAGAGTAGTGATGTTGGACAGGCGGACAGGTGCAGGCAGCGATCGGTTGAAGAGCATGCATTTAGTTTTACTTGTATTCAAGAGCAATTGGAAGCCAGGGAAGGACAGTTGTATGGCATTGAAGCTCGCCTAGAGGGTTGTTAACACAGTGTCCAAAGAAGGGCCAGAAGTATACAGAATGGTGTCGTCTGTGTTGAGGTGGATCAAAGACTCACCAGCAGCAAGAGCTGCATCATTGATGTACAGAGAGAAGAGAGTCGGTCCAATAATTGAACCCTGTGGCACCCCCATAGAGACTACCAGAGGCCCAGACAACAGACCCTCCGATTTGACACACTGAACTCTGTCGGAGAAGAGGTTGGTGAACCAGGCGAGGCAATCATTTGAGAAACAAACAAAGGCTCCATTGTAAACTAAAACAATGATAACTAACCTAAACAACAGTATACAATGCATATTGAGATTGGAGAGAGACATACAGCGAGGCATAAAGTAATCACAGTTGTTGATTTGGACAGCTAGCTAGGCAATAACGGGTGAGACAACAACAGCTAATCAGCTAAAACAACAAAAACAGGTAAAATGGCGATGACTGGGCAGAGAGGGTCGGTTAACTACACACAGAGCCTGAGTCCCCGGCAGAAAAACAAGAAATAAACAGAATGGAGTACAGTGATTAATGGACAGTCCAGCAGGCATCAGCTATGTAGCCATGTGATCATAGGGTCCAGGGGGCAGCGATAGATGGAACAGGGAAGCCGCAGAGTAGTCGCTACTACGCTGGCACGCGGGCGACACTGCGTGTAAAATTTGTAGCCCAGGGCTGGTAGAAGAGTCTGTTCCAACGTCCGACTGAGGCCAGATGAAGGCACAGCGGATGGAGTATTCGTCGGCAGACCTGTCGTGGTGGTGCGGCGGGGTGCCATGTCGACAAAGGATCTAAGCCAGATGGCGAAAGAGGTATTGTAGTTGTAGTAATTTAGTTTGCTAGGCGGGAGATGCGCCTGGCTTACGGCTAACTGGTGAAAGCTTCGGGGCAAGGGCGTTAGCCACTATAGCCACTCGGTAGCAGCGGTGATCCGGTGCCAAGGTCCAGAGCTTACAGCAAGGATCCGGTGGAGTAGTGGGTTCTAGCCGTGTTTGGGTGGTGTTCGAGTGAACAACTGAGTAGGCCGGGAGGTGGGCCTCATGGATAGCTTCGGTACTGGGTAACTCGGTGGGTGCTAGCTAGCTGTGAAGATCAGGAGTAATGGTCCAGGGATTACGGCAGGAATCCGGAGTTGTAGTGGAGAGACAGTCCGATACTGGTAGGCTGGCGAGTATTATCCGTCTGTCTGTCTGTCTGTCTGTCTGTCTGTCTGTCTGTCTGTCTGTCTGTCTGTCTGTCTGTCTGTCTGTCTGTCTGTCTGTCTGTCTGTCTGTCTGTCTGTCTGTCTGTCTGTCTGTCTGTCTGTCTGTCTCTGTCTGTCTGTCTGTCTGTCTGTCTGTCTGTCTGTCTGTCTGTCTGTCTGTCTGTCTGTCTGTCTGTCTCTCTGTCCGTCCGTCCCTCCCTCCCTCCGTCCCTCCCTCCCTCCCTCCCTCCCTCTCTCTCTCTCTCTCTCTCTCTCTCTCTCTCTCTCTCTCTCTCTCTCTCTCTCTCTCTCTCTCTCTCTCTCTCTCTCTCTCTCTCCCCCTCCCTCCCTCCCCCTCCGTCCCTCCCTCTCTCTCTCTCTCTCTCTCTCTCTCTCTCTCTCTCTCTCTCCCCTCCCTCCCTCCCAGAGTTGTCCAAAGGGGAACTTTTTAAGGCTAACGTTTTTTTGTCTCGCTGGCTGTGTGGATTGGATAGCCTACAGCGCTTGGTGATTAGGCTACAGCCATGTTGGTGCTGACGTGGCCGTGCGAGATACTAGCCGTGTCCTCTATCTCCCAGAGGCTGATGGGAACGAGAATCAGAGAATCACTCCTTCCTCACGACCAGAGAAGGGCTCCATCTACTCACATTTTATCTATTTTTGAATGTTTTCATGTCCCAGCATTTTGGGAAAGAGTTACAGGAGGACTCCAATAAAACTTGCTGACAGGAACAACCAGGGAGACAGGGGGAAAATAAACAGGAGAAAGAGAAGATTAACATGCTTGACACAGCAAAATGGCTTTTTAATTAAGGTTCCTGTTATCAGATAAATGTACAAGGGACGTGAGTTTAAATGAGTTTCAGCAACAATGAAAAAATACATTTTCCTCTCCCAAATTCACAAGCTCAGTACTTATAGCTGTGTTATGGTTGAACATGTCACCCAGAGTGAATAAAAATGGTGGTAGTGAGATTACTAAGGAGCTGTGTGTGTGTGTGTGTGTGTGTGTGTGTGTGTGTGTGTGTGTGTGTGTGTGTGTGTGTGTGTGTGTGTGTGTGTGTGTGTGTGTGTGTGTGTGTGTGTGTGTGTGTGTGTGTGTGTGTGGGTCCTGTATGTGTGTGTGTGTGTGTGTGTGTGTGTGTGTGTGTGTGTGTGTGTGTGTGTGTGTGTGTGTGTGTGTGTGTGTGTGTGTGTGTGTGTGTGTGTGTGTGTGTGTGTGTGTGTGTGTGTGTGTGTGTGTGTGTGTGTGTGTGTGTGTGTGTGTGTGTGTGTGTGAAATGTTCCTTTGCATATGCTCTGTATACGTTACAGAGGTGGTTTGGTAAACTATGTAGCAGTAAAAACCTTCACAATGTGTGTCAGAATCTCACTCAAACAGACACAACATGTTAACTGCCCTGACCTGGTAGTCCTCTCTCCATATAGTTAGTCTGGGCCAAACCTCTCCATATAGGTAGTCTGGGCCATACCTCTCCATATAGTTAGTCTGGGCCAAACCTCTCCATATAGTTAGTCTGGGCCAAACCTCTCCATATAGTTAGTCTGGGCCAAACCTCTCCATATAGTTAGTCTGGGCCATATCTCTCCATATAGTTAGTCTGGGCCAAACTTCTCCATATAGGTAGTCTGGGCCATACCTCTCCCTATAGGTAGACTGGGCCAAACCTCTCCCTATAGGTAGACTGGGCCAAACCTCTCCCTATAGGTAGACTGGGCCAAACCTCTCCCTATAGGTAGACTGGGCCAAACCTGTCCGTAGAGGACCATCATCAGGACTGGGCCAGACCATCATACCTCTCCATATAGGACCAGCATCAGGACTGGGCCAGACCATCATACCTCTCCATATAGGACCATCATCAGGACTGGGCCAGACCATCATACCTCTCCATATAGTACCAGCATCAGGACTGGGCCAGACCATCATACCTCTCCATATAGTACCATCATCAGGACTGGGCCAGACCATCATACCTCTCCATATAGTACCATCATCAGGACTGGGCCAGACCATCATACCTCTCCATATAGGACCATCATCAGGACGGGGCCAGACCATCATACCTCTCCATATAGGACCATCATCAGGACTGGGCCAGACCATCATACCTCTCCATATAGGACCAGCATCAGGACTGGGCCAGACCATCATACCTCTCCATATAGGACCAGCATCAGGACTGGGCCAGACCATCATACCTCTCCATATAGGACCATCATCAGGACTGGGCCAGACCATCATACCTCTCCATATAGTACCAGCATCAGGACTGGGCCAGACCATCATACCTCTCCATATAGGACTATCATCAGGACTGGGCCAGACCATCATACCTCTCCATATAGTACCAGCATCAGGACTGGGCCAGACCATCATACCTCTCCATATAGTACCAGCATCAGGACTGGGCCAGACCATCATACCTCTCCATATAGGACCATCATCAGGACTGGGCCAGACCATCATACCTCTCCATATAGGACTATCATCAGGACTGGGCCAGACCATCATACCTCTCCATATAGGACCATCATCAGGACTGGGCCAGACCATCATACCTCTCCATATAGGACTATCATCAGGACTGGGCCAGACCATCATACCTCTCCATATAGGACTATCATCAGGACTGGGCCAGACCATCATACCTCTCCATATAGGACTATCATCAGGACTGGGCCAGACCATCATACCTCTCCATATAGGACCAGCATCAGGACGAGGCCAGACCGTCAAAGCCAGTTAGGCTAGTGTTTTATACAGGCCATATGAGACCACTGACACCATAGCCACTGAAAATACAGAAATATATTACACTGTCAATGTGTCTGCTTCAATTACGATCCCATATGACTATATATTCTATGAGCTCTCTCGCTCTCTTCTCTCTCTTCTCCCTTTCTCTCTCGCTCCTCTCTCTCTCTTTCTCCCTTTCTCTCTCTCTCCTCTCTCCCTCTTCTCTCTTTATCTCTCTCTATCCCCTCACTCTCGCTCTTCTCTCTCTCTAATCTCTCCATTCTATCTCTCTTCCATTCTCTCTTTATCTATCTATTGTATTCTCTCTTTCTCTCTCTCTCTCTCTCTCTATCCAATCTCCTTTGAGACTTCTCTTTAATTTTCACTTTCTAATTCTACGTCTTGGAGGTGAGTGCTCTGGTTCAAGTGCTACATCGAGGTATGTTTGAGCTCCATTCGAACCACACAACGTTCAAAGTAAGAGAGGAAGGCTACATTTTCCTCTCTCCTGGGAGGCTGTAATGTTTCAGATAAAGGCCTTAGACGACAGAGACTGGGGAAGATACATTAAGTATAGAAGTTGGTAGATTACCGAAGACCAATCCTTTTGCTATGAATGGGGAGACACCTGTGCCCTTGCTAGTTACTCCAGTGTTTGGATGAAAGAAAAGAAAAGAAAATATAGATATATAGATATTTTTTTTACCTTTATTTAACTAGGCAAGTCAGTTAAGAATAAATTATTATTTACAAGTACGGCCAAACAAGAGTGGGTTAATTGCCTTGTTCAGGGGCAGAACGACAGATTTGTACCTTTTCAACTCATAGATTCGACCTTGCAACCTTTCGGTTACAGGTTCAACGCTCTAACCACAGGTAACCACGGCTACCTGCCGTATAACACTATGTGAATGTGAACATGCTGCTTTTTATTGCTTGGCTGCTCGACCAATCCAAGTGGAGATGAGGTGCCAGAGAGGTGTATATCTCATGATCAGCTAGTCCACATTAATATGGAGTTGGTCCCCACTTTGCTGCTGTAACAGCCTCCAGTCTTCTGGGAAGGCTTTCCACTAAATGTTGGAACATTACTGCTATAACAGCCTCCACTCTTCTGGGAAGGCTTTCAACCAGATGTTGGAACTTTTCTGCAGGGGACTTGCTTCCATTCAGCCACAAAAGTGTTTGTGAGGTCGGGCACTAAAGTCGGACAATTAGGCCTGGCTCACAGTGCAAATTCATCCCTAATGTGTTCGATGGGGTTGAGGTCAGGGCTCTGAGCAGGCCAGTCAAGTTCTTCCACACCTATCTCTACAAACCATTTATGGAAAAGGACTTCCCCAAACTGTTGACACAATGTAATGACAGTGCCACATTGGATGTCACTGAGCTCTTAAAGTCTGGGCCATTTTGGATGTCAATGTTTGTCTGTGGAGATTGCATGGCTGTGTTCACATTTGTATACACCTGACAGCAACGGGAGTGGCTGAAATAGCCAAATCCACTCATTTGAAGGGGTTTCCACATACTTTTGGTTATACAGTGTATATCCAAAGATCAATGTATTTCATTATATAGGACTGAGAGAGAGAGAGTTTAATGTTTCCTTTTAATTTTTTATTTAACTTTTGTTTTTCGTCTATTTCACTTGGTTTGACAGTTTACCATGCCAATAAACACCTTTGAATTGAATTGAGAGAGACAGCTGAGGGGTAAAGGATTTTCAGGAAGTGAAACCAGTGTGTTGATGAGAGTAATCAGCAGGTAGGGAGGGGCTGTCACACTATTCCTCCTCTCTACTCCTCCTCTCTTTCTCTCCACTTATCCTCCTCATTTGTTGCCACACACAGTAGAGAACACTCCTACAGGCACAGGGACATATCATTACACCTCCCCCTCTGTCCCCCCGTCCCCTGTCCCCCCGTCCCCTGTCCCCCCGGTCTCTCTCTGTTATACAGACCACCACACAGGCTCTTTCTCTCACCCAGTCCTGTCAGCTGTGTGACTGTAGATGAAGGGCCCCAGTCCTGGTGAGAGTGAATAGCCAGAGTGTGTGAGCACCTTCAGCAAACAACCACATAACTATCCCAGAACCACTACGCAACTATCACAATACACCTACACAACTATCACAAGACACCTACACAACTATCACAAGACACCTACACCACAATACACCTACACAACTATCACAAGACACCTACACAACTATCACAAGACACCTACACCACAATACACCTACACCACAATCACAAAATACCTACACCACTATCACAAAACCACCATCTTACACCCACCACACAACCTTCACACTGTCCTAACCTGAAACTGGAATCACAGTGAGAGATGAATGTAAACAAAGGAGGAATGAGAAGAGGAGATGTGAAGAGGAGATGTGAAGAGGAGATGTGAAGAGGAGATGTGAAGTGGAGATGTGAAGAGGAGATGTGAAGAGGAGATGTGAAGAGGAGATGTGAACAGGAGATGTGAAGAGGAGATGTGAAGAGGAGATGTGAAGTGGAGATGTGAAGAGGAGATGTGAAGAGGAGATGTGAAGAGGAGATGTGAACAGGAGATGTGAAGAGGAGATGTGAAGAGGAGATGTGAAGTGGAGATGTGAAGAGGAGATGTGAAGAGGAGATGTGAAGTGGAGATGTGAAGAGGTGTCAGGGGGTATAAAATAGGAGGAAGAGGAGGAGAGAAAAAGATGAGTACATAAATAAAATATATATGTGAGTAAATGAGAAAAGGGAGGGACTAGCATGTGAGGGGGGAGGAGAGTGGGGAGGGAGGGACTAGGAGGTGAAGGGAGAGGAGACTGGGGAGGGACTAGGAGCTGAAGGGAGAGGAGAGTGGGGAGGGACTAGGAGGTGAAGGGAGAGGAGAGTGGGGAGGGAGGGACTAGGAGCTGAAGGGAGAGGAGAGTGGGGAGGGAATAGGAGTTGAAGGTAGAGGAGAGTGGGGAGGGACTAGGAGGTGAAGGGAGAGGAGAGTTGGGAGGGAGGGACTAGGAGCCGAAGGGAGAGGAGAGTGGGGAGGGAATAGGAGTTGAAGGTAGAGGAGAGTGGAGAGGGACTAGGAGGTGAAGGGAGAGGAGAGTGGGGAGGGACTAGGAGGTGAAGGGAGAGGAGAGTGGGGAGGGAGGGACTAGGAGGTGAAGGGAGAGGAGACTGTGGAGGGACTAGGAGGTGAAGGGAGAGGAGAGTGGGAGGGAGGGACTAGGAGGCGAAGGGAGAGGAGAGTGGGAGGGAGGGACTAGGAGGTGAAGGGAGAGGAGACTGTGGAGGGACTAGGAGGTGAAGGGAGAGGAGAGTGGGAGGGAGGGACTAGGAGGTGAAGGGAGAGGAGAGTGGGGAGGGACTAGGAGTTGAAGGGAGAGGAAAGGAGAGTTGGGAGGGAGGGACTAGGAGCTGAAGGGAGAGGAGAGTGGGGAGGGACTAGGAGGTGAAGGGAGAGGAGAGTGGGAGGGACTAGGAGGTGAAGGGAGAGGAGAGTTGGGAGGGAGGGACTAGGAGCCGAAGGGAGAGGAGAGTGGGGAGGGAATAGGAGTTGAAGGTAGAGGAGAGTGGAGAGGGACTAGGAGGTGAAGGGAGAGGAGAGTGGGGAGGGACTAGGAGGTGAAGGGAGAGGAGAGTGGGGAGGGAGGGACTAGGAGGTGAAGGGAGAGGAGACTGTGGAGGGACTAGGAGGTGAAGGGAGAGGAGAGTGGGAGGGAGGGACTAGGAGGCGAAGGGAGAGGAGAGTGGGAGGGAGGGACTAGGAGGTGAAGGGAGAGGAGACTGTGGAGGGACTAGGAGGTGAAGGGAGAGGAGAGTGGGAGGGAGGGACTAGGAGGTGAAGGGAGAGGAGAGTGGGGAGGGACTAGGAGTTGAAGGGAGAGGAAAGGAGAGTTGGGAGGGAGGGACTAGGAGCTGAAGGGAGAGGAGAGTGGGGAGGGACTAGGAGGTGAAGGGAGAGGAGAGTGGGAGGGACTAGGAGGTGAAGGGAGAGGAGAGTTGGGAGGGAGGGACTAGGAGCCGAAGGGAGAGGAGAGTGGGGAGGGAATAGGAGTTGAAGGTAGAGGAGAGTGGAGAGGGACTAGGAGGTGAAGGGAGAGGAGAGTGGGGAGGGACTAGGAGGTGAAGGGAGAGGAGAGTTGGAGGGAGGGACTAGGAGGTGAAGGGAGAGGAGAGTGGGGAGGGAGGGACTAGGAGGTGAAGGGAGAGGAGACTGTGGAGGGACTAGGAGGTGAAGGGAGAGGAGAGGGGAGGGAGGGACTAGGAGGTGAAGGGAGAGGAGAGTGGGGAGGGACTAGGAGTTGAAGGGAGAGGAAAGGAGAGTTGGGAGGGAGGGACTAGGAGGTGAAGGGAGAGGAGAGTGGGGAGGGAGGGACTAGGAGGTGAAGGGAGAGGAGACTGTGGAGGGACTAGGAGGTGAAGGGAGAGGAGAGTGGGAGGGAGGGACTAGGAGGTGAAGGGAGAGGAGAGTGGGGAGGGACTAGGAGTTGAAGGGAGAGGAAAGGAGAGTTGGGAGGGAGGGACTAGGAGCTGAAGGGAGAGGAGAGTGGGGAGGGACTAGGAGGTGAAGGGAGAGGAGAGTGGGAGGGAGGGACTAGGAGGTGAAGGGAGAGGAGAGTGGTGAGGGACTAGGAGGTGAAGGGAGGGGAGAGTGGGGGGAGGGACTAGGAGGTGAAGGGAGACGAGAGTGGGGAGGGACTAGGAGGTGAAGGGAGAGGAGAGTGGGAGGGAGGGACTAGGAGGTGAAGGGAGAGGAGAGTGGGGAGGGACTAGGAGTTGAAGGGAGAGGAAAGGAGAGTTGGGAGGGAGGGACTAGGAGCTGAAGGGAGAGGAGAGTGGGGAGGGACTAGGAGGTGAAGGGAGAGGAGAGTGGGAGGGAGGGACTAGGAGGTGAAGGGAGAGGAGAGTGGGGAGGGACTAGGAGGTGAAGGGAGACGAGAGTGGGGGGAGGGACTAGGAGGTGAAGGGAGACGAGAGTGGGGAGGGACTAGGAGGTGAAGGGAGAGGAGAGTGGGGAGGGACTAGGAGGTGAAGGGAGAGGAGAGTGGGGAGGGACTAGGAGGTGAAGGGAGAGGAGAGTGGGAGGGAGGGACTAGGAGGTGAAGGGAGAGGAGAGTGGGGAGGGACTAGGAGTTGAAGGGAGAGGAAAGGAGAGTTGGGAGGGAGGGACTAGGAGCTGAAGGGAGAGGAGAGTGGGGAGGGACTAGGAGGTGAAGGGAGAGGAGAGTGGGAGGGAGGGACTAGGAGGTGAAGGGAGAGGAGAGTGGGGAGGGACTAGGAGGTGAAGGGAGGGGAGAGTGGGGGGGAGGGACTAGGAGGTGAAGGGAGACGAGAGTGGGGAGGGACTAGGAGGTGAAGGGAGAGGAGAGTGGGAGGGAGGGACTAGGAGGTGAAGGGAGAGGAGAGTGGGGAGGGACTAGGAGTTGAAGGGAGAGGAAAGGAGAGTTGGGAGGGAGGGACTAGGAGGTGAAGGGAGAGGAGAGTGGGGAGGGACTAGGAGGTGAAGGGAGGGGTGAGTGGGGGGGAGGGACTAGGAGGTGAAGGGAGACGAGAGTGGGGAGGGACTAGGAGGTGAAGGGAGAGGAGAGTGGGGAGGGACTAGGAGGTGAAGGGAGAGGAGAGTGGGGAGGGACTAGGAGGTGAAGGGAGAGGAGAGTTGGAGGGAGGGACTAGGAGGTGAAGGGAGAGGAGAGGAGAGTGGGGAGGGAGGGACAAGGAGGTGAAGGGAGAGGAGAGTAGAGTGGGGATGGAGGGATTTGGAGGTGAAGGGAGAGGAGAGTGGGGAGGGAGTAGGAGGTGAAGTGAACGCAGATCAGGAAGGGAGGGACTTGGAGCTGAAGGGAGAGGAGAGGTGAAAATTTGAGGAGTCTTAGATGAAAAATGTTTTACTGAAGTAAATGTCCCGGGGCGCTTGGGTAATGACAAGCAATGTTTTATTGGAGATGTTGTTCAGTGGTGGGAAGTCGTGCATTAATAAAGGTCTCCTGTCTCTCTGGGCTCAATAAGTCTCCCCTTGTCCACCTGGAAAGATGTGTGACAAACACACAGACAGGAAGCACCTCGAGGCTGGTTTGAGATGGAATGGAGACAAACACGTGTTTTCCATATGTTTTTCCGGGTTTAAATCCAGTCCATTAATTCCATTCCAGCCACTACAATGAACCCATCCTCCTATAGATCCTCCCACCAGCCACCACTGGTACACACACTTTTACCGGTGTATTCTTGTAGACTTCTCTAACTTCTGTCTCACCTCAGTTTCTTATTCAACGGAAAAAAATGTTATCCCCCTCTCATCTCTCCACCCTCCCTCCCTCCACCCTCCAGTATTCCTGGCCTCCCTCCAGTATTCCTGGCTCCCCTCCAGTATTCCTGGCTGCCCTCCAGTATTCCTGGCCTCCCTCCAGTATTCCTGGCTCCCCTCCAGTATTCCTGGCCTCCCTCCAGTATTCCTGGCTCCCCTCCAGTATTCCTGGCCGCCCTCCAGTATTCCTGGCCCCCCTCCAGTATTCCTGGCCCCCCTCCAGTATTTCTGGTCCCCCTCCAGTATTCCTGGCCTCCTTCCAGTATTCCTGGCTGCCCTCCAGTATTCCTGGCCCCCCTGCAGTATTCCTGGCCTCCCTCCAGTATTCCTGGCTTCCCTCCAGTATTCCTGGCTTCCCTCCAGTATTCCTCGCGCCCCTCCAGTATTCCTGGCCCCCTCCAGTATTCCTAGCCCCCTTCCAGTATTCCTGGCCCCTTCCAGTATTCCTGGCCTCCTTCCAGTATTCCTGGCCTCCCTCCAGTATTCCCGGCCTCCCTCCAGTATTCCTGGCCCCCTCCAGTATTCCTGGCCTCCTCCAGTATTCCTGGCCCCCTCCAGTATTCCTGGCCTCCCTCCAGTATTCCTGGCCTCCCTCCAGTATTCCTGGCCTCCCTCCAGTATTCCTGGCTTCCCTCCAGTATTCCTGGCCTCCCTCCAGGATTCATGGCTCCCCTCCAGTATTCCTGGCTCCCCTCCAGTATTCCTGGCCCCCTCCAGTATTCCTGGCCTCCCTACAGTATTCCTGGCCCCCTCCAGTATTCCTGGCCCCCTCCAGTATTCCTGGCCCCCTCCAGTATTCCTGGCCCCCTCCAGTATTCCTGCCCTCCCTCCAGGATTCATGGCTCCCCTCCAGTATTCCTGGTCTCCCTCCAGTATTCCTGGCCTCCCTCCAGTATTCCTGGCTCCCTCCAGTATTCCTGGGGCTCCTCCAGTATTCCTGGCCCCCCTCCAGTATTCCTGGCCTCCCTCCAGTATTCCTGGCCTCCCTCCAGTATTCCTGGGGCTCCTCCAGTATTCCTGGCCCCCCTCCAGGATTCATGGCTCCCTTCCAGTATTCCTGGCTCCCCTCCAGTATTCCTGGCCCCCTCCAGTATTCCTGGCTCCCTCCAGTATTCCTGGCCCCCCTCCAGTATTCCTGGCGCCCCTCCAGTATTCCTGGCCCCCCTCCAGTATTCCTGGCCTCCCTCCAGTATTCCTGGCTCAAATTGAGATGACCGCTGGCGCTCTTAGCCAAACAAACCCTACTAGGGCATATAATGGCCCCATTACTCCACTGTTCCACATGAGAAGGTGTCGTTAACAGTTCACCAGACAAGACGTCTGTTTTAAATTTTCCCCCTGTGTATTTATGATCTGCAAAGACAGGAGAGGTCCCAACGCATCTGAGAGCCTGTAGGCTTTATGCAGAGGCTGAGTCTACCAGGTGCTGTGAGTGGAGTGGCATGGAGTCTGCTGTAGCTGGGTGTCACCTTGCTTACAGAGTTTATGACCGTCACTTTGCGCGCCACAAATCAAGTGGGGTCGGCGGCGACCATGAAAGAGATCGAGTGTATTGTCCTGATCACATTTATTTACGTTCCCTTCTTCCCTCTCGCCGCCATGTGTATCATAAAATAATGTACAGTATAGGATTACATACAGTACATACACATATACACACTTTACATATAAACATACACACATTACTAATAAATATACACACATTACTTATAAACATACACACATTAGTTATACACCTACACACATTACTGATACACATACACAGAACTATGATCACAAGTCCTACTTTGGTCCAATACAATGTAAACTGTTGTAGAACATTTGTGTATGTTTGGATTATGGGATCAGTGGGCTACTGAACAGAAGCTGTTTGAGGTTCTCATGGAGTCTGTCCTCTCTCTCTAACATGAACACACACACACACACAAACACACACACTCACACACACACAGATAAACACACATATGT
>NC_060181.1:92522846-92657846 GCF_021184085.1 Oncorhynchus gorbuscha | reverse complement strand
CTCTGTGGTGGGGGAGATGTGGCTGTTTGATGGGCGGGTGACCTCTGTGGTGGGGAGATGTGGCTGTCTGATGGGCAGGTAACCTCTGTGGTGGGGGAGATGTGGCTGTCTGATGGGCGGGTGACCTCTGTGGTGACCTCTGTGGTGGGGGAGATGCGGCTGTCTGATGGGCGGGTGACCTCTGTGGTGGGGGAGATGTGGCTGTTTGATGGGCGGGTGACCTCTGTGGTGGGGAGATGCGGGAGCGGATTGTGGAGTTTTATACTGAGTTGCATAGGGCATAACTGTGTGATCCTATGTGTGCTGAGGTTTGTGGAACACCCTGAGCTCTCTCTGGCACAGAGGGATGAAATTGACATTCCTCTGTTGTCCCATGAATTGGCAGAGGCCATTACCCAGCTGTCCCCCGGCCATGCACCAGGGGTCGATGGACTCCCAGTGGAGTTTCATAACAATTTCTGGGGAATTAGACTGGACTTCCTTTGCGTTTTGCGTGAGTGCGTATGGAGTAGGAGAGTTGCTGATGAGCTGTCGTCGGGCAGTTCTGATTCTCCTTGCCAAGAAAGGGGATTTGTGTGAACTTAAGAACTGAAGGCATGTGGTATTGCTCTGTGAGTACTCAATATTTGCCAAGGTCCTCACTAACAGACTGAAGTCCCAGCTGGACTCTATAGTACACAAGACCCAGACATATTGTGTACTGGGATCCTCAATCATGGACAACCTGTTCTTAATCAGGGACATGTTGGATTTGTCAAGAGTTTCTAATGTGAACTTTGGACTGGTCTCTTTTGACTAAGAAAAGGTTTTGATAAAGTGGACCATGAGTGTCTGTTTAAGGTGATGTCTGTGTTTGGGTTCGGGGAAAGGTTTTTTGTGTGAAGATGTTGTATGCTGGGGCATCGTGTATGGTCAAGGTGGGAGGGGGGCTCAGTAGAACAGTCTGGGTGAGACGGGGCATTAGACAAGGATGACCTCTAGTGGGGTAGTTATCTAGACTAGCCATTGGGACTCTTTTGGGCCTGCTTGGCAGGAGACTGCGGGAGTGTGTCCGGACAGGTATGGGTGTGTTGACAGGTATAGCAGTGTCAGCGTATGCAGATGACGTCTCTGTGATGGTCAGGGATAGGCTGGACATGCAGGCACTAGAGACGGGTCTGAAGGTGTACGAGGGCAAGAGCAAACCACTGTTATGTGGGGCATGAAGAGATATACCCCCCCTCTGTTTCCAGGGGGTTAGCAGTGGGGTTGTTAAAGGCTTCAAATTCTGGGGGTGTACCTGGGCTTGGACAGGTGGGTTTGGAAGTACTGGGAGGGGCAGTGTTGTCAAGACTGGCCAAGTACAGGTGGCTCCTGTTACAAGTGTCAACAATAAACAACATCCCGGTGGAATTGTCCCTGTGGAGGAGAACAGGGCAGATAGGACAGCAGGATGGCCAACAGTGTTTCCACCGCTGTAGGTGACGGCAGAGACTGGGGACTGGCAAGGGGGTCTGGAGGACTTGTTAGATTAGAACACTCCGAGCCTGGGGGAGGTTTGAGCGGGTGAGAGATAAAGCCCTCCACAACATCTGCATTAAGGTAAGGAACATTAGGAGCCTAACAGGAGTGAAGGCACATCAGTGGCAGGGGGAATGTGGAGCAGAGAGTATGGTGGGTTTTAGATGGAGGGGGCTCTACAAACGCCCAGTACCAAAGAGGTCAGAGGACCTCCAGTGGAGGGTTCTACATGGAGCCCTGGCCACTAACAGCTGGTTGGCACAGGTTGAACCGGGAGTCGGACAGGGGTGTCCTTTCTGTGTTGAGAGAGAAACTGTGATTCATGTGTTTTCTGTGTACCAGGTTAATTCCATAAATATTTCTTTTGGAATGTCTGTCTGTGAGGTCGGTGGTTTCCTGGCGAGATGTTTATAATCGGACACAGGAATTTGAATAAGGAAAAGGCCAAATAAACTACCAGGCAAAAGTTTTAGAACACCTACTCATTCAAGGGTTTTTCTCTATTTTTTAAAACATTTTCTACATTGCGCAATAATAGTGAAGACATCAAAACTATGAAATAACACATGGAATCATGAGGAAAACCAAAAAAAGTGTTAAACAAATCAACATTTATTTTATATTTGCGATTCTTAAAATAACCACCCTTTGCCTTAATGACAGTCTTGGCATTCGCTCAACCAGGTTCATGAAGTAGTAACCTGGAATGCATTTCAATTAACAGGTGTGCCTTGTTAACAGTTAATTAGTGGAATTATTTCCTTTGAGCCAATCAGAAATTGAAGCCAAAATAAATGCTTCATGGATATTAAGTAATTAACTGTTCAGAAGAGACTGTGGGATTCAGGCCCTCATGGTAAAATTGCTGCAAAGAAACCACTACGAAAGGACATCAATAATAAGAAGAGACTTGCTTGGGCCAAGAAACACTAGCAATGGAATTTTGTTCTTTGGTCTGGAGTCCAAATTGGAGATTTTTAGTTCCAACCACGGTGTCCTTGTGTATGTGTATTTCCCACCATGAAGCATGGAGGAGGAGGTGTTATGGTGTGGGGGTGCTTTGTTACACTGTGATTAATTTAGAATTCAAGGCACACTTTACCAGCATGGCTACCACAGTATTCTGCAGAGATACGCCATCCCATCTGGTTTGTGCTTAGTGGGACTATAATTTGTTTTCCAACAGAACAATGACCAAACACACCTCCAGGCTGTGTAATGACCTCCAGGCTGTGTAATGACCTCCAGGCTGTGTAAGGGCTGTTTTACCCAGAAGGAGGGTGATGGAATGCTGCATCAGATGACCTGGCCTCCGCAATCCTCCGACCTCAACCCAATTGAGATGGTTTGGGATGAGTAGGACCACAGAGTGAAGGAAAAGCAGCCAACAAGTGCTCAGCATATGTGGGAACTCCTTCAAGACTGTTGGGAAAGCATTCCAGGTGAAGCTGGTTGAGAAAATGCCAAAAGTGTGCAAAGCTATCATCAAGTCAAAGGACGGCTAATTGAAGAATCTTAAATATAAAATATATTTTGATTAATTTAACACTTTTTTTGCTAACTACATGATTCCATATGTGTTATTTCATAGTTTTGAGTTCTTCACTATTATTCTACAATGTAAAAAATAGCAGTTATAAAACGTTTGACCTGTAGTGTACTGTGTTTTTTGAATTTTATGTTTGCTGAAGCAAAGTTGGTTATTTGGCTAACAAGGAGGAACAGGGTCAAAGTTGTGAGCCTTGGGGTGATTTTGGAGTTCTATAAAATGGTGAAGTGTGTGGAGATGTTTCAGGAGATATTGTGTGACTGTACAGCTGGGAAAGATGGGTTGGGATATACGGTTGTAGAAGAGGTGAGGTTTTGGTTATTGTGATACGTGGTGTTGTTTTATATCATGGGGTAGAGGGCAAGGAGAGTACGTAGCACAGGGATATTTATTTATAAAGTGTGTGGGGGGGGGTAATGTTTTAATGGAATTAATTGAGGATGTATCAATATAATAATTTATTTCTCTCCCTCTCCCTCTCCCTCACTCACTTTCACTTTCTCACTCTCACGCTCCCTCTCCTTCACCACCTGTCTCTTTCTTTCCCTCTCCACCTCTCTCTCTCTCTCTCTCTCTCTCTCTCTCTCTCACTCTCTCTCTCTCTCTCTCTCTCTCCACCTCTCTCGCTCTCTCTCTCTCTCCCTCCACCTCTCTCGCTCTCTCTCTCTCTCCCACCACCTCTCTCCACCTGTCTCTCTCTCTCTCCTCTCTCTCACATAGCATGTGAGATGCAATATCACCACACATCCGTTTCTATGCTGGATTTCCAGCACTGCATACGGTGCTTCAGAATTCCACATCATATTGATTTTAGAATCGACCAAAAGTAAATGCATCCAGCTCTGTAGGAAATGACAGACATGGCTGTCCCGTTTTCTGATTTATTTATCCCTTCTCACTGCTGTGATATACCACGCTTACACTAACATACTGTATATAAACACACACAACCACCCTCTCTCCCTCCACAGTCACTCACACAAAGTAATCTAACCATAGAATCCAACTGGAAGTAATTTGCCGAACCCCTTGGTGCTCACCCACTTCAGAAAACACTGGTCTACATTCTTTCCCAAATAAAAAGTCAAATAGACCCTTGAATAATTCTGTGACCCTGGTCATCGATTACTGACCGCTAACAGGCTGCGCAATGTGTGTCTTATTAAAGCCACGACTAACAGGTTGCGCAATGTGTGTCTTATTAAAGCCACGACTAACAGGCTGCGCAATGTGTGTCTTATTAAAGCCACGACTAACAGGCTGCGCAATGTGTGTCTTATTAAAGCCACGACTAACAGGCTGCGCAATGTTTGTCTTATTAAAGCCACGACTAACAGGCTGCGCAATGTGTGTCTTATTAAAGCCACGACTAACAGGCTGCACAATGTGTGTCTTATTAAAGCCACGACTAACAGGCTGCGCAATGTGTGTCTTATTAAAGCCACGACTAACAGGCTGCACAATGTGTGTCTTATTAAAGCCACAACTAACAGGCTGCGCAATGTGTGTCTTATTAAAGCCACAACTAACAGGCTGCGCAATGTGTGTCTTATTAAAGCCACGACTAACAGGCTGCGCAATGTGTGTCTTATTAAAGCCACGACTAACAGGCTGCGCAATGTGTGTCTTATTAAAGCCACGACTAACAGGCTGCGCAATGTGTGTTTTATTAAAGCCACGACTAACAGGCTGCGCAATGTGTGTCTTATTAAAGCCACGACTAACAGGCTGCGCAATGTGTGTCTTATTAAAGCCACGACTAACAGGCTGCACAATGTGTGTCTTATTAAAGCCACGACTAACAGGCTGTGCAATGTGTGTCTTATTAAAGCCACGACTAACAGGCTGCGCAATGTGTGTCTTATTAAAGCCACGACTAACAGGCACTTTATCCACAGTATTGATTCATCCACAAATCATTTCTAAACCCTGCTGCTTGATGTGGCTGAAATATCCTCTCTTAATCAAAGCGGTAATTACGACCCAGCCGTATCCCCTCACAGGGAGAGAGAGAGAGAGATGTGTAATGTTTACTGTTCATTTTGATTGTTTATTTCACTTTTCAATATTATCTACCTCACTTGCTTTGGCAATGTTAACACATGTTTCCCATGCCAATAAAGCCCCTTGAACTGAATTGAGAGAGAGAGAGAGAGAGAGAGAGAGAGAGAGAGAGAGAGAGAGAGAGAGAGAGAGAGAGAGAGAGAGAGAGAGAGAGAGAGAGAGAGAGAGAGAGAGAGAGGTGACTCAGCCTCAGTTCACAACTTGCGGACCAGAGGGTGGCGGACCAGGGAAATAAATCATTAGAAAAAGGGAGAGTGTAAAAACGGATGATGGACGAGGGGGGAAAAGGAGTACTAATTTGACCGTCTGTTTACACCTCTCCAGCAATGCAGGGTCCTGCTGGGCCAAGGGTGTCGGGTTCTGATTACAGCCGTGTTCCAGCTCTGACTCTCTAACTCGTAACACCTGGCAATCCCTCCCTCCCTCCACTCTGACCACCACAAAAACCCTGCAGGATTTCACAGGCAGGCCGAAGGCAAGAGAGGAGAGGACAGAGGGAGGAGAGGACAGAGGGAGGAGAGGACAGAGGGTGGAGGGGACAGAGGGAGGAGAGGACAGAGGGTGGAGGGGACAGAGGGTGGAGGGGACAGAGGGAGGAGGGGACAGAGGGAAGAGTGGACAGAGGGAGGAGAGGACAGAGGGAGGAGGGGACAGAGGGAGGAGAGGACAGAGGGAGGAGAGGACAGAGGGAGGAGAGGACAGAGGGTGGAGGGGACAGAGGGTGGAGGGGACAGAGGGAGGAGGGGACAGAGGGAGGAGAGGACAGAGGGAGGAGAGGACAGAGGGAGGAGGGGAAAGAGGGAGACGTAGAGATAATTAGAGATGTTTCAGGTGGTGAATTTAGTTGCTTTCCATTCCTTGACACATCCAACCCTTGATAGGCCCACGCACAGATACACCGATACACCACTCATTAAATATTACACACACAGACACAACAACAACACTGAACCACAAACCATCCCTTCAACCACACAGTGAGACACTCCTCAAAACATTATAGAAATACCAATATGTAGTCATTAACTTGAAATCATGAAGTTATGATAGCAGATTAAAGAGTGTCTGACATCATGAAGTTATGATAGCAGATTAAAGAGTGTCTGACATCATGAAGTTATGATAGCAGATTAAAGAGTGTCTGACATCATGAAGTTATGATAGCAGATTAAAGAGTGTCTGAAATCATGAAGTTATGATAGCAGATTAAAGAGTGTCTGAAATCATGAAGTTATGATAGCAGATTAAAGTGTCTGAGATCATGAAGTTATGATAGCAGATTAAAGTGTCTGAAATCATGAAGTTATGATAGCAGATTAAAGTGTCTGAAATCATGAAGTTATGATAGCAGATTAAAGAGTGTCTGAAATCATGAAGTTATGATAGCAGATTAAAGTGTCTGAGATCATGAAGTTATCATAGCAGATTAAAGTGTCTGAAATCATGAAGTTATGATGGCAGATTAAAGTGTCTGAAATCATGAAGTTATGATAGCAGATTAAAGTGTCTGAAATCATGAAGTTATGATAGCAGATTAAAGTGTCTGAAATCATGAAGTTATGATAGCAGATTAAAGTGTCTGAAATCATGAAGTTATGATAGCAGATTAAAGTGTCTGAAATCATGAAGTTATGATAGCAGATTAAAGTGTGTCTGAAATCATGAAGTTATGATAGCAGATTAAAGTGTCTGAAATCATGAAATTAGCAGATTAAAGAAATCATGAGGTTATGATAGCAGATTAAAGTGTCTGAAATTATGAGGTTATGATAGCAGATTAAAGTGTCTGAAATCATGAGGTTATGATAGCAGATTAAAGAGTGTCTGAAATCATGAGGTTATGATAGCAGATTAGTTAGCTAGTTAGCTAACACCAGGCTACAACTCAGATTTGCATGTTAGTATGTATTTTAAACACGCGTTTTCTGTATAATCTAGGGCAGAAATAAATAAAGGATGCAACTATGGCGGTAGCTACCTCATATCTGAGTCTGAATATTACAGTATAGTAGGAGCGACCAACCATCACCGGCCGGAATCTAATCCAATGTGTCCTTTCAGTCATAATTAGAATTAAGGTTTTCCACTATTTACCACAGCCACAAAGTCAGGAATAGGCCATATCGTAAAAATTCATGAAAAAAAAAAGTTTTATTTTTGGTCTTATTTTAAGGTTAGGGTTAGGCTTATGTTTAGCAGTGTGGTTAGGGTTCAGTTTAGGTTTTAAATCACATTTTAAGAAGATTCATTGTAGAAATAGGGGCAGGGTTTATGACCTTGTGACTGTGGAATCTAGTGACTACCTAGAATTAGCGTTACATGATTTACTGCGCTGATGACACAGACGGCTTCATTAACAATGTATAAAAAAAATACCCGGTTTGATAAACTAAATCAAATCAAATCAAATTTATTTATATAGCCCTTCGTACATCAGCTGATATCTCAAAGTGCTGTACAGAAACCCAGCCTAAAACCCCAAACAGCAAACAATGCAGGTGTAAAAGCACGGTGGCTAGGAAAAACTCCCTAGAAAGGCCAAAACCTAGGAAGAAACCTAGAGAGGAACCGGGCTATGTGGGGTGGCCAGTCCTCTTCTGGCTGTGCCGGGTAGAGATTATAACAGAACATGACCAAGATGTTCAAATGTTCATAAATGACCAGCATGGTCAAATAATAATAAGGCAGAACAGTTGAAACTGGAGCAGCAGCACAGTCAGATGGACTGGGGACAGCAAGGAGCCATCATGTCAGGTAGTCCTGGGGCACGGTCCTAGGGCTCAGGTCCTCCGAGAGAGAGAAAGAAAGAGAGAATTAGAGAGAGCAAAGCCTTTGTGCCAGGTGGAGATTATAACAGAACGTGGCCAAGATGTTCAAATGTTCATAAATGACCAGCATGGTTGAATAATAGTAAGGCAGAACAGTTGAAACTGGAGCAGGAGCATGGCCAGGTGGACTGGGGACAGCAAGGTCCTCATGTCAGGTAGTCCTGGGACATGGTCCTAGGGCCCAGGCCAGTCTGGAGCAGCAGCATGGCCAGGTGGACTGGGGACAGCAAGGAGTCATCATGTCAGGTAGTCCTGGGGCATGGTTCTAGGGCTCAGGTCCTCCGAGAGAGAGAAAGAAAGAGAGAAGGAGAGAATTAGAGAACGCACACTTAGATTTACACAGGACACCGAATAGGACAGGAGAAGTACCCAGATAAACAAACTGACCCTAGCCCCCCGACACATAAACTACTGCAGCATAAATACTGGAGGCTGAGACAGGAGGGGTCAGGAGACCTGTGGCCCCATCCGAGTCACCACCAGGGCCAAACAGGAAGGATATAACCCCACCCACTTTGCCAAAGCACAGCCCCCACACCACTAGAGGGAAATCTTCAACCACCAACTTACCATCCTGAGACAAGGCCGAGGCCCACAAAGATCTCCGACACGGTACAACCAAGGGGTGGGGGGGGAACCCAGACAGGCCGACCACAACAGTGAATCAACCCACCCAGGTGACGCATCCCCAGGGACGGCACGAGAGAGCCCCAGCAAGCCAGTGACTCAGCCCCCGTAACCAGAGAATCCCAGTGGAAAAAGGGGAACCGGCCAGGCAGAGACAGCAAGGGCGGTTCGTTGCTCCAGAGCCTCACCCTGGGCCAGACTACACCAATCATATGACCCACTGAAGAGATGAGTCTTCAGTAAAGACTTAAAGGTTGAGACCGAGTCACATGGGTAGGCAGACCGTTCCATAAAAATGGAGCTCTACCCTGCCTCCAGCTGTTTGCTTAGAAATTCTAGGGACAATTAGGAGGCACTTGTGACCGTAGCGTCGTATAGGTATGTACGGCAGGACCAAATCAGAGAGGTAGGTAGGAGCAAGCCCATGTAATGCTTTGTAGGTTAGCAGTAAAACCTTGAAATCAGCCCTGCTTTGACAGGAAGCCAGTGTAGAGAGGCTAGCACTGGAGTAATATGATCAAATTTTTTGGTTCTAGTCAGGATTCTACCAAGTTTATTTAGTGCTTTATCCGGTAGCCGGAAAATAGAGCATTGCAGTAGTCTAACCTAGAAGTGACAAAAGCATGGATTAATTTTTCTGCATCATTTTTGGACAGAAAGTTTCTGATTTTTGCAATGTTACGTAGATGGAAAAAAGCTGTCCTCGAAATGGTCTTGATATGTTCTTCAAAAGAGAGATCAGGGTCCAGAGTCCCTTCACAGTTTTATTTGAGACGACTGTACAACCATTAAGATTAATTGTCAGATTCAACAGAAGATCTCTTTGTTTCTTGGGACCTAGAACAAGCATCTCTGTTTTGTCCGAGTTTAATAGTAGAAAGTTTGCAGCCATCCACTTCCTTATGTCTGAAACACATGCTTCTAGCGAGGGCAATTTTGGTGCTTCACCATGTTTCATTGAAATGTACAGCTGTGTGTCATCCGCATAGCAGTGAAAGTTTACATTATGTTTTCCATCCCCAAGAGGTAAAATATATAGTGAAAACAATAGTGGTCCTAAAACAGAACCTTGAGGAACACCGAAATGTACAGTTGATTTGTCAGAGGACAAACCATTCACAGAGACAAACTGATATCTTTCCGACAGATAAGACCTAAACCAGGCCAGAACATGTCCGTGTAGACCAATTTGGGTTTCCAATCTCTCCAAAAGAATGTGGTGATCGATGGTATCAAAAGCAGCACTAAGGTCTAGGAGCACGAGGACAGATGCAGAGCCTCCCGATGCCATCAAAATGTCATTTACCACCTTCACAAGTGCCGTCTCAGTGCTATGATGGGGTCTAAAACCAGACTGAAGCATTTCTCATTGTTTGTCTTCAGGAAGGCAGTGAGTTGCCCAACAGCCTCCCTTTGAGAGGAATGGAAGATTCGATATAGGCCGATAGTTTTTTATATTTTCTGGGTCAAGGTTTGGCTTTTTCAAGAGAGGCTTTATTACTGCCACTTTTAGTGAGTTTGGTACACATCCAGTGGATAGAGAGCCGTTTATTATGTTCAACATAGACTAGTAGGTTAATTACCCAGCCAAGCAGATTCAATTAGTATAGTCATGTTGCCATGAATAAAAGCTTTGTCCTTTATAACAAAATGCAGTTTACCACTTGGCTGTCTATAAAATCATCCTGTTACAGGCCCTCTCAGTCTCCACCACCACCTCACAGGCCCTCTCAGTCACCAACACCTCACAGGCCCCGCAGTCAACACCACCTCACAGGCCCTCCCAGTCACCACCACCTCACAGGCCCTCTCAGTCACCACCACCACCTCACAGGCCCTCTCAGTCACCACCACCACCTCACAGGCCCTCTCAGTCACCAACACCTCACAGGCCCCGCAGTCACCACCACCACCTCACAGGCCCTCCCAGTCACCACCTCCTCACAGGCCCTCTCAGTCACCACCACCACCTCACAGGCCCTCTCAGTCACCACCACCATCTCACAGGCCCTCTCAGTCAACACCACCTCACAGGCCCCGCAGTCAACACCACCTCACAGGCCCTCCCAGTCACCACCACCACCGCACAGGCCCTCTCAGTCAACACCACCTCACAGGCCCTCCCAGTCACCACCACAACCTCACAGGCCCTCCCAGTTACCACCACCACCTCACAGGCCCTCCCAGTCACCACCACCACCTCACAGGCCCTCCCAGTCACCACCACAACCTCACAGGCCCTCCCAGTCACCACCACAACCTCACAGGCCCTCCCAGTCACCACCACCACCTCACAGGCCCTCCCAGTCACCACCACAACCTCACAGGCCCTCCCAGTCACCACCACAACCTCACAGGCCCTCCCAGTCACCACCACCACCTCACAGGCCCTCCCAGTCAACACCACCTCACAGGCCCTCCCAGTCACCACCACCACCTCACAGGCCCTCCCAGTCACCACCACCACCTCACAGGCCCTCCCAGTCAACACCACCTCACAGGCCCTCCCAGTCACCACCACCTCACAGGCCCTCCCAGTCACCACCACCACCTCACAGGCCCTCCCAGTCACCACCACCTCACAGGCCCTCCCAGTCACCACCACCTCACAGGCCCTCCCAGTCACCACCACCACCTCACAGGCCCCGCAGTCAACACCACCTCACAGGCCCTCCCAGTCACCACCACCACCTCACAGGCCCTCCCAGTCACCACTACCTCACAGGCCCTCCCAGTCACCACCACCACCTCACAGGCCCCGCAGTCAACACCACCTCACAGGCCCTCCCAGTCACCACCACCTCACAGGCCCTCCCAGTCACCACCACCACCTCACAGGCCCTCCCAGTCACCACCACCACCTCACAGGCCCTCCCAGTCACCACCACCTCACAGGCCCTCCCAGTCACCACCACCTCACAGGCCCTCCCAGTCACCACCACCACCTCACAGGCCCCGCAGTCACCACCACCTCACAGGCCCTCCCAGTCACCACCACCTCACAGGCCCTCCCAGTCACCACCACCACCTCACAGGCCCTCCCAGTCACCACCACCTCACAGGCCCTCCCAGTCACCACCACCTCACAGGCCCTCCCAGTCACCACCACCTCACAGGCCCTCCCAGTCACCACCACCACCTCACAGGCCCTCCCAGTCACCACCACCACCTCACAGGCCCTCCCAGTCACCACCACCTCACAGGCCCTCCCAGTCACCACCACCACCTCACAGGCCCTCCCAGTCACCACCACCACCTCCCAGGCCCTCCCAGTCACCACCACCACCTCACAGGCCCTCCCAGTCACCACCACCACCCCTCACAGGCCCTCCCAGTCACCACCACCACCTCACAGGCCCTCCCAGTCACCACCACCACCTCACAGGCCCTCCCAGTCACCACCACCTCACAGGCCCTCCCAGTCACCACCACCACCTCACAGGCCCTCCCAGTCACCACCACCTCACAGGCCCTCCCAGTCACCACCACCACCTCACAGGCCCTCCCAGTCACCACCACCACCTCACAGGCCCTCCCAGTCACCACCACCACCTCACAGGCCCTCCCAGTCACCACCACCTCACAGGCCCTCCCAGTCACCACCACCACCTCACAGGCCCTCCCAGTCACCACCACCTCACCATTTTATTTCCCTCCAGATAAAGTTGAGGCTGGAGGTATCGTGATATCTGCAGTGAAATGTGAACACAACGATCAGGTTGGGTTCCACCATGCTAATCTCAACCACCATTGTTAATGTAATCAGTGCTCTTTGTGATCGACCGGCATCTCTGATGAGGGGCCCAGGGGCTGATCTACACTGCTATGCCCATCAATGGGACTCTGGCCAAAGACCTCACCTCCAGTCTCACCTCCAGCCTCACCTCCAGCCTCACCTCCAGTCTCACCTCCACCCTCACCTCCACCCTCACCTCCACCCTCACCTCCAGCCTCACCTCTGGCCTCACCTCCAGTCTCACCTCCAGTCTCACCTCCAGCCTCACCTCTAGCCTCACCTCCAACCTCACCTCCAACCTCACCTCCAGTCTCACCTCCAATCTCACCTCCAGTCTCACCTCCAACCTCACCTCCAGCCTCACCACCACCCGAACCTCCAACCTCACCTCCAGCCTCACCACCACCTCACCTCCAGCCTCACCTCCACCCTCACCTCCAGCCTCACCTCCAACCTCACCTCCAACCCTCACCTCCAACCTCACCTCCAGTCTCACCTCCAGCCTCACCACCACCCGAACCTCCAACCTCACCTCCAGCCTCACCACCACCCGAACCTCCAACCTCACCTCCAGCCTCACCACCACCCGAACCTCCAACCTCACCTCCAGCCTCACCACCACCCGAACCTCCAGCCTCACTTCCAGCCTCACCACCACCCGAACCTCCAACCTCACCTCCAGCCTCACCACCACCCGAACCTCCAGCCTCACCTCCAGCCTCACCACCACCCGAACCTCCAGCCTCACCTCCAGCCTCACCAACGGGCGTCGATGGGGAGAACAGAATTAGGTAGGTTTAGTCTGTTGCATTTTATATATATTTTTGTTCAATGTATTATATTAACCAGACTATCCACGACAATCACATTACACCTTGCTCAATGACAAGTAAATCATAGTACACATTGTTAAATTAGCAGAATGCTTCTTCTATGGTATTATGTAAAGGTTTGGTTGTTCTACATGAAACCTGTCACTACATTTTGAAGGTGATCACAACACTTTGTTTACAATATCTACATCAGTTCAGCTCTTGCATTCTTCTCATTTGACTCTGCAGGCTACCTACCTCTTCAACACTTTCTCTGGTGTTTTACCACACATACGCCTGTAGATATTGAACCTGCAGGAGGTTTGTTTGTTGTGATTGAGTAGGGTGAAACAGCTGTAGGAGCAATGTTCTGATAGGTGGGTTGTGTCTTGGTGGTGGCAAGGACACACCCACATCAAACCACACCCCCAAGCCTACTCACAGTTGGCTTCTGTCATTGGCCGCCAGTATTTCACGAGGAGCCACCCAAAACAACCAGGTGAAATTAGAGGGTTCCCCTTTAAGGCAGAATTAGATGTAACTATGAAAGTGAGCTATCCTCTCAGAGGGAATGGTGTGTGATAACACTACAGGGACCCACATGTTTAATATGCAGTGGAGGTAGCAGAGACAGTGGAGATAAATTACAGAGGGCCAGTGGAGGTAGCAGAGGCAGTGGAGGTAAATTACAGAGGGCCAGTGGAGGTAGTGTGTTGTCTACTGAGGACCAGTGGAGGTAGTGTGTTGTCTACTAAGGACCAGTGGAGGTAGTGTGTTGTCTACTAAGGACCAGTGGAGGTAGTGTGTTGTCTACTGAGGACCAGTGGAGGTAGTGTGTTGTCTACTGAGGACCAGTTTAGGTAGTGTGTTGTCTACTGAGGACCAGTGGAGGTAGTGTGTTGTCTACTGAGGACCAGTGGAGGTAGTGTGTTGTCTACTGAGGACCAGTGGAGGTAGTGTGTTGTCTACTGAGGACCAGTGGAGGTAGTGTGTTGTCTACTGAGGACCAGTGGAGGTAGTGTGTTGTCTACTGAGGACCAGTGGAGGTAGTGTGTTGTCTACTGAGGACCAGTGGAGGTAGTGTGTTGTCTACTGAGGACCAGTGGAGGTAGTGTGTTGTCTACTGAGGACCAGTGGAGGTAGTGTGTTGTCTACTGAGGACCAGTGGAGGTAGTGTGTTGTCTACTGAGGACCAGTGGAGGTAGTGTGTTGTCTACTGAGGACCAGTGGAGGTAGTGTGTTGTCTACTGAGGACCAGTGGAGGTGGAGAGGACCAGTGGAGGTGTGTTGTCTACTGAGGACCAGTGGAGGTAGTGTGTTGTCTACTGAGGACCAGTGGAGGTAGTGTGTTGTCTACTGAGGACCAGTGGAGGTAGTGTGTTGTCTACTGAGGACCAGTGGAGGTAGTGTGTTGTCTACTGAGGACCAGTGGAGGTAGTGTGTTGTCTACTGAGGACCAGTGGAGGTAGTGTGTTGTCTACTGAGGACCAGTGGAGGTAGTGTGTTGTCTACTGAGGACCAGTGGAGGTGTGTTGTCTACTGAGGACCAGTGGAGGTAGTGTGTTGTCTACTGAGGACCAGTTTAGGTAGTGTGTTGTCTACTGAGGACCAGTGGAGGTAGTGGGTTGTCTACTGAGGACCAGTTTAGGTAGTGGAGGTAGTGGGTTGTCTACTGAGGGCCATTAGAGGTCGTGTGTTGTCTACTGAGGACCAGTTTAGGTAGTGGAGGTAGTGGGTTGTCTACTGAGGGCCAGTGGAGGTAGTGTGTTGTCTACTGAGAACCAGTTTAAGTAGTGGGTTGTCTACTGAGGGTCAGTGGAGGTCGTGGGTTGTCTACTGAGGGCCAGTGGAGGCAGTGTGTTGTCTACTGAGGACCAGTTTAGGTAGTGGAGGTAGTGTGTTGTCTACTGAGGACCAGTGGAGGTCGTGGGTTGTCTACTGAGGACCAGTGGAGGTAGTGGAGATAGTTTGTTGTCTGCTTAGGGCTGTTGCTGTGGATCACTAAGTCCCTATAGGTTTTCTCTGTAACACACACACAAACAAACCAATACATGTACATACATTCCATCATATTTCCTTATTCTGACGTATTGGTGGTGCTCTATTCATTTATGTTACACACTCCCACAGGGCTGCCAGTGTCATGTGACACCCTGGACAGGCCCTCATGTGTTCATAAAGTTATAATACCCCACATCCACAGGTCTGCCAGTGTCATGTGACACCCTGGACAGGCCTTCATGTGTTCATAAAGTTATAATACCCTACATTCAGCTGGTAGAGATGGGGGTGGAAACAGTCGTGTAGAAAAGTGCTAGGGATCACATTCCAGCCCAATGCATGTGTTTACAGGCTCTCTTTACCCCGGTGGCAGGTTATAGACGCAGGCCAAGCACGTCTCCGGTAAACACTACAATACGGTATCTGACATTCATGCAGAGAGTTTATTCTGCTACCGCTCCTCCTCTTTCCATGTCTTGCTCTGCATCCAGTCCCTCCTTCGCACCACTGTGTCCTCTCCTTTCTCCTCTCCTCTGTCCTCTCCTCTGTCCTCTCCTTTTTCCTCTCCTCAGCCCTCTCCTCAGTCCTCTCCCCTTTCCTCTCCTCTCCTCAGCCCTCTCCCCTTTCCTCTCCTCAGTCCTCTCCCCTTTCCTCTCCTCAGTCCTCTCCCCTTTCCTCTCCTCTGTCCTCTCCTCTCTCCTCTCCTTTCCTCTCCTCAGACTTCTCCTCAGTCCTCTCCTCAGTCCTCTCCTCAGTCATTTCCTCTCTCCTCAGTCCTTTCCTCTCTCCTCAGTCCTTTCCACTCTCCTCAGTCCTCGCCTCAGCCCTCTCTCCTTTCCTCTCCTCAGTCCTCTCCTCAGTCCTCTCTCCTTTCATCTCCTCAGCCCTCTCCTCAGTCCTCTCCTCTGTCCTCTCCTTTCTCCTCTCCTCTGTCCTCTCCTTTTTCCTCTCCTCAGTCCTCTCTCCTTTCCTCTCTTCTGTCCTCTCCTCAGCCCTCTCCTCAGTCCTCTCCCCTTTCCTCTCCTCTGTCCTCTCCTTTTTCCTCTCCTCAGTCCTCTCTCCTCTCCTTTCCTCTCCTCAGACCTCTCCTCTCTCCTCAGTCCTTTCCTCTCTCCTCAGTCCTCTCCTCAGTCCTTTCCTCTCTCCTCAGTCCTATCCTCAGTCCTCTCCTCTGTCCTCTCCTCTGTCCTCTCCTCTGTCCTCTCCTCAGTCCTCTCCTCAGTCCTCTCCTCTGTCCTCTCCTCAGTCCTCTCCTCAGTCCTTTCCTCTCTCCTCTGTCCTCTCCTCTGTCCTCTCCTCTTTCCAGCCCAGTGTCCCAGTATAACTCCCTGGATGTCCCATAGTACCGTAGGACTTGAAAATATTATGATTCCTGTTGAAATCATAAAATAAAAACATTATGCTTCTCCCTCTCTCTCAAATAAACACACACACACACACACACACACACACACACACACACACACACACACACACACACACACACACACACACACACACACACACACACACACACACACACACACACACACACACACACACACACACACACACACACAAAACAATGCCGATGAGCCTTGATGGTATTAATGTTAATTCCATGCGACAACACTAAAACAGATAATGAAAATCAATACCAGAAGTATTTCAATGGTGCCAATTGTCAGTTTTATAAATCCCTTTGATGGCCAAGCTACATAGACTTAGCTGTGTGCTCAAAAACACACACACACACACTCACAGTCACACACATATGCAGACAAGTATTAGTTTAATTATTGTATTGCATTTTGTGGAATTCTATTCACCGATACACATATGACTGTTTCCAATGTCTCTGTCTCTCCACGTGTTTGATTGCCGGTTCCTCACACTTGTAAATATTAGCGTTATCTTACTACCTGCTCTTAGATTCTCAGCACTTTGCTGCTGCTCTTTTCTCCTCCGCTAAGCTTAAATTAGCGTTTATATCCGTCCCTCCTTCACAGTCGGAGAACGGCACTGAGATCGATTGTGTTCCCCGAGCCTTGTAAACAGAATCAGTGTTCCGCAGTGAGAAAATTGCATTCGCCTCTCACAAACACTTCTCTTGGTTGGAAAAGGAAGGAGAGAGAATTGAAAAAAAATGAGAGAAAACAAGGCTGGTGCGGTAATTTTGACGGTGCTCAATATTTGTTTACATCACAGTGAACCTGCAGGAATGAGAGTGTGCGTCAGCGCTGCCCAAGGTTAATTCGTCTGTGATTGTTTGCGATACGCAACAAAGGGAATGGTTTCTCACACAATAAACCCAGATTCAATATACTGGCCACTCGCATACAGTCATACAGCCCAGATTAACGAACTGCCGACCAAGAATTGAACATGCCACTCTTCATCGTAAAGAAAGGGTTCTCTCTCTCTATCTCTCTCTCTCTCTCTCTCTCTCTCTCTCTCTCTCTCTCTCTCTCTCTCTCTCTCTCTCTCTCTCTCTCTCTCTCTCTCTCTCTCTCTCTCTCTCTCTCTCTCTCTCTCTCTCTCTCCTTTTTTCTTAGAGGGCAAAACTCTGTCTGGAGGTTGTGGCTCAAGGATATAAGAGAATAGAGTAGAATGAGAGAGAAGAAAGATAAGAGGAGAGAGAAATAGAAGAGGAGAGAGAAGAGGAGAGATAAGAGGAGAGAGGGGGATAGAGGAGGAGAGAGGAGGAGAGAAGAGGAGATAAAATGAGATAAAAAGGAGAGAGAAGAGGAGAGAAGAGGAGAGAAGAGGAGACAACAGCAGATTAGAGAAGAGGAGAGAGGAGGATAGAGGAGGAGAGAGGAGGAGAGAGAAGAGGAGAGAGGAGGATAGAGGAGGAGAGAGAAGAGGATAGAGGAGGAGAGAGGAGGAGAGAGAAGAGGAGAGAAGAGGAGACAACAGCAGATTAGATAAGAGGAGAGAGGAGGATAGAGGAGGAGAGAGGAGGAGAGAGAAGGATAGAGGAGGAGAGAGGAGGAGAGAGAAGAGGAGAGAAGAGGAGACAACAGCAGATTAGATAAGAGGAGAGAGGAGGATAGAGGAGGAGAGAGGAGGAGAGAGAAGAGGAGAGAGGAGGATAGAGGAGGAGAGAGGAGGCGAGAGAAGAGGAGAGAAGAGGAGACAACAGCAGATTAGATAAGAGGAGAGAGGAGGATAGAGGAGGAGAGATGAGGAGAGAGGAGGATAGAGGAGGAGAGAGGAGGATAGAGGAGGAGAGAGAAGAGGAGAGAGGAGGAGAGAGAAGAGGAGAGAAGAGGAGACAACAGCAGATTAGATAAGAGGAGAGAGGAGGATAGAGGAGGAGAGAGGAGGAGAGAGAAGAGGAGAGAGGAGGATAGAGGAGGAGAGAGAAGAGGAGAGAGGAGGAGACAACAGCAAATTAGAGAAGAGGAGAGAGGAGGATAGAGGAGGAGAGAGGAGGAGAGAGAAGAGGAGAGAGGAGGAGAGAGAAGAGGAGATAAGAGGAGAGAGGAGGATAGAGGAGGAGAGAGAAGAGGAGAGAGGAGGAGAGAGAAGAGGAGAGAAGAGGAGACAACAGCAGATTAGATAAGAGGAGAGAGGAGGATAGAGGAGGAGAGAGGAGGAGAGAGAAGAGGAGAGAGGAGGATAGAGGAGGAGAGAGGAGGAGAGAGAAGAGGAGAGAGGAGGAGAGAGAAGAGGAGAGAAGAGGAGACAACAGCAGATTAGAGAAGAGGAGAGAATGAGTGAGGTGTAGGCTTCCCACAGCGGTCCGGCGATCTTGATTGAAAGTGATGGTAGGCTGTGTTTTAAGAGTTGTTTACTTTGTCCTTGGAAGGAGCTGAGTCAGGGAGGAAATGAGGAAGTGGGTGACAGGAAACAGACACAACATTTTTTTTTGTCCTGCTCCACCCACACAAAGTCAGCTTCTCCTCTGTGTGAGAGAGAGCACAGGGTGTTACTCAGTGAAGTCTAGACACTCTGTTATCATTGGGGAGTGTAGCTGGCTCAGTAGAACCATACCATAGGAATTATTTCATGTTTCAGTAGAACCATTCCATAGGAATTATTTCATGTTTCAGTAGAACCATTCCATAGGAAGTATTTCATGTTTCAGTAGAACCATTCCATAGGAAGTATTTCATGTTTCATTAGAACCATTCCATAGGAAGTATTTCATGTTTCAGTAGAACCCATGAAATGTAAGAGGGATATTTAGAGCACAGACGTTATACATTTGATAATAACAACAATGTATTGGATTTGTATAGTACATTTCCATGTATCCGTTACGATTGTGATCATTCAAACTCCTCACTCCTTAACGAGTGGTGCTCTCCATTTAAACTGAAGTCTTCTCGAAGAAGACAGCCTGAAAGCTCCAGGAAAAAGACAAATAATCCTACAGGGCTTTACATTCAACATTGCTCGACCCAGCCAATCCATTTCCCCCGGTGATCTCACCCAGGCCTCTATCCAGCTCACCCCGCAATAGGCATCTGAGACAGGCCAGCCTCAGTGCTCCAGTCATCGATCAATCTTCATCCCATCTCTGCCAGCATCCAGGGAAAACCTGGAGAAGAACAGATAAAAACAAGGCAGAAATGGAAAAAGAGCCGAGCACAGCAACAAAATATATATTTTAGGCAGCGCTTTCAAAAAACTTCAATGGTCCATATCTCTCCCATCCAAATTGCTTGTCAATCACATTTAAGATAGCAGGGAGATCTGTTATTTTCTTTGTTATTTTTCTAGACAGTTTTGCTATCTTGTTTTGGTCGGCAACAATGCAGACAGAAGCATGTTTTGATGAAAACGCTATGCATGCAAATAAAATATTAGTCATGTAAACTCATTTTGCTGAGAGCCATTTGACTAAGGTGTGTAAAAAAAAAAATAATAATAATAATAACTTTAACCGTTTCCTCGTGCCAAGTCTGTTAGACATCGCTGCAAACCCAGACAGTGTAAAACTTTAGCGGGATTACTCTACAAGTTATCTTACTCCTGTGTGAAGAAAGATATTACTCCTACTAAACTTATTTCACAAAAGTGTGTGCAGAGGACTTGTGTATTACAAAGATTGAAAGGTACAAATACTCCACATTACGATGGCTGGACTGGGATGTTTTCTAAGAAATGTAATGATCTACCCTCCCCCTTGTTCCTTATCAAACAAAAAGTATTTAAAAATATTTTTTTTTTAAAAACTTTTCTGAAAATACACATGTTTTCAAGATTAGCTCTAGTATCCCTGTGTCGTTGACTGACTGGATGCACCACCTCAGATCCAAAAGAAGGCATGTGACAGTTTGGAGACGGTTTTAAATGTTATTTTTCTAAACAGAGTAAATGGTATTGCAGATATTTTGAGGAAATATAAAAGTTGACTGTACGCTTTGATGGAGTCAAAACTCTACTACCCCATGTTGATGGAGTCATACTTCTAATACCCCATGTTGATGGAGTCATACTAATACCCCATGTTGATGGAGTCATACTAATACCCCATGTTGATGGAGTCATACTAATACCCCATGTTGATGGAGTCATACTAATACCCCATGTTGAATCATACCCCCCATGTTGATGGAGTCATACTAATACCCCATGTTGATGGAGTCATACTTCTACTACCCCATGTTGATGGAGTCATACTAATACCCCATGTTGATGGAGTCATACTAATACCCCATGTTGATGGAGTCATACTAATACCCCATGTTGATGGAGTCATACTAATACCCCATGTTGATGGAGTCATACTAATACCCCATGTTGATGGAGTCATACTAATACTGTTGATGGATACCTAATACCCCATGTTGATGGAGTCATACTAATACCCCATGTTGATGGAGTCATACTAATACCCCATGTTGATGGAGTCATACTAATACCCCATGTTGATGGAGTCATACTAATACCCCATGTTGATGGAGTCATACTAATACCCCATGTTGATGGAGTCATACTAATACCCCATGTTGATGGAGTCATACTAATACCCCATGTTGATGGAGTCATACTAATACCCCATGTTGATGGAGTCATACTAATACCCCATGTTGATGGAGTCATACTAATACCCCATGTTGATGGAGTCATACTAATACCCCATGTTGATGGAGTCATGGAAATACCCCATGTTGATGGAGTCATACTAATACCCCATGTTGATGGAGTCAATGTTGATGGAGTCATACTAATACCCCATGTTGATGGAGTCATACTAATACCCCATGTTGATGGAGTCATACTAATACATGTTGATGGAGTCATACTAATACCCCATGTTGATGGAGTCATACTAATACCCCATGTTGATGGAGTCATACTAATACCCCATGTTGATGGAGTCATACTAATACCCCATGTTGATGGAGTCATACTAATACCCCATGTTGATGGAGTCATACTAATACCCCATGTTGATGGAGTCATACTAATACCCCATGTTGATGGAGTCATACTAATACCCCATGTTGATGGAGTCATACTAATACCCCATGTTGATGGAGTCATACTAATACATGTTGATGGAGTCATTTACCCCATGTTGATGGAGTCATACTAATACCCCATGTTGATGGAGTCATACTAATACCCCATGTTGATGGAGTCATACTAATACCCCATGTTGATGGAGTCATTTACCCCATGTTGATGGAGTCATACTAATACCCCATGTTGATGGAGTCATACTAATACCCCATGTTGATGGAGTCATACTTCTAATACCCCATGTTGATGGAGTCATACTTCTAATACCCCATGTTGATGGAGTCATACTAATACCCCATGTTGATGGAGTCATACTAATACCCCATGTTGATGGAGTCATACTAATACCCCATGTTGATGGAGTCATACTAATACCCCATGTTGATGGAGTCATACTAATACCCCAATATGGAGTCCCCATGTTGATGGAGTCATACTAATACCCCATGTTGATGGAGTCATACTAATACCCCATGTTGATGGAGTCATACTAATACCCCATGTTGATGGAGTCATACTAATACCCCATGTTGATGGAGTCATACTAATACCCCATGTTGATGGAGTCATACTAATACCCCATGTTGATGGAGTCATACTAATACCCCATGTTGATGGAGTCATACTAATACCCCATGTTGATGGAGTCATACTAATACCCCATGTTGATGGAGTCATACTAATACCCCATGTTGATGGAGTCCTAATACCCCATGTTGATGGAGTCATACTAATACCCCATGTTGATGGAGTCATACTAATACCCCATGTTGATGGAGTCATACTAATACCCCATGTTGATGGAGTCATACTAATACCCCATGTTGATGGAGTCATACTAATACCCCATGTTGATGGAGTCATACTAATACCCCATGTTGATGGAGTCATACTAATACCCCATGTTGATGGAGTCATACTAATACCCCATGTTGATGGAAAAATACCCCATGTTGATGGAGTCATACTAATACCCCATGTTGATGGAGTCATACTAATACCCCATGTTGATGGAGTCATACTAATACCCCATGTTGATGGAGTCATACTAATACCCCATGTTGATGGAGTCATACTAATACCCCATGTTGATGGAGTCATACTAATACCCCATGTTGATGGAGTCATACTAATACCCCATGTTGATGGAGTCATACTAATACCCCATGTTGATGGAGTCATACTAATACCCATGTTGATGGAGTCATACTAATACCCCATGTTGATGGAGTCATACTAATACCCCATGTTGATGGAGTCATACTAATACCCCATGTTGATGGAGTCATACTAATACCCCATGTTGATGGAGTCATACTAATACCCCATGTTGATGGAGTCATACTAATACCCCATGTTGATGGAGTCATACTAATACCCCATGTTGATGGAGTCATACTAATACCCCATGTTGATGGAGTCATACTAATACCCCATGTTGATGGAGTCATACTAATACCCCATGTTGATGGAGTCATACTAATACCCCATGTTGATGGAGTCATACTAATACCCATGTTGATGGAGTCATACTAATACCCCATGTTGATGGAGTCATACTAATACCCCATGTTGATGGAGTGTTGATGGAGTCATACTAATACCCCATGTTGATGGAGTCATAAATACCCCATGTTGATGGAGTCATGTTGATGGAGTGGTACTAATACCCCATGTTGATGGAGTCATACTAATACCCCATGTTGATGGAGTCATACTAATACCCCATGTTGATGGAGTCATACTAATACCCCATGTTGATGGAGTCATACTAATACCCCATGTTGATGGAGTCCTAATACCCCATGTTGATGGAGTCATACTAATACCCCATGTTGATGGAGTCATAAATACCCCATGTTGATGGAGTCATACTAATACCCCATGTTGATGGAGTCATACTAATACCCCATGTTGATGGAGTCATACTAATACCCCATGTTGATGGAGTCATACTAATACCCCATGTTGATGGAGTCATACTAATACCCCATGTTGATGGAGTCATACTAATACCCCAATGGAGTCATACTAATACCCCATGTTGATGGAGTCATACTAATACCCCATGTTGATGGAGTCATACTAATACCCCATGTTGATGGAGTCATACTTCTAATACCCTATGTTGATTGAGTCATACTAATACCCCATGATGATGGAGTCATACTAATACCCCGTGTTGATGGAGTCATACTTCTAATACCCCATGTTGATGGAGTCATACTAATACCCCATGTTGATGGAGTCAAACTAATACCCCATGTTGATGGAGTCATACTAATACCCCCTATGTTGATGGAGTCATACTAATACCCCATGTTGATGGAGTCATACTAATACCCCATGTTGATGGAGTCATGTTCTACTACCCCATGTTGATGGAGTCATACTAATACCCCATGTTGATGGAGTCAAACTACTGTTGATGGAGTCTAATACCCCATGTTGATGGAGTCATACTAATACCCCATGTTGATGGAGTCATACTAATACCCTACATGTTGATGGAGTCATACTAATACCCCATGTTGATGGAGTCATACTTCTAATACCCCATGTTGATGGAGTCATACTAATACCCCATGTTGATGGAGTCATACCCGTGTTGATGGAGTCTACTAATACCCCATGTTGATGGAGTCATACTTCTAATACCCCATGTTGATGGAGTCATACTAATACCCCATGTTGATGGAGTCATACTTCTAATACCCCATGTTGATGGAGTCATACTAATACCCCATGTTGATGGGAGTCATACTAATACCCCATGTTGATGGAGTCATACTAATACCCCATGTTGATGGAGTCATACTAATACCCCATGTTGATGGAGTCATACTGTTGATGGAGTCATAATATGGAGTCCCCCCATGTTGATGGAGTCATACTAATACCCCATGTTGATGGAGTCATACTAATACCCCATGTTGATGGAGTCATACTAATACCCCATGTTGATGGAGTCATACTAATACCCCATGTTGATGGAGTCATACTAATACCCCATGTTGATGGAGTCATACTAATACCCCATGTTGATGGAGTCATACTAATACCCCATGTTGATGGAGTCATACTAATACCCCATGTTGATGGAGTCATACTAATACCCCATGTTGATGGAGTCATACTAATACCCCATGTTGATGGAGTCATACTAATACCCCATGTTGATGGAGTCATACTAATACCCCATGTTGATGGAGTCATACTAATACCCCATGTTGATGGAGTCATACTAATACCCCATGTTGATGGAGTCATACTAATACCCCATGTTGATGGAGTCATACTAATACCCCATGTTGATGGAGTCATACTAATACCCCATGTTGATGGAGTCATACTAATACCCCATGTTGATGGAGTCATACTAATACCCATGTTGATGGAGTCATACTAATACCCCATGTTGATGGGAGTCATACTTCTATACCCCATGTTGATGGAGTCATACTAATACCCCATGTTGATGGAGTCATACTAATACCCCATGTTGATGGAGTCATACTAATACCCCATGTTGATGGAGTCATACTAATACCCCATGTTGATGGAGTCATACTAATACCCCATGTTGATGGAGTCATATTAATACCCCATGTTGATGGAGTCATACTAATACCCCATGTTGATGGAGTCATACTAATACCCCATGTTGATGGAGTCATACTAATACCCCATGTTGATGGAGTCATACTAATACCCCATGTTGATGGAGTCATACTAATACCCCATGTTGATGGAGTCATACTAATACCCCATGTTGATGGAGTCATACTAATACCCCATGTTGATGGAGTCATACTAATACCCCATGTTGATGGGAGTCATACTAATACCCCATGTTGATGGAGTCATACTAATACCCCATGTTGATGGAGTCATACTTCTAATACCCCATGTTGATGGAGTCATACTAATACCCCATGTTGATGGAGTCATACTAATACCCCATGTTGATGGAGTCATACTAATACCCCATGTTGATGGAGTCATACTAATACCCCATGTTGATGGAGTCATACTAATACCCCATGTTGATGGAGTCATACTAATACCCCATGTTGATGGAGTCATACTAATACCCCATGTTGATGGAGTCATACCTAATACCCCATGTTGATGGAGTCATACTAATACCCCATGTTGATGGAGTCATTCTAATACCCCATGTTGATGGAGTCATACTAATACCCCATGTTGATGGAGTCATACTAATACCCCATGTTGATGGAGTCATACCCCCATGTTGATGGAGTCATACTAATACCCCATGTTGATGGAGTCATACTAATACCCCATGTTGATGGAGTCATACTAATACCCCCATGTTGATGGAGTCATACTAATACCCCATGTTGATGGAGTCATACTAATACCCCATGTTGATGGAGTCATACTAATACCCCATGTTGATGGAGTCATACTAATACCCCATGTTGATGGAGTCATACTTCTAATACCCCATGTTGATGGAGTCATACTAATACCCCATGTTGATGGAGTCATACTAATACCCCATGTTGATGGAGTCATACTAATACCCCATGTTGATGGAGTCATACTTCTAATACCCCATGTTGATGGAGTCATACTAATACCCCATGTTGATGGAGTCATACTAATACCCCATGTTGATGGAGTCATACTAATACCCCATGTTGATGGAGTCATACTAATACCCCATGTTGATGGAGTCATACTAATACCCCATGTTGATGGAGTCATACTAATACCCCATGTTGATGGAGTCATACTAATACCCCATGTTGATGGAGTCATACTAATACCCCATGTTGATGGAGTCATACTAATACCCCATGTTGATGGAGTCATACTAATACCCCATGTTGATGGGAGTCATGCTTCTACTACCCCATGTTGATGGAGTCATACTAATACCCCATGTTGATGGAGTCATACTTCTAATACCCCATGTTGATGGAGTCATACTAATACCCCATGTTGATGGAGTCAAACTAATACCCCATGTTGATGGAGTCATACTAATACCCCATGTTGATGGAGTCATACTAATACCCCATGTTGATGGGAGTCATGCTTCTACTACCCCATGTTGATGGAGTCATACTAATACCCCATGTTGATGGAGTCATACTAATACCCCATGTTGATGGAGTCATACTAATACCCCATGTTGATGGAGTCATACTAATACCCCATGTTGATGGAGTCATACTAATACCCCATGTTGATGGAGTCATACTAATACCCCATGTTGATGGAGTCATACTTCTAATACCCCATGTTGATGGAGTCATACTAATACCCCATGTTGATGGAGTCATACTAATACCCCATGTTGATGGAGTCATACTAATACCCCATGTTGATGGAGTCATACTAATACCCCATGTTGATGGAGTCATACTTCTAATACCCCATGTTGATGGAGTCATACTTCTAATACCCCATGTTGATGGAGTCATACTAATACCCCATGTTGATGGAGTCATACTTCTAATACCCCATATGTTGATGGAGTCATACTAATACCCCATGTTGATGGAGTCAAACTAATACCCCATGATGATGGAGTCATACTTCTAATACCCCATGTTGATGGAGTCATACTTCTAATACCCCATGTTGATGGAGTCATACTAATACCCCATGTTGATGGAGTCATACTAATACCCCATGTTGATGGAGTCATACTAATACCCCATGTTGATGGAGTCATACTAATACCCCATGTTGATGGAGTCATAATAATACCCCATGTTGATGGAGTCATACTACTAGTGGCTCATGTAGCCTTTTACAAAGCTGGATTGAACAGAACATGAAAAAAGAAACGTTGATTTTTTAAAATATTATTTTAAAAAACAACAACCAACAAATAGCATTTGGTTTGAATCAATAATTCCATTCATGTGGTTGATAGGATGCTAAGCATGTCATACGGCCATTGGTGGAAGAAGGTGAGGACCAAAGAACTGAACACTAAATACAAAAGTTAAAAAAAGAACAACCGAAACAGCTCCGTCAGGTCCCCCCACACTCCACCTCCACCTCTGGAGAGGCGACCCTGGACTGGGGAATAGGAGGGAGCCTTAGTTGGCGCCGGACAGGCGGGAGACTCTGGCTGCTCAGGACAGACGGGAGAATCTGGCTGCTCAGGACAGATGGGAGACTCTGGCTGCTCAGGACAGACGGGAGAATCTGGCTGCTCAGGACAGACGGGAGACTCTGGCTGCTCAGGACAGATGGGAGACTCTGGCTGCTCAGGACAGATGGGAGACTCTGGCTGCTCAGGACAGACGGGAGACTCTGGCTGCTCAGGACAGGCGGGAGACTCTGGCTGCTCAGGACAGAGGGGGACTCTGGCTGCTCAGGACAGACGGGAGACTCTGGCGGCTCCGGACTGACGGGCGGCTCTGGCGGCTCCGGACTGACCGGTGGCTCTGGACTGAAGGGCGGTTCTGGTGGCTCCGGACTGACGGGCGGCTCTGGCGGCTCCGGACTGACGGGTGGCTCTGGACTGAAGGGCGGTTCTGGCGGATCCGGACTGACGGGCGGCTCTGGAGGGTCCAGACTGGAGGGAGACTCTGGAAGGAGAAGACGCAGAGACATCCTGGTGCGTGGGGCTGCCACAGGGCCCTATAGAAGGGGAGACCCATAGAAGGCCTGGTGCATAGAGGAGGCACCGGATAAATCGGGCTGTCGGGGGGGGGGGGGGGACTGGAGCTCTGGTGGGCAGCCTTGGCACCACTCCTCCAGGCTGAATGCCCACTTTAGCCCAGCCCCTCCAGAGTGCAGGCACAGGTTGAACCGGGCTGTGGGGGAGCACTGGAGATCTGGTGCTTACCACTCGCACCTCTCCATTAGGCTCAATTTCCACTTTCGCCCGGCATGGGCGGAGCGCAGGCATAGGATGAACAGCTCCCTCCCAGCTCCCCAGAGACACGTTACGCAGAGCCGGCACAGGATACCCTGAGCCGAAACGGCACACCGGAGACCAAACACGCTGGGCTTTGGTTCTCACCTACTTCCACCAACGGCCGTTTCAGAACTACCCACCCAACTCACGCCCCGACCAAACCAAAAAATGAGACATAAAAAAAGAACAAAGGTCAGGGCGTGACAGGGCCTTTGACATTGTGACGGATAACCCTGGGTAATGTCCCACCGCAACCAGCCAGCCAGGGCGGCAGTCAGCTACCAGACATAATGTGATAAGGCTCAATAAGGCTCCATCCCCCGAACCTGCCCAGCCAGACAGCCCAGCCCAGCAGAGTGGAGGGATGTGGGGGTGTGTGTTTAAAAACAGACCCTTGCCTCTGTGTTTTCTCTGGAACGGTGACTCAGTGTAGATGGACAACAAGGGGCCCTAACTAGTTATCACATCTAACATCCACACTTCCCGCAGGCTGGGAAGCACGCAAACACATACACACACGCACACGCACACACACACACACACACACACACACACACACACACACACACACACACACACACACACACACACACACACACACACACACACACACACACACACACACACACACACACACACACACACACACACACACACACACACACACACACACGCAGTCTTGATATTTTCGTCCTAAAATCCACCTCAATCCAGTCAGGAAAGCTCTGTCTTAAAATCCACCTCAAAATCCAGTCAGGAAAGCTCTTTGTCTTCAAGTTACCTATTCCCTTGATCACCCCATCATCAATGGCAAACACACACACACACACATGCACGCTTGTGCGAACACACACACACACACACACACATGCACAAACACATATTCACGACACACAGAGATAACTAGTGGGTTGCTCTAAAGCAGGAATACTCAACTCTTACCCTATGAGGTCCAGAGCCTGTTGGTTTTCTGTTCTACCTGAAAATTAATTGCACATATCTGGTGTCCCTGTTCTAAATCAGTCCCTGATTATAAGGGAACAATGAAAATCACATTGGAACTCGCTTTGATGTCCAGAGTTGAGTTTGAGGGCTCTAATGAAACTGGACAGGTCATTTCCTCCGGAAGTATCTGAAGAAACTGGACAGGTAATTTCCCCCAGGCAGTATCTGAAGAAACTGGACAGGTTGTTTCCTCCAGTAGTATCTGAAGAAACTGGACCGGTCGTTTCCTCCAGTAGTATCTGAAGAAACTGGACAGGTCATTTCCCCCAGGCAGTATCTGAAGAAACTGGACAGGTCATTTCCTCCGGTAGTATCTGAAGAAACTGGACAGGTAATTTCCCCCAGGCAGTATCTGAAGAAACTGGACAGGTCATTTCCTCCGGTAGTATCTGAAGGAACTAGACAGGTCATTTCCTCCGGTAGTATCTGAAGAAACTGGAGAGGTCGTTTCCTCCAGGCAGTATCTGAAAGAACTGGACAGGTCATTTCCTCCGGCAGAATTGTCAAGAATGTTAGGCTGAGTTCTAGTTTTCTGTGACATTTTAGTGGCATAAAGCATGAATAGGAAGAACCCACTCACACACCCACACACTCAGGAATAAGTTTCACTCACAGATGGAGCACAAAGAAGAATGATTGAATCCCAGAAAAATAAGAAAATTGATCCCAGAAAAATAGAACAAGAAATTATTTGGAACTGGAATTTATAAAGTAAAAATGAATGCAAGGTTAAATCTGTTAAATGTTAAAGATTGAACACATTGTGAAATGTTAAAGGGTGTTTAAAGTAATATAGAAAAATATAAAAACGGATAGAGATTAGGTGTGTTTGTTTTAAAGGAATAATGTTAATTCGGTTTTGAGTATTAGGATTTAGGAGGTCGATAATGAAATGTTATAGGAACCTGCTGAAGGAACCTGTCATCTGCTGAAGGAACCTGTCGTTTGCTGAAGGAACCTTACGTCTGCTGAAGGAAGGAACCTTACGTCTGCTGAAGGAAGGAACCTGTCGTCTGCTCTAGGAAGGAACCTGTCGTCTGCTGTAGGAAGGAACCTGTCATCTGCTGAAGGAACCTGTCGTTTGCTGAAGGAACCTTACGTCTGCTGAAGGAAGAAACCTGTCGTCTGCTGAAGGAAGGAACCTGTCGTCTGCTGTAGGAAGGAACCTGTCGTCTGCTGAAGGAGGGAACCTGTTGTCTGCTGGAGGAAGTAACCTGTCGTTTGCTGAATGAACCTGTTGTCTGCTGAAGGAAGGAACCTCTCGCCTGCTGAAGGAAGGAACCTCTCGCCTGCTGAAGGAAGGAACCTCTCGCCTGCTGAAGGAAGGAACCTCTCGCCTGCTGAAGGAAGGAACCTGTCGTCTGCTGTAGGAAGGAACCTGTCGTCTGCTGAAGGAGGGAACCTGTTGTCTGCTGGAGGAAGTAACCTGTCGTTTGCTGAATGAACCTGTTGTCTGCTGAAGGAAGGAACCTGTCGTCTGCTGAAGGAAGGAACCTGTCGTCTGCTGAAGGAAGGAACCTGTCGTCTGCTGAAGGAAGGAACCTGTCGTCTGCTGAAAAAAGGAACCTCTCGCCTGCTGAAGGAAACTGTTGTTTTCTGAAGGAACCTGTCATCTGCTGAAGGAACCTGTCATTTGCTGAAGGAACCTGTCATCTGCTGAAGGCACATGTCGTCTGCTGAAGGAAGGAACCTGTCGTCTGCTGAAGGAAGGAACCTCTCGCCTGCTGAAGGAACCTGTTGTTTTCTGAAGGAACCTGTCATATGCTGAAGGAACCTGTTGTTTGCTGAAGGAACCTGTTGTTTGCTGAAGGAAGGAACCTATCGCCTGCTGACGGCACCTGTCGTTTTCTGAAGGAACCTGTTGTCTGCTGAAGGAAGGAACCTGTTGTTTGCTTGTTATTAAATACAGTGCCTCTCAAAACTGTAATTGGAAACAACTATTTTATTGGGACACCAATAAGGGTTTAGTTAAGAGTGCTTAATGTATCTATCTATCTTATCCATGCTTATCATTGATTTGTGATATTGATCACCAAAATATATTTTGTTTGTCTTTTCTGGAATGTTTTCATACATCTGCTTCATCGTTCTGAAACCCTGTGTCCTCAAAGAGTCAATCAAGTGCGTGTCGTTTCACATTTGGTTTCTGAAATTGACTTGATTCATTTTTGTGCTCTTTTTGGCCTGTGAAGGAACCTGAAGGAACCCCTTGAAGGGTTGCTGACTACAAATGATCTATTATTGGGCTAATAACTCACTAACTAGCAAAGGATATAAACAAAATGTGGACAGGGGGATACATGCAGCTCTCGCTTTGATCTCAAAACAAGCACATCTACTCACGACCTCAGCTGTAAACAGTCCAGTTCAAAGTAAATGGCACAGATCCATATATGGCAATGGTGGATTTCGATATAGGCCTACTGCAGCTCTGATTGGTTATGCTGCACTGGTATGTGTAGAGTACAGGCTGAGTCTTGCGTGTCAATGCAATCGAATCCTACTCCGATGTGTTTTGTCTACAACAAAGTCTCCTGCATAGTTTGTTTTGTTTTGAGGACTTTTAGCATCTGGTTTTATTAGTCCATCGGGATACCCGAGTTGCTAGTATAAAGGAACCTGAGACCAAACTATATTGACTGCATTGGTAGAAGTCGTAGGAGCGGTGTTTCTGGGCTAAGCGAACCCAGGGGAGTGCGGTCTCTCATCGTGTTCTGTGGTGGAAATGCTGGTCTGGACGATCCTGAGGAGGCGTCAGATTTATAAGAGAAAGAGCGAGGGAGGCACTCGGCTCCCGCCTGTCCTGAGCAGCCAGAGTCTCCCGGCTCTGAGGATAGCCCAGTTTGCTGTAAAGCCCTTACTATTGATTCTGAGGAACAGTTCCTAGCTGTAAACTAGTTCAGTGGTAAGGCAGAGTGTCATATATCATATCTGTAGGGATTCATGAGGAAGAATGACTGAAGTGCCAATGGGTAGGCAGGGTCGAGTTAAATTGTTCATCTTGCAGAGGTGGTATTTTAGCTTTGACAGGATCTAAAGGAAATCAAAAAGTAATTTAATCAGTACCGAAAGCAGAGGTCTCCAACTGTAATGCTCCGGGTGTCGTGGGTGTGGAGTCAAACGCAGGAGACAGAGAGTGCAATGCTGTGCGTCTTTAATAGCACCAACAGGGTGCTCACAATAGTAACGGCTCCAAACACAGGGAATGAAAATGTACAACGGAAAATTCACGACCAGGCACTAACACGTACCTCTACAACAGAGCCGAAGGTTACACTGAAATAATCCCGCACAACAACCAGGCGGGCCGGCTGTCTAATAAAGACAAACTAATCATACATAAACAGGTGCTACCAATAAACATACAAGGAGGGGGAAGAAAGACAATCAGTGGCAGCTAATATGCCGGTGATGACGACCGCCGAGCGCCACCCGCCCGGGAAGGGAAACCACCCTCGGTCGGACTCGTGACACCAACCCTCTTCCTAGAGAGCTACCGACCTGTAGGTTTTCCCGCCAATCCGAGTTGTAACTAAACTAACAACATGTTTTTAGAATAAAGTGCTCTAAATTAGGGTTTTGCGTGAAACCCTACATGTCGGTAGGTCTCCAGGAACAGGGTTGGAGTTAAACCCTACTGGCCGTTAGCTCTCCAGAAATAGGGTAGGACTTAAACCCTACAGGCCGGTAGCTCTCCAGGAACAGGGTTGGACTTAAACCCATCAGTTCAGTAGCTCTCCAGAAACAAGGTTGGAGTTAAACCCATCAGTTCAGTAGCTCTCCAGGAACAAGGTTGCAGGGCCCTGATCTAAAGTGTCCGGTGACAAAGGAACTGGACAGGTTGTTTCATTAATTTTACACTGAAAAGTCCCTCCAAAAGTATTTTTTTTCCCGCTGATGAAGGTGGAAAGGTAATTTGTGCAGGCCCAGATCATGGACAAGGACTGGTCATTTGTGCAGGCCCAGATCATGGACAAGGACTGGTCATTTGTGCAGGCCCAGATCATGGACAAGGACTGGTCATTTGTGCAGGCCCAGATCATGGACAAGGACTGGTCATTTGTGCAGGCCCAGATCATGGACAAGGACTGGTCATTTGTGCAGGCCCAGATCATGGACAAGGACTGGTCATTTGTGCAGGCCCAGATCATGGACAAGGACTGGTCATTTGTGCAGGCCCAGATCATGGACAAGGACTGGTCATTTGTGCAGGCCCAGATCATGGACAAGGACTGGTCATTTGTGCAGGCCCAGATCATGGATAAGGACTGGTCATTTGTGCAGGCCCAGATCATGGACAAGGACTGGTCATTTGCAATCATCTGCACCAGCTAAAACACTACGACAGGCATATTGGAACAGACACTGTCAGACTTCACGAAATACAAAATACTTTACAACTTAGGAATTTCTTGACCGCTATGTCACCTTGTGACTACTGAATTGTATGCTATGACCGTAAACATGAAACTGTAACACTGCTACTACAGTTGCTTGACAGTTATGATTTTAGAGTGCTTTATTGGGCAGATATAAATTAATAACACATGGTTTTCCTGAGGGAAATCCCTCTGTAGCTGGTGCCGTTCTCTCCTTATTCTCTCTCTTTCTACTTAGTAGACCACCTCTACTAACACTTAGTCTTTATTTCTTTCTCTCTCTCGCTGTCTCTCTCTCTCTCTCTGTCTCTCTTACTGTGTCTCTCTCTCTGTCTCTCTCCCTGTCTCTCTCCCTGTCTCTCTCCCTGTCTCTCTCCCTGTCTCTCTCCCTGTCTGTCTGTCTGTCTGTCTGTCTGTCTGTCTGTCTGTCTGTCTGTCTGTCTGTCTGTCTGTCTGTCTGTCTGTCTGTCTGTCTGTCTGTCTGTCTGTCTGTCTGTCTGTCTGTCTGTCTGTCTGTCTGTCTGTCTGTCTCTCTCTCTCTCTCTCTCTCTCTCTCTCTCTCTGTCTCTCTCTCTCAATTCAATTCAATTCAATTCAAGGGCTTTACTGGCATGGGAAACATGTGTTAACATTGCCAAAGCAAGTGAGGAAGATAATATACAAAAGTGAAATAAACAATACAAATTAACAGTAAACATTACACATACAGAAGTTTCAAAACAGTAAAGACATTACAAATGGCATATTATATATATACAGTGTTTTAACAATGTACAAATGGTTAAAGGACACAAGATAAAATAAATAAGCATATATATGGGTTGTATTTACAGTGATCTTTGTTCTTCACTGGTTGCCCTTTTCTTGTGGCAACAGCTCACACATCTTGCTGCTGTGATGGCACACTGGAATTTCACCCAGTAGATATGGGAGTTTATCAAAATTGGATTTGTTTTTGAATTCTTTGGGGATCTGTGTAATCTGAGGGAAATATATCTCTCTAATATGGTCATACATTGGGCAGGAGGTTAGGAAGTGCAGCTCAGTTTCCACCTCATTTTGTGGGCAGTGAGCACATAGCCTGTCTTCTCTTGAGAGCCATGTCTGCCTACGGCGGCCTTTCTCAATAGCAAGGCTATGCTCACTGAGTCTGTACATAGTCAAAGCTGAGTCTGTACATAGTCAAAGCTTTCCTTAATTTTGGGTCAGTCACAGTGGTCAGGTATTCTGCCGCTGTGTACTCTCTTTTTAGGGCCAAATAGCATTCTAGTTTGCTCTGTTTTTTTGTTAATTCTTTCCAATGTGTCAAGTAATTATCTTTTTGTTTTCTCATGATTTGGTTGGGTCTAATTGTGCTGCTGTCCTGGGGCTCTGTAGGGTGTGTTTGTGAACAGAGCCCCAGGACCAGCTTGCTTAGGGGACTCTTCTCCAGGTTCATATCTCTGTAGGTGATGGCTTTTTTATGGAAGGTTTGGGAATCGCTTCCTTTTAGGTGGTTATAGAATTGAACAGCTCTTTTCTGGATTTTGATAATTAGTGGGTATCGGCCTAATTCTGCTCTGCATGCATTATTTGGTGTTCTACGTTGTACACGGAGGATATTATTGCAGAATTATGCGTGCAGAGTCTCAATTTGGTGTTTTTCCCATTTTGTGAAGTCTTGGTTGGTGAACGGACCCCAGACCTCACAACCATAAAGGTTAATGGGGCTCTATGACTGATTCAAGTATTTTTTGCCAAATCCTAATTGGTATGTTGAAATTTATGTTCCTTTTGATGGCATAGAATGCCCTTCTTGTCTTGTCTCTCAGATCGTTCACAGCTTTGTGGAAGTTACCCGTGGAGCTGATGTTTAGGCCCAGGTCTGACAGAATCTGTGCAAAAGATCTAGGTGCTGCTGTAGGCCCTCCTTGGTTGGTGACAGAAGCACCAGATCATCGGCAAACAGCAGACATTTGACTTCGGATTCTAGTAGGGTGAGGCCGTGTGCTGCAGACTTTTCTAGTGCCCGCGCCAATTCGTTGATATATATGTTGAAGACCCTGTGTGAAGTAATTTGTGTGTTTTTTGCCTATTTTAACCGCACACTTGTTGTTTGTGTACATGGATTTTATAATGTCGTATGTTTTACCCCCAACACCACTTTCCATCAGTTTGTATAGCAGACTCTCATGCCAAATTGAGTCTCATGCTTTTTTTAAATCAACAAAGCAAAAGAAGACTTTGCCTTTGTTTTGGTTTGTTTGGTTGTCAATTAGGGTATGCAGGGTGAATACATGGTCTGTTGTACGGTAATTTGGTAAAAAGCCAATTTGACATTTGCTCCGTACATTGTTTTCATTGAGGAAATGTACGAGTCTGCTGTTAATGATAATGCAGAGGATATTCCCAAGGTTACTGTTGACGCATATTCCACAGTAGTTATTGGGGTCAAATTTGGCTCCACTTTTGTGGATTGGGGTGTGATCTCTCTCTCTCTCACACACATCTGAAGAACCGCAGAAGGTGGCCTGTACCTCTGATACAGGCCACGTACCCTGAGAAAACCTTTTCATACCAGACCCCTTTAACTCACCCACCCCTTAAACAACACATACCCACTCTCTACCTCAAAATACCCCAGACATGGAGTCTACTTTTCAGGCTGTGGATCAACAACGGGGACTAGGATTTCTTCCATGTCATTTGGAGAATGGGGGGGGGGGGGGATCGGGTTCGGACTTGGTGACCTGTGACACTCTGTGTCACCTGTAGAGCTAAGTAGATGCAGACTAGCCCTGTGATGGATGTCTCTGTATCCGTCTAGTGTCAAAATGAATGTTCCCTCAACATTCATTTTTTAGGCACTGGGAAAAGTTCCTGAAAATGTCGAGGGAACGTTGGACTCATGTTACATTTTCTCCATTTTCATTTTTACAACAAATTGTGAACATTGTGTGCATCTAACAGCGCACGTTTACTGTGAACACGGAGGTTGTACTGTTAAAACTGTAACTTAAAGTGGGTACAACCTCCGTGTTCACAGTAAACGTGCGCTGTTAGATGCACAGAATGTTCACAATTTGGAATGTTGGACTCATGTTACATTTTCTCCATTTTCATTTTTACAACAAATTGTGAACATTGTGTACTCTAACAGCGCACGTTTACTGTGAACACGGAGGTTGTACCCACTTTAAGTTACAGTTTTAACAGGAGCCAAGTACGCATTAGTATTCCTATACCATTATACAGAGAGTCAGATTAATTATGCAGCCATATTGGCTAATTAGCTTATTCAAGCCTGTCTCAAAATACAACATTGCCCCTTTTGCTGACTCACTTTTCTGAAGATGTACACATTTTTGTGCTATTTGTGCTATTTTTGGGCAGATCCATATATGACAATGGTTGATTTCGATATAGTCCTACTGCAGCTCTGATTGGTTATGCTGCACTGTATAGAGTACAGGCTGAGTTCTGCATGTCAATGCAATCGAATTCTACTCCGATGCGTTCTGTCTACAACAAAGTCTCCTGCATTGTTCGTTTTGTTTTGGTATTTTGCCTTGAAAGCGGCTAATATTGTGTTGATTGGATCACAATTGACACAGTAAAGGGAAACGTTGATAGTGTTCATTTGGGACTGGGGGGCTGTATTGATTAGCTTGGATGAAAAGCGTGCCCAGAGTAAACTGCCTGCTACTCAGGCCCAGTTGCTAATATATGCACATTATCATTATGATTCGGATAGAAAACACTCTGACGTATCTGAAACTGTTTGAATGATGTCTGTGAGTATAACAGAACTCATATGGCAGGCAGAAACCTGAGAAGAAATCCAAACAGGAAGTGGAACATCTGAGGCTTGTAGTATTTCAACTCATGCCCTATAGAATATACAGTGGGATATTGGTCATATTGCACTTCCTAAGGCTTCCACTAGATGTCAACAGTCTTTAGAACCTTGTTTGATAATTCCACTCTGCTTCTACTCTGAGGTGGGGGCTCATATTAGTGTGTAACTCTGTGTTGTCTGTTCACACTGCTATGCTTTGTCTTGGCCAGGTCGCAGTTGTAAATGAGAACCTGTTCTCAACTAGCCTACCTGGTTAAATAAAGGTGTTCTCAACTAGCCTACCTGGTTAAATAAAGGTGTTCTCAACTAGCCTACCTGGTTAAATAAAGGTGAAAAAAAATATTAAAAAAATATTTTAAAAAATAAGGTCTGTTTGAGCCAGGTGTCTGGCAGAGTGCCACAGGCTCGTGACGTGCGGCCACAAGAGAGTTAGCTCTTACTCAGATTATTGTATGGTTTGTTTTTTTTCGGTAAAGTTTTTTTTAATCTGACACAGCGGTTGCATTAAGGAGAAGTTTATCTAAAGTTTTATGTCTACCATTTGTATTTTCATCAACATTTATGATGAGTATTTCTGTAAATTGATGTGGCTCTCTGCAAAATCACAGGATGTTTTTGGAACTAGTGAATGTAACGTGCACAATGTAAACTCAGATTTTTTCAATATAAATATGAACTTTATCAAACAAAACATACATGTATTGTGTAACATCAAGTCCTATGAGTGTCATCTGATGAAGATCATCAAAGGTTAGTGATTCATTTTATCTCTATTTCTGCTTTTTAGGAATTTGTGGCTGTGTTTTTCTGTGACTTGGCTCTAATCTTAGATAATCCTTTGGTGTGCTTTCGCCGTAAAGCCTTTTTGAAATCGGACACTGGGGCTGGATTAACAAGAAGTTAATATTTATAATGGTGTAAAATAGTTGTATGCTTGAGGAATTTTAATTATGAGATTTCTGCACCCTGCACTGTTGTTGAGGTGGGATGCTACCGTCCCGAATATCCCAGAGTTAACAAACAGGGAACACTAGAAAGTTTAGTGAAGTTCAATTTTTCTTTATTTTTTTCTTCTACTTAACTAGGCAAGTCAGTTAAGAACAAATTCTTATTTTCAATGACGGCCCTGGGAACAGTGGGTTAACTGCCTGTTCAGGGGCAGAACGACAGATTTGTACCTTATCAGCTTGGGGATTTGAACTTGCAACCTTCCAGTTACTAGTCCAATGCTCTAACCACTAGGCTACCCTGCCACAACCCTATTTATATCAGCAGATGTCACAAAATGCTATACAGAAACACAGCCTAAAACCCCAAACAGAAAGCATTGCAGATGTTTGTCTCCATGGGTTGATATTTCTTCAGTGCCCTGCTCGACAGTCCTGGGCAGCCGCGCGGCTTTCCCAGTCTACTGCATACCAGTTTAGAGGGAACATTGCAGAGTCTCATTTGAATATGGCTGTACCTGAGTGGAGGGAGGCTAAGCTAAGCTAAGCTAACCCCCCGGCCCCCTCACCTCGCGCTATCAACGTGATATGAATTATACTGCATGATAGATATAGTAGTAAAGCCAAACTATGTTTTCCTGTGGTTTCCTGGGCGTTTTCCAGTGTGTTTTCCTGGGCATTTTGTTTTCCTGTGTGTGTTGCTGTGTGTTTTCCTGTGTGTTCCTGTGTGTCTTCCTGTGTGTTCCTGTGTGTCTTCCTGTGTGTTCCTGTGTGTTTTCCTGTGTGTGTTCCTGTGTGTTCATGTGTGTCTTCCTGTGTGTGTTCCTGTGTGTCTTCCTGTGTGTGTTCCTGTGTGTTCCTGTGTGTCTTCCTGTGTGTTCCTGTGTGTTTTCCTGTGTGTGTTCCTGTGTTCCTGTGTGTTCCTGTGTGTTTCCTGTGTGTCTTCCTGTGTGTCTTCCTGTGTGTCTTCCTGTGTGTGTTCCTGTGTGTTCCTGTGTGTCTTCCTGTGTATCTTCCTGTGTGTTCCTGTGTGTTCCTGTGTGTGTTGCTGTGTGTTCCTGTGTGTGTTCCTGTGTGTGTTCCTGTGTGTGTTCCTGTCTGTTCCTGTGTGTCTTCCTGTGTGTTCCTGTGTGTCTTCCTGTGAGTTTTCCAGTGCGTGTTCCTTTGAGTTTTCCAGTGTGTTTTCCTGGGCATGGTGCATAATATTCAGCAGCTGTAGCAGAAGACCAGGCAGTAGCGATCCTCTCACTCTGACAGCTGCTTGCTGTAATAACACATCTCCTCTGGCCATCCATCACAAACGCACACACAGTCCAAACCTGTTTCTGTTGTAGTACGATTCGATGGGGAATCAACAACAGCCCCTTTCTCACCATCTGTCAAAACCCATGCAAGATAAATGTGGGTGTCCGCGGCCGACACACAAACTAGGAGGAGAAGGAGAAGGGAGAGGTAGGAGGAGAAGAAGAGGAGGTGGAGAAGGGAGAGGTGGGAGGAGAGGAGGTGGAGAAGGGAGAGGTGGGAGGAGAGGAGGAGAAGAAGGGAAGAGGTAGGATGAGAGGAGGTGGAGAGGTGGGAGGAGAGGAGGAGAAGAAGGGAAGAGGTAGGATGAGATGAGGTGGAGAAGGGAGAGGTGGGAGGAGAGGAGGTGGAGAAGGGAGAGGTGGGAGGAGAGGAGGAGAAGAAGAGGAGGTTGAGAAGGGAGAGGTGGGAAGAGATGAGGAGAAGAAAGGAGAGGTGGGAGGAGAGGAGGAGAAGAAGAGGAGGTTGAGAAGGGAGAGGTGGGAAGCGATGAGGTAGCGAAGAAAGGAGAGGTGGGAGGAGAGGAGGAGAAGAAGGGAAGATGTAGGATGAGAGGAGGTGGAGAAGGGAGAGGTGGGAGGAGAGGAGGTGGAGAAGGGAGAGGTGGGAGGAGAGGAGGTGGAGAAGGAAGAGGAGGGAGGAGAGGAGGTGGAGAAGGAAGAGGTGGGAGGAGAGGAGGAGAAGAAGGGAAGAGGTAGGATGAGAGGAGGTGGAGAAGGGAGAGGTGGGAGGAGAGGAGGTGGAGAAGGGAGAGGTGGGAAGAGATGAGGTAGCAAAGAAAGGAGAGGTGGGAGGAGAGGATGAGAAGAAGGGAGGAGGTAGGATGAGAGGAGGTGGAGAGGTGGGAGGAGAGGAGGTGGAGAAATGAGAGGTGGCAAGAGAGGAGGAGAAGAAGAAGGGAAGAGGTAGGAGGAGAAGAAGAGGTGGAGAAGGGAGAGGTGGGAGGAGAGGAGGAGGAGAGGAGGTGGAGAAGGGAGAGGTGGGAGGAGAGGAGGAGAAGAAGAAGGGAAGAGGTAGGAGGAGAAGAAGAGGTGGAGAAGGGAGAGGTGGGAGGAGAGGAGGAGAGGAGGTGGAGAAGGGAGAGGTGGGAGGAGAGGAGGAGAAGAAGAAGGGAAGAGGTAGGAGGAGAAGAAGAGGTGGAGAAGGGAGAGGTGGGAGGAGAGGAGGAGGAGAGGAGGTGGAGAAGGGAGAGGTGGGAGGAGAGGAGGAGAAGAAGAGGTGGAGAAGGGAGAGGTGGGAGGAGAGGAGGAGAAGAAGAAGGGAAGAGGTAGGAGGAGAAGAAGAGGTGGAGAAGGGAGAGGTGGGAGGAGAGGAGGAGAGGAGGTGGAGAAGGGAGAGGTGGGAGGAGAGGAGGAGAAGAAGAAGGGAAGAGGTAGGAGGAGAAGAAGAGTTGGAGAAGGGAGAGGTGGGAGGAGAGGAGGAGGAGAGGAGGTGGAGAAGGGAGAGGTGGGAGGAGAGGAGGAGAAGAAGAGGGGAGAGGAGGAGGAGAGGAGGTGGAGAAAAGAGAGGTAGGATGAGAGGAGGAGAAGAAGAGGGGAAGAGGTAGGAGGACAACATGGTGAAAGGAGAGGTGGGAGGAGAAGAAGAAGGGAAGAGTTAGGAGGACAACATGGAGAAGGGAGAGGTGGTAGGAGAGGAGGAGAAGAAGAAGGGAAGAGTTAGGAGGACAACATGGAGAAGGGAGAGGTGGTAGGAGAGGAGGAGAAGAAGAAGGGAAGAGGTAGGGGGACAACATGGAGAAAGGAGAGGTGGGAGGAGAGGAGGAGAAGAAGAAGGGAAGAGTTAGGAGGACAACATGGAGAAGGGAGAGGTGGTAGGAGAGGAGGAGAAGAAGAAGGGAACAGTTAGGAGGACAACATGGAGAAGGGAGAGGTGGTAGGAGAGGAGGAGAAGAAGAAGGGAAGAGTTAGGAGGACAACATGGAGAAGGGAGAGGTGGTAGGAGAGGAGGAGAAGAAGAAGGGAAGGGTTAGGAGGACAATATGGAGAAAGGAGAGGTGGTAGGAGAGGAGGAGAAGAAGAAGGGAAGAGTTAGGAGGACAACATGGAGAAGGGAGAGGTGGTAGGAGAGGAGGAGAAGAAGAAGGGAAGAGTTAGGAGGACAACATGGAGAAGGGAGAGGTGGTAGGAGAGGAAGAGAAGAAGAAGGGAACAGTTAGGAGGACAACATGGAGAAGGGAGAGGTGGTAGGAGCGGAGGAGAAGAAGAAGGGAACAGTTAGGAGGACAACATGGAGAAGGGAGAGGTGGTAGGAGAGGAGGAGAAGAAGAAGGGAAGAGGTAGGGGGACAACATGGAGAAAGGAGAGGTGGGAGGAGAGGAGGAGAAGAAGAAGGGAAGAGTTAGGAGGACAACATGGAGAAGGGAGAGGTGGTAGGAGAGGAGGAGAAGAAGAAGGGAAGAGTTAGGAGGACAACATGGAGAAGGGAGAGGTGGTAGGAGAGGAGGAGAAGAAGAAGGGAACAGTTAGGAGGACAACATGGAGAAGGGAGAGGTGGTAGGAGAGGAGGAGAAGAAGAAGGGAACAGTTAGGAGGACAACATGGAGAAGGGAGAGGTGGTAGGAGAGGAGGAGAAGAAGAAGGAAGAGTTAGGAGGACAACATGGAGAAGGGAGAGGTGGTAGGAGAGGAGGAGAAGAAGAAGGGAAGAGTTAGGAGGACAACATGGAGAAAGGAGAGGTGGTAGGAGAGGAGGAGAAGAAGAAGGGAAGAGTTAGGAGGACAACATGGAGAAGGGAGAGGTGGTAGGAGAGGAGGAGAAGAAGAAGGGAAGAGTTAGGAGGACAACATGGAGAAAGGAGAGGTGGTAGGAGAGGAGGAGAAGAAGAAGGGAAGAGTTAGGAGGACAACATGGAGAAGGGAGAGGTGGTAGGAGAGGAGGAGAAGAAGAAGGGAAGAGTTAGGAGGACAACATGGAGAAGGGAGAGGTGGTAGGAGAGGAGGAGAAGAAGAAGGGAACAGTTAGGAGGACAACATGGAGAAGGGAGAGGTGGTAGGAGAGGAGGAGAAGAAGAAGGGAACAGTTAGGAGGACAACATGGAGAAGGGAGAGGTGGTAGGAGAGGAGGAGAAGAAGAAGGGAAGAGTTAGGAGGACAACATGGAGAAGGGAGAGGTGGTAGGAGAGGAGGAGAAGAAGAAGGGAAGAGTTAGGAGGACAACATGGAGAAAGGAGAGGTGGTAGGAGAGGAGGAGAAGAAGAAGGGAAGAGTTAGGAGGACAACATGGAGAAGGGAGAGATGGTAGGAGAGGAGGAGAAGAAGAAGGGAAGAGTTAGGAGGACAACATGGAGAAAGGAGAGGTGGTAGGAGAGGAGGAGAAGAAGAAGGGAAGAGTTAGGAGGACCCCCAAGGGCCGCCAACCCTGCATGCAAAGGGCTGTGAGGACAGTGATGACATGCAGCCTGTCACAGACCAGCCAGCTGGTGGAAGTGATTGGCCGTGCTTCTGTGTGTGTGTAATGTAGTTCATTTCCTAGGCTACTATGTCCCTGATGTTCTGTTCCCTCCTCTCAGCTCTATAGAGAAACAGAGTAACTGTATGGGGTGAGACAGTTAAGGTGGGGGGGTATTTGGTGAGATAAGAGCAGAGGGAAGGAGGTGAGATGGGCTGAGATGAGAGCAGGAGATATGGAGGAAGGGGGGTGAAACTCATTAGAAAAATCCATCAGCATTTCGCAGAAAGACGACGGTCACAGACACAACAATCACAGTATGAATATGGCTACTCAGCATGACATGTAACCAAAAACAAGTCAGATAAATAGTACAATGATATTTGTTTTTAAATGACAAAAAAATAAACAAATGCTAATGTGATCAAATCAAATTGTATTTGTCACATACACATGACTAGCAGATGTTAATGATCAAATCACATTGTATTTGTCACATACACATGACTAGCAGATGTTAATGCGAGTGTAGCGAAATGCTTGTGCTTCTAGTTCCCGACAGTGCAGTAATATCTAACAAGTAATCTAACAATTCCATAAAAACTACTTAATATACACAAGTCTGAGTTATAAATCTAATCAAATCAAACTTTATTTGTCACATGCTTCGAATACAACAAGTGTAGACCTTACCGTGAAATGCTTATTTACAAGTACTTAACCAACAGTGCAGTTCAAGAGGAATAACATATTTACCCAACAGACTAAAATAAAAAGTAATAATAAAAAGTAACACAATAAGAATAACAATAACGTATATACAGGAGGCTATATACAGGGTGTTACGGTACAGAGTCAATGTGGAGGCTATATACAGGGTGTTACGGTACAGAGTCAATGTGGAGGCTATATACAGGGTGTTACGGTACAGAGTCAATGTGGAGGCTATATACAGGGTGTTAAGGTACAGAGTCAATGTGGAGGCTATATACAGGAGGCTATATACAGGGTGTTACGGTACAGAGTCAATGTGGAGGCTATATACAGGGTATTACGGTACAGAGTCAATGTGGAGGCTATATACAGGGTGTTACGGTACAGAGTCAATGTGGAGGCTATATACAGGGTGTTACGGTACAGAGTCAATGTGGAGGCTATATACAGGGTGTTACGGTACAGAGTCAATGTGGAGGCTATATACAGGGTGTTACGGTACAGAGTCAATGTGGAGGCTATATACAGGGTGTTACAGAGTCAATGTGGAGGCTATATACAGGGTGTTACGGTACAGAGTCAATGTGGAGGCTATATACAGGGTGTTACGGTACAGAGTCAATGTGGAGGCTATATACAGGGTGTTACGGTACAGAGTCAATGTGGAGGCTATATACAGGGTGTTACGGTACAGAGTCAATGTGGAGGCTATATACAGGGTGTTACGGTACAGAGTCAATGTGGGGGCTATATACAGGGTGTTAAGGTACAGAGTCAATGTGGAGGCTATATACAGGGTGTCACGGTACAGAGTCAATGTGGAGGCTATATACAGGGTGTTACGGTACAGAGTCAATGTGGGGGCTATATACAGGGTGTTAAGGTACAGAGTCAATGTGGAGGCTATATATAGGGTGTTACGGTACAGAGTCAATGTGGAGGCTATATACAGGGTGTTACGGTACAGAGTCAATGTGGAGCCTATATACAGGATGTTCCGGTACAGAATCAATGTGGAGGCTATATACAGGGTGTTACGGTACAGAGTAAATGTGGAGTCTATATACAGGGGGTACCGGTACAGAGTCAATGTGGAGGCTATATAGAGGGTGTTACGGTACAGAGTCAATGTGGAGGCTATATACAGGGTGTTACGGTACAGAGTCAATGTGGAGGCTAGATACAGTGTGTTACGGTACAGAGTCAATGTGGAGGCTATATACAGGGTATTACAGTACAGAGTCAATGTGGAGGCTATATACAGGTAGTTACGGTACAGAGTCAATGTGGAGGCTATATAGAGGGTGTTACGGTACAGAGTCAATGTGGAGGCTATATACAGGGTGTTACGGTACAGAGTCAATGTGGAGGCTAGATACAGTGTGTTACGGTACAGAGTCAATGTGGAGGCTATATACAGGGTATTACAGTACAGAGTCAATGTGGAGGCTATATACAGGTAGTTACGGTACAGAGTCAATGTGGAGGCTATATACAGGGGGTACCGGTACAGAGTCAATGTGGAGGCTATATACAGTGTGTTACGGTACAGAATCAATGTGGAGGCTATATACAGGGTATTACGGTACAGAATCAATGTGGAGGCTATATACAGGGTATTACGGCACAGAGTCAATGTGGAGGCTATATACAGGGGGTACCGGTACAGAGTCAATGTGGAGGCTATATACAGGGGGTACCGATACAGAGTCAATGTGGAGGCTATATACAGGGGGTACCGGTACAGAGTCAATGTGGAGGCTATATACAGGGTGTTACGGTACAGAGTCAATGTGGAGGCTATATACAGGGTGTTACTGTACAGAGTCAAAGTGGAGGCTATATACAGGGTGTTACTGTACAGAGTCAATGTGGAGGCTACATACAGGGTGTTACGGTACAGAGTCAATGTGGAGGCTATATACAGGGTGTTACGGTACAGAGTCAATGTGGAGGCTATATACAGTGTGTTACGGTACAGAGTCAATGTGGAGGCTATATACAGGGTATTACGGTACAGAGTCAATGTGGAGGCTATATACAGGTTGTTACGGTACAGAGTCAATGTGGAGGCTATATACAGGGTATTACGGTACAGAATCAATGTGGAGGCTATATACAGGGTATTACGGCACAGAGTCAATGTGGAGGCTATATACAGGGGGTACCGGTACAGAGTCAATGTGGAGGCTATATACAGGGGGTACCGATACAGAGTCAATGTGGAGGCTATATACAGGGGGTACCGGTACAGAGTCAATGTGGAGGCTATATTCAGGGGGTACCGATACAGAGTCAATGTGGAGGCTATATACAGGGGGTACCGGTACAGAGTCAATGTGGAGGCTATATACAGGGTGTTACGGTACAGAGTCAATGTGGAGGCTATATACAGGGTGTTACGGTACAGAGTCAATGTGGAGGCTATATACAGGGGGTACCGGTACAGAGGCAATGTGGAGGCTACATACAGGGTGTTTCGGTACAGAGTCAATGTGGAGGCTATATACAGTGTGTTACTGTACAGAGTCAAAGTGGAGGCTATATACAGGGTGTTATGGTACAGAGTCAATGTGGAGGCTATATACAGGGGGTACCGATACAGAGTCAATGTGGAGGCTATATACAGGGGGTACCGGTACAGAGTCAATGTGGAGGCTATATACAGGGTGTTACGGTACAGAGTCAATGTGGAGGCTACATACAGGGTGTTACGGTACAGAGTCAATGTGGAGGCTATATACAGGGTGTTATGGTACAGAGTCAATGTGGAGGCTACATACAGGGTGTTTCGGTACAGAGTCAATGTGGAGGCTATATACAGGGTGTTACGGTACAGAGTCAATGTGGAGGCTATATACAGGGTATTACGGTACAGAGTCAATGTGGAGGCTATATATAGGGTGTTATGGTACAGAGTCAATGTGGAGGCTATATCCAGGTGGTGTTATGGTACAGAGTCAGAGTCAATGTGGAGGCTATATAGGCTCAAAGTGGAGGCTATATACAGGGTGTTACGGTACAGGGTGTTACGGTACAGAGTCAATGTGGAGGCTATATACAGGGTAGTTACGGTACAGAGTCAATGTGGAGGCTATATACAGGGTGGGTACCGGTACAGAGTCAATGTGGAGGCTATATACAGGGTGTTACGGTACAGAGTCAATGTGGAGGCTATATACAGGGGTACAGATATACAGTCAGAATCAATGTGGAGGCTATATACAGGGTATTACGGTACAGAGTCAATGTGGAGGCTATATACAGGGGGTACAGAGTCAATGTGGAGGCTACAGAGTCAATGTGGAGGCTATATACAGGGGGTATACAGAGTCAATGTGGAGGCTATATACAGGGGGTACCGGTACAGAGTCAATGTGGAGGCTATATACAGGGTGTTACGGTACAGAGTCAATGTGGAGGCTATATAGAGTCAGGGTGTTACGGTACAGAGTCAATGTGGAGGCTATATACAGGGGGTACCGGTACAGAGGCAATGTGGAGGCTACATACAGGGTGTTTCGGTACAGAGTCAATGTGGAGGCTATATACAGTGTGTTACTGAGTCACAGAGTCAAAGTGGAGGCTATATACAGGGTGTTATGGTACAGAGTCAATGTGGAGGCTATATACAGGGGGTACCGATACAGAGTCAATGTGGAGGCTATATACAGGGGGTACCGGTACAGAGTCAATGTGGAGGCTATATACAGGGTGTTACGGTACAGAGTCAATGTGGAGGCTACATACAGGGTGTTACGGTACAGAGTCAATGTGGAGGCTATATACAGGGTGTTATGGTACAGAGTCAATGTGGAGGCTACATACAGGGTGTTTCGGTACAGAGTCAATGTGGAGGCTATATACAGGGTGTTACGGTACAGAGTCAATGTGGAGGCTATATACAGGGTATTACGGTACAGAGTCAATGTGGAGGCTATATATAGGGTGTTATGGTACAGAGTCAATGTGGAGGCTATATCCAGGTGGTACCGGTACAGAGTCAATGTGGGGGCTATATACAGGGTATTACGGTACAGAGTCAATGTGGAGGCTATATACAGGTGGTACCGGTACAGAGTCAATGTGGAGGCTACATACAGGGTGTTACGGTACAGAGTCAAAGTGGAGGCTATATACAGGGTGTTACGGTACAGGGTGTTACGGTACAGAGTCAATGTGGAGGCTATATACAGGTAGTTACGGTACAGAGTCAATGTGGAGGCTATATACAGGGGGTACCGGTACAGAGTCAATGTGGAGGCTATATACAGTGTGTTACGGTACAGAATCAATGTGGAGGCTATATACAGGGTATTACGGTACAGAATCAATGTGGAGGCTATATACAGGGTATTACGGCACAGAGTCAATGTGGAGGCTATATACAGGGGGTACCGGTACAGAGTCAATGTGGAGGCTATATACAGGGGGTACCGATACAGAGTCAATGTGGAGGCTATATACAGGGGGTACCGGTACAGAGTCAATGTGGAGGCTATATACAGGGTGTTACGGTACAGAGTCAATGTGGAGGCTATATACAGGGTGTTACGGTACAGAGTCAATGTGGAGGCTATATACAGGGGGTACCGGTACAGAGGCAATGTGGAGGCTACATACAGGGTGTTTCGGTACAGATTCAAAGTGGAGGCTATATACAGGGTGTTACTGTACAGAGTCAAAGTGGAGGCTATATACAGGGTGTTACTGTACAGAGTCAATGTGGAGGCTATATACAGGGTGTTACGGTACAGAGTCAATGTGGAGGCTATATACAGGGTGTTACGGTACAGAGTCAATGTGGAGGCTATATACAGTGTGTTACGGTACAGAGTCAATGTGGAGGCTATATACAGGGTATTACGGTACAGAGTCAATGTGGAGGCTATATACAGGTTGTTACGGTACAGAGTCAATGTGGAGGCTATATACAGGGTATTACGGTACAGAATCAATGTGGAGGCTATATACAGGGTATTACGGCACAGAGTCAATGTGGAGGCTATATACAGGGGTTACCGGTACAGAGTCAATGTGGAGGCTATATACAGGGGGTACCGATACAGAGTCAATGTGGAGGCTATATACAGGGGGTACCGGTACAGAGTCAATGTGGAGGCTATATACAGGGGGTACCGATACAGAGTCAATGTGGAGGCTATATACAGGGGGTACCGGTACAGAGTCAATGTGGAGGCTATATACAGGGTGTTACGGTACAGAGTCAATGTGGAGGCTATATACAGGGTGTTACGGTACAGAGTCAATGTGGAGGCTATATACAGGGGGTACCGGTACAGAGGCAATGTGGAGGCTACATACAGGGTGTTTCGGTACAGAGTCAATGTGGAGGCTATATACAGTGAGTTACTGTACAGAGTCAAAGTGGAGGCTATATACAGGGTGTTATGGTACAGAGTCAATGTGGAGGCTATATACAGGGGGTACCGATACAGAGTCAATGTGGAGGCTATATACAGGGGGTACCGGTACAGAGTCAATGTGGAGGCTATATACAGGGTGTTACGGTACAGAGTCAATGTGGAGGCTACATACAGGGTGTTACGGTACAGAGTCAATGTGGAGGCTATATACAGGGTGTTATGGTACAGAGTCAATGTGGAGGCTACATACAGGGTGTTTCGGTACAGAGTCAATGTGGAGGCTATATACAGGGTGTTACGGTACAGAGTCAATGTGGAGGCTATATACAGGGTATTACGGTACAGAGTCAATGTGGAGGCTATATATAGGGTGTTATGGTACAGAGTCAATGTGGAGGCTATATCCAGGTGGTACCGGTACAGAGTCAATGTGGAGGCTATATACAGGGTATTACGGTACAGAGTCAATGTGGAGGCTATATACAGGTGGTACCGGTACAGAGTCAATGTGGAGGCTACATACAGGGTGTTACGGTACAGAGTCAAAGTGGAGGCTATATACAGGGTGTTACGGTACAGGGTGTTACGGTACAGAGTCAATGTGGAGGCTACATACAGGGTGTTACGGTACAGAGTCAAAGTGGAGGCTATATACAGGGTGTTACGGTACAGAGGCAATGTGGAGGCTACATACAGGGTGTTTCGGTACAGATTCAAAGTGGAGGCTATATACAGGGTGTTACTGTACAGAGTCAAAGTGGAGGCTATATACAGGGTGTTACTGTACAGAGTCAATGTGGAGGCTACATACAGCGTGTTACGGTACAGAGTCAATGTGGAGGCTATATACAGGGTGTTACGGTACAGAGGCAATGTGGAGGCTATATACAGGGTGTTACTGTACAGAGTCAAAGTGGAGGCTATATACAGGGTGTTACTGTACAGAGTCAATGTGGAGGCTACATACAGGGTGTTACGGTACAGAGTCAATGTGGAGGTTATATACAGGGTGTTATGGTACAGAGTCAATGTGGAGGCTATATCCAGGTGGTACCGGTACAGAGTCAATGTGGAGGCTATATACAGGGTGTTACGGTACAGAGTCAATGTGGAGGCTATATACAGGGTATTACGGTACAGAGTCAATGTGGAGGCTATATATAGGGTGTTATGGTACAGAGTCAATGTGGAGGCTATATCCAGGTGGTACCGGTACAGAGTCAATGTGGAGGCTATATACAGGGTATTACGGTACAGAGTCAATGTGGAGGCTATATACAGGTGGTACCGGTACAGAGTCAATTTGGAGGCTATATACAGGTTGTTACGGTACAGAGTCAATGTGGAGGCTATATACAGGGGGTACCGGTACAGAGTCAATGTGGTGGCTATATATAGGGTGTTATGGTACAGAGTCAATGTGGAGGCTATATACAGGGTATTACGGTACAGAGTCAATGTGGAGGCTATATACAGGTGGTACCGGTACAGAGTCAATGTGGAGGCTATATACAGGGGGTACCGATACAGAGTCAATGTGGAGGCTACATACAGGGTGTTACGGTACAGAGTCAAAGTGGAGGCTATATACAGGTGGTACCGGTACAGAGTCAATGTGGAGGCTATATACAGGGGGTACCGGTACAGAGTCAATGTGGAGGCTATATACAGGTGGTACCTGTACAGAGTCAATGTGGAGGCTATATACAGGGTGTTACGGTACAGAGCCAATGTGGAGGCTATATACAGTGTGTTACGGTACAGAGTCAATGTGGAGGCTATATACAGGGTATTACGGTACAGAGTCAATGTGGAGGCTATATACAGGTTGTTACGGTACAGAGTCAATGTGGAGGCTATATACAGGGTATTACGGTACAGAGTCAATGTGGAGGCTATATACAGGGGGTACCGGTACAGAGTCAATGTGGAGGCTATATACAGGGGGTACCGATACAGAGTCAATGTGGAGGCTATATACAGGGGCTACCGGTACAGAGTCAATGTGGAGGCTATATACAGGGTGTTACGGTACAGAGTCAATGTGGAGGCTATATACAGGGTGTTACGGTACAGAGTCAATGTGGAGGCTATATACAGGTTGTTACGGTACAGAGTCAATGTGGAGGCTATATACAGGGGGTACCGGTACAGAGTCAATGTGGAGGCTATATACAGGGTGTTACGGTACAGAGTCAATGCGGAGGCTATATACAGGGTATTACGGTACAGAATCAATCTGGAGGCTATATACAGGGTATTACGGTACAGAGTCAATGTGGAGGCTATATACAGGGGGTACCGGTACAGAGTCAATGTGGAGGCTATATACAGGGGGTACCGATACAGAGTCAATGTGGAGGCTATATACAGGGGGTACCGGTACAGAGTCAATGTGGAGGCTATATACAGGGTGTTACGGTACAGAGTCAATGTGGAGGCTATATACAGGGTGTTACGGTACAGAGTCAATGTGGAGGCTATATACAGGGGGTACCGGTACAGAGGCAATGTGGAGGCTACATACAGGGTGTTTCGGTACAGAGTCAATGTGGAGGCTATATACAGTGTGTTACTGTACAGAGTCAAAGTGGAGGCTATATACAGGGTGTTACTGTACAGAGTCAATGTGGAGGCTACATACAGGGTGTTACGGTACAGAGTCAATGTGGAGGCTATATACAGGGTGTTACGGTACAGAGTCAATGTGGAGGCTATATACAGGGGGTACCGATACAGAGTCAATATGGAGGCTATATACAGGGGGTACCCGGTACAGAGTCAATGTGGAGGCTATATACAGGGTGTTACGGTACAGAGTCAATGTGGAGGCTACATACAGGGTGTTACGGTACAGAGTCAATGTGGAGGCTATATACAGGGTGTTATGGTACAGAGTCAATGTGGAGGCTACATACAGGGTGTTTCGGTACAGAGTCAATGTGGAGGCTATATACAGGGTGTTACGGTACAGAGTCAATGTGGAGGCTATATACAGGGTATTACGGTACAGAGTCAATGTGGAGGCTATATATAGGGTGTTATGGTACAGAGTCAATGTGGAGGCTATATCCAGGTGGTACCGGTACAGAGTCAATGTGGAGGCTATATACAGGGTATTACGGTACAGAGTCAATGTGGAGGCTATATACAGGGGGTACCGGTACAGAGTCAATGTGGAGGCTATATACAGGGTGTTACGGTACAGAGTCAATGCGGAGGCTATATACAGGGTATTACGGTACAGAATCAATGTGGAGGCTATATACAGGGTATTACGGTACAGAGTCAATGTGGAGGCTATATACAGGGGGTACCGGTACAGAGTCAATGTGGAGGCTATATACAGGGGGTACCGATACAGAGTCAATGTGGAGGCTATATACAGGGGGTACCGGTACAGAGTCAATGTGGAGGCTATATACAGGGTGTTACGGTACAGAGTCAATGTGGAGGCTATATACAGGGTGTTACGGTACAGAGTCAATGTGGAGGCTATATACAGGGGGTACCGGTACAGAGGCAATGTGGAGGCTACATACAGGGTGTTTCGGTACAGAGTCAATGTGGAGGCTATATACAGTGTGTTACTGTACAGAGTCAAAGTGGAGGCTATATACAGGGTGTTACTGTACAGAGTCAATGTGGAGGCTACATACAGGGTGTTACGGTACAGAGTCAATGTGGAGGCTATATACAGGGTGTTACGGTACAGAGTCAATGTGGAGGCTATATACAGGGGGTACCGATACAGAGTCAATATGGAGGCTATATACAGGGTGTTACGGTACAGAGTCAATGTGGAGGCTATATACAGGGTGTTACGGTACAGAGTCAATGCGGAGGCTATATACAGGGTATTACGGTACAGAATCAATCTGGAGGCTATATACAGGGTATTACGGTACAGAGTCAATGTGGAGGCTATATACAGGGGGTACCGGTACAGAGTCAATGTGGAGGCTATATACAGGGGGTACCGATACAGAGTCAATGTGGAGGCTATATACAGGGGGTACCGGTACAGAGTCAATGTGGAGGCTATATACAGGGTGTTACGGTACAGAGTCAATGTGGAGGCTATATACAGGGTGTTACGGTACAGAGTCAATGTGGAGGCTATATACAGGGGGTACCGGTACAGAGGCAATGTGGAGGCTACATACAGGGTGTTTCGGTACAGAGTCAATGTGGAGGCTATATACAGTGTGTTACTGTACAGAGTCAAAGTGGAGGCTATATACAGGGTGTTACTGTACAGAGTCAATGTGGAGGCTACATACAGGGTGTTACGGTACAGAGTCAATGTGGAGGCTATATACAGGGTGTTACGGTACAGAGTCAATGTGGAGGCTATATACAGGGGGTACCGATACAGAGTCAATATGGAGGCTATATACAGGGGGTACCGGTACAGAGTCAATGTGGAGGCTATATACAGGGTGTTACGGTACAGAGTCAATGTGGAGGCTACATACAGGGTGTTACGGTACAGAGTCAATGTGGAGGCTATATACAGGGTGTTATGGTACAGAGTCAATGTGGAGGCTACATACAGGGTGTTTCGGTACAGAGTCAATGTGGAGGCTATATACAGGGTGTTACGGTACAGAGTCAATGTGGAGGCTATATACAGGGTGTTACGGTACAGAGTCAATGCGGAGGCTATATACAGGGTATTACGGTACAGAATCAATCTGGAGGCTATATACAGGGTATTACGGTACAGAGTCAATGTGGAGGCTATATACAGGGGGTACCGGTACAGAGTCAATGTGGAGGCTATATACAGGGGGTACCGATACAGAGTCAATGTGGAGGCTATATACAGGGGGTACCGGTACAGAGTCAATGTGGAGGCTATATACAGGGTGTTACGGTACAGAGTCAATGTGGAGGCTATATACAGGGTGTTACGGTACAGAGTCAATGTGGAGGCTATATACAGGGGTACCGGTACAGAGGCAATGTGGAGGCTACATACAGGGTGTTTCGGTACAGAGTCAATGTGGAGGCTATATACAGTGTGTTACTGTACAGAGTCAAAGTGGAGGCTATATACAGGGTGTTACTGTACAGAGTCAATGTGGAGGCTACATACAGGGTGTTACGGTACAGAGTCAATGTGGAGGCTATATACAGGGTGTTACGGTACAGAGTCAATGTGGAGGCTATATACAGGGGGTACCGATACAGAGTCAATATGGAGGCTATATACAGGGGGTACCGGTACAGAGTCAATGTGGAGGCTATATACAGGGTGTTACGGTACAGAGTCAATGTGGAGGCTACATACAGGGTGTTACGGTACAGAGTCAATGTGGAGGCTATATACAGGGTGTTATGGTACAGAGTCAATGTGGAGGCTACATACAGGGTGTTTCGGTACAGAGTCAATGTGGAGGCTATATACAGGGTGTTACGGTACAGAGTCAATGTGGAGGCTATATACAGGGTATTACGGTACAGAGTCAATGTGGAGGCTATATATAGGGTGTTATGGTACAGAGTCAATGTGGAGGCTATATCCAGGTGGTACCGGTACAGAGTCAATGTGGAGGCTATATACAGGGTATTACGGTACAGAGTCAATGTGGAGGCTATATACAGGGGGTACCGGTACAGAGTCAATGTGGAGGCTATATACAGGGTGTTACGGTACAGAGTCAATGCGGAGGCTATATACAGGGTATTACGGTACAGAATCAATGTGGAGGCTATATACAGGGTATTACGGTACAGAGTCAATGTGGAGGCTATATACAGGGGGTACCGGTACAGAGTCAATGTGGAGGCTATATACAGGGGTACCGATACAGAGTCAATGTGGAGGCTATATACAGGGGGTACCGGTACAGAGTCAATGTGGAGGCTATATACAGGGTGTTACGGTACAGAGTCAATGTGGAGGCTATATACAGGGTGTTACGGTACAGAGTCAATGTGGAGGCTATATACAGGGGGTACCGGTACAGAGGCAATGTGGAGGCTACATACAGGGTGTTTCGGTACAGAGTCAATGTGGAGGCTATATACAGTGTGTTACTGTACAGAGTCAAAGTGGAGGCTATATACAGGGTGTTACTGTACAGAGTCAATGTGGAGGCTACATACAGGGTGTTACGGTACAGAGTCAATGTGGAGGCTATATACAGGGTGTTACGGTACAGAGTCAATGTGGAGGCTATATACAGGGGGTACCGATACAGAGTCAATATGGAGGCTATATACAGGGGGTACCGGTACAGAGTCAATGTGGAGGCTATATACAGGGTGTTACGGTACAGAGTCAATGCGGAGGCTATATACAGGGTATTACGGTACAGAATCAATCTGGAGGCTATATACAGGGTATTACGGTACAGAGTCAATGTGGAGGCTATATACAGGGGGTACCGGTACAGAGTCAATGTGGAGGCTATATACAGGGGGTACCGATACAGAGTCAATGTGGAGGCTATATACAGGGGGTACCGGTACAGAGTCAATGTGGAGGCTATATACAGGGTGTTACGGTACAGAGTCAATGTGGAGGCTATATACAGGGTGTTACGGTACAGAGTCAATGTGGAGGCTATATACAGGGGGTACCGGTACAGAGGCAATGTGGAGGCTACATACAGGGTGTTTCGGTACAGAGTCAATGTGGAGGCTATATACAGTGTGTTACTGTACAGAGTCAAAGTGGAGGCTATATACAGGGTGTTACTGTACAGAGTCAATGTGGAGGCTACATACAGGGTGTTACGGTACAGAGTCAATGTGGAGGCTATATACAGGGTGTTACGGTACAGAGTCAATGTGGAGGCTATATACAGGGGGTACCGATACAGAGTCAATATGGAGGCTATATACAGGGGTACCGGTACAGAGTCAATGTGGAGGCTATATACAGGGTGTTACGGTACAGAGTCAATGTGGAGGCTACATACAGGGTGTTACGGTACAGAGTCAATGTGGAGGCTATATACAGGGTGTTATGGTACAGAGTCAATGTGGAGGCTACATACAGGGTGTTTCGGTACAGAGTCAATGTGGAGGCTATATACAGGGTGTTACGGTACAGAGTCAATGTGGAGGCTATATACAGGGTATTACGGTACAGAGTCAATGTGGAGGCTATATATAGGGTGTTATGGTACAGAGTCAATGTGGAGGCTATATCCAGGTGGTACCGGTACAGAGTCAATGTGGAGGCTATATACAGGGTATTACGGTACAGAGTCAATGTGGAGGCTATATACAGGGGTACCGGTACAGAGTCAATGTGGAGGCTATATACAGGGTGTTACGGTACAGAGTCAATGCGGAGGCTATATACAGGGTATTACGGTACAGAATCAATGTGGAGGCTATATACAGGGTATTACGGTACAGAGTCAATGTGGAGGCTATATACAGGGGTACCGGTACAGAGTCAATGTGGAGGCTATATACAGGGGGTACCGATACAGAGTCAATGTGGAGGCTATATACAGGGGGTACCGGTACAGAGTCAATGTGGAGGCTATATACAGGGTGTTACGGTACAGAGTCAATGTGGAGGCTATATACAGGGTGTTACGGTACAGAGTCAATGTGGAGGCTATATACAGGGGGTACCGGTACAGAGGCAATGTGGAGGCTACATACAGGGTGTTTCGGTACAGAGTCAATGTGGAGGCTATATACAGTGTGTTACTGTACAGAGTCAAAGTGGAGGCTATATACAGGGTGTTACTGTACAGAGTCAATGTGGAGGCTACATACAGGGTGTTACGGTACAGAGTCAATGTGGAGGCTATATACAGGGTGTTATGGTACAGAGTCAATGTGGAGGCTACATACAGGGTGTTTCGGTACAGAGTCAATGTGGAGGCTATATACAGGGTGTTACGGTACAGAGTCAATGTGGAGGCTATATACAGGGTATTACGGTACAGAGTCAATGTGGAGGCTATATATAGGGTGTTATGGTACAGAGTCAATGTGGAGGCTATATCCAGGTGGTACCGGTACAGAGTCAATGTGGAGGCTATATACAGGGTATTACGGTACAGAGTCAATGTGGAGGCTATATACAGGTGGTACCGGTACAGAGTCAATGTGGAGGCTACATACAGGGTGTTACGGTACAGAGTCAAAGTGGAGGCTATATACAGGGTGTTACGGTACAGAGTCAATGTGGAGGCTATATACAGGGGGTACCGGTACAGAGGCAATGTGGAGGCTACATACAGGGTGTTTCGGTACAGAGTCAATGTGGAGGCTATATACAGGGTATTACGGTACAGAGTCAATGTGGAGGCTATATACAGGGTATCATGGTACAGAGTCAATGTGGAGGCTATATACAGGGTATCACAGTACAGAGTCAATGTGGAGACTATATACAGGTTATTACGGTACAGAGTCAATGTGGAGGCTATATACAGGGGGTACCGGTACAGAGTCAATGTGGAGGCTATATACAGGGTGTCACGGAACAGAGTCAATGTGGAGGCTATATACAGGGTGTTACGGTACAGAGTCAATGTGGAGGCTATATACAGGTTGTTACGGTACAGAGTCAATGTGGAGGCTATATACAGGTTGTTACGGTACAGAGTCAATGTGGAGGCTATATACAGGTTGTTACGGTACAGAGTCAATGTGGAGGCTATATACAGGGGGTACCGGTACAGAGTCAATGTGGAGGCTATATAGAGTGTGTTACGGTACAGAGTCAATGTGGAGGCTATATACAGGGTGTTACGGTACAGAGTCAATGTGGAGGCTATATACAGGGTGTTACGGTACAGAGTCAATGTGGAGGCTATATACAGGGTGTTACGGTACAGAGTCAATGTGGAGGCAATATACAGGGTGTTACGGTACAGAGTCAATGTGGAGGCTACATACAGGGTGTTACGGTACAGAGTCAATGTGGAGGCTATATACAGGGTGTTACGGTACAGAGTCAGTGTGGAGGCTATATTACATTTACATTTAAGTCGTTTAGCAGACGCTCTTATCCAGACCGACTTACAAATTGGTGCATTCACCATATACAGGGTATTACGGTACAGAGTCAATGTGGAGGCTATATAGAGGGTGTTACGGTACAGAGTCAATGTGGAGGCTATATACAGGGTGTTACGGTACAGAGTCAAAGTGGAGGCTATATACAGGTTGTTACGGTACAGAGTCAATGTGGAGGCTATATACAGGTTGTTACGGTACAGAGTCAATGTGGAGGCTATATACAGGTTGTTACGGTACAGAGTCAATGTGGAGGCTATATACAGGGGGTACCGGTACAGAGTCAATGTGGAGGCTATATAGAGTGTGTTACGGTACAGAGTCAATGTGGAGGCTATATACAGGGTGTTACGGTACAGAGTCAATGTGGAGGCTATATACAGGGTGTTACGGTACAGAGTCAATGTGGAGGCTATATACAGGGTGTTACGGTACAGAGTCAATGTGGAGGCTATATACAGGGTGTTACGGTACAGAGTCAATGTGGAGACTATATACAGGGTGTTACGGTACAGAGTCAATGTGGATGCTATATACAGGTTGTTACGGTACAGAGTCAATATGGAGGCTATATACATGGGCTACCGGTACAGAGTCAATGTGGAGGCTATATACAGAGTATCATGGTACAGAGTCAATGTGGAGGCTATATACAGGGTATCACGGTACAGAGTCAATGTGGAGGCTATATACAGGTGGTACCGGTACAGAGTCAATGTGGAGGCTATATACAGGGTGTTATGGTACAGAGTCAATGTGGAGGCTATATACAGCGGGTACCGGTACAGAGTCAATGTGGAGGCTATATACAGGGGGTACGGTACAGAGTCAATGTGGAGGCTATATACAGGGTATCACGGTACAGAGTTAATGTGGAGGCTATATACAGGTTGTTACGGTACAGAGTCAATGTGGAGGCTATATACAGGGGGTACCGGTACAGAGTCAATGTGGAGGCTATATAGAGGGTGTTACGGTACAGAGTCAATGTGGAGGCTATATACAGGGTGTTACGGTACAGAGTCAATGTGGAGGCTATATACAGGGTGTTACGGTACAGAGTCAATGTGGAGGCTATATACAGGTTGTTACGGTACAGAGTCAATGTGGAGGCTATATACAGGGGGTACCGGTACAGAGTCAATGTGGAGGCTATATACAGGGTGTTACGGTACAGAGTCAATGTGGAGGCTACATACAGGGTGTTACGGTACAGATTCAAAGTGTAGGCTATATACAGGGTGTTACTGTACAGAGTCAAAGTGGAGGCTATATACAGGGTGTTACGGTACAGAGTCAATGTGGAGGCTATATACAGGTTGTTACGGTACAGAGTCAATATGGAGGCTATATACATGGGGTACCGGTACAGAGTCAATGTGGAGGCTATATACAGAGTATCATGGTACAGAGTCAATGTGGAGGCTATATACAGGGTGTTACGGTACAGAGTCAATGTGGAGGCTATATACAGGGTGTTACGGTACAGAGTCAATGTGGAGGCTATATACAGGGTGTTACGGTACAGAGTCAATGTGGAGACTATATACAGGGTGTTACGGTACAGAGTCAATGTGGATGCTATATACAGGTTGTTACGGTACAGAGTCAATATGGAGGCTATATACATGGGCTACCGGTACAGAGTCAATGTGGAGGCTATATACAGAGTATCATGGTACAGAGTCAATGTGGAGGCTATATACAGGGTATCACGGTACAGAGTCAATGTGGAGGCTATATACAGGTGGTACCGGTACAGAGTCAATGTGGAGGCTATATACAGGGTGTTATGGTACAGAGTCAATGTGGAGGCTATATACAGCGGGTACCGGTACAGAGTCAATGTGGAGGCTATATACAGGGGGTACCGGTACAGAGTCAATGTGGAGGCTATATACAGGGTATCACGGTACAGAGTTAATGTGGAGGCTATATACAGGTTGTTACGGTACAGAGTCAATGTGGAGGCTATATACAGGGGGTACCGGTACAGAGTCAATGTGGAGGCTATATAGAGGGTGTTACGGTACAGAGTCAATGTGGAGGCTATATACAGGGTGTTACGGTACAGAGTCAATGTGGAGGCTATATACAGGGTGTTACGGTACAGAGTCAATGTGGAGGCTATATACAGGTTGTTACGGTACAGAGTCAATGTGGAGGCTATATACAGGGGGTACCGGTACAGAGTCAATGTGGAGGCTATATACAGGGTGTTACGGTACAGAGTCAATGTGGAGGCTACATACAGGGTGTTACGGTACAGATTCAAAGTGTAGGCTATATACAGGGTGTTACTGTACAGAGTCAAAGTGGAGGCTATATACAGGGTGTTACGGTACAGAGTCAATGTGGAGGCTATATACAGGTTGTTACGGTACAGAGTCAATATGGAGGCTATATACATGGGGTACCGGTACAGAGTCAATGTGGAGGCTATATACAGAGTATCATGGTACAGAGTCAATGTGGAGGCTATATACAGGGTATCACGGTACAGAGTCAATGTGGAGGCTATATACAGGTGGTACCGGTACAGAGTCAATGTGGAGGCTATATACAGGGTGTTATGGTACAGAGTCAATGTGGAGGCTATATACAGCGGGTACCGGTACAGAGTCAATGTGGAGGCTATATACAGGGGGTACCGGTACAGAGTCAATGTGGAGGCTATATACAGGGTATCACGGTACAGAGTTAATGTGGAGGCTATATACAGGTTGTTACGGTACAGAGTCAATGTGGAGGCTATATACAGGGGGTACCGGTACAGAGTCAATGTGGAGGCTATATAGAGGGTGTTACGGTACAGAGTCAATGTGGAGGCTATATACAGGGTGTTACGGTACAGAGTCAATGTGGAGGCTATATACAGGGTGTTACGGTACAGAGTCAATGTGGAGGCTATATACAGGTTGTTACGGTACAGAGTCAATGTGGAGGCTATATACAGGGGGTACCGGTACAGAGTCAATGTGGAGGCTATATACAGGGTGTTACGGTACAGAGTCAATGTGGAGGCTACATACAGGGTGTTACGGTACAGATTCAAAGTGTAGGCTATATACAGGGTGTTACTGTACAGAGTCAAAGTGGAGGCTATATACAGGGTGTTACGGTACAGAGTCAATGTGGAGGCTATATACAGGTTGTTACGGTACAGAGTCAATATGGAGGCTATATACATGGGGTACCGGTACAGAGCCAATGTGGAGGCTATATACAGAGTATCATGGTACAGAGTCAATGTGGAGGCTATATACAGGGTATCACGGTACAGAGTCAATGTGGAGGCTATATACAGGTGGTACCGGTACAGAGTCAATGTGGAGGCTATATACAGGGTGTTATGGTACAGAGTCAATGTGGAGGCTATATACAGCGGGTACCGGTACAGAGTCAATGTGGAGGCTATATACAGGGGGTACCGGTACAGAGTCAATGTGGAGGCTATATACAGGGTATCACGGTACAGAGTCAATGTGGAGGCTATATACAGGGGGTACCGGTACAGAGTCAATGTGGAGGCTATATACAGGGTGTTACGGTACAGAGTCAATGTGGAGGCTACATACAGGGTGTTACGGTACAGAGTCAATGTGGAGGCTATATACTGAGGCTGAGGTGTATGTAAATGTGATGGTTATACGTCATAAGTTCGTTAATTGTCTTTTAACAAAAGGACAGATCCTCCGAAGCTCAGACTCCCACCAATCTCTCTCTCTCTCTCTCTCTCAGTCAGTCAGTCAGTCAGTCAGTCAGTCAGTCAGTCAGTCAGTCAGTCAGTCAGTCAGTCAGTCAGTCAGTCAGTCAGTCAGTCAGTCAGTCAGTCAGTGTGAGGTTCGCCAGCCAGGAGCAGCAGGGCCCACAGCAGGTCTGACCTTTCACGAGCCTCCCACAGGCATCTGACACTGCGCTGACTCCGAACCCATCTGGGGTCTACCGCTGTATCACACACACACACACACACACACACACACACACACACACACACACACACACACACACACACACACACACACACACACACACACACACACACACACACACACACACACACACACACACACACACACACACCTGCACGAACACACAGACACCTGTACAAACACATCTGCACAAACACACACACACCTGCACAAACACACACACATAGACCCCTGCACAAACACACAAACAAACCCCTGCACACACACACACACACACACACACACACACACACACACACACACACACACACACACACACACACACACACACACACACACACACACACACACACACACACACACACACACACAGACAGACAGAGAGACACCTGCACGAACACACACACATAGACCCCTGCACAAACACACAAACAAACCCCTGCACACACACACACCCAAGTACCTGCACGCACGCACATACCTACGCACACCAGCAAGCATACACACACACACACACACACACACACACACACACACACACACACACACACACACACACACACACACACACACACACACACACACACACACACACACACACACACACACACACACACCTACCCAGACAGGGCATATTTACCTGGCCTTTACCTCCTTCCTCACTACAGGTGACTCTGACAATCTCACTGAACCAGCCGACATCTATGAAAACCAAGAAAATAACTTTAACAAATACAGCAGGTCCATTCCCCTTGGGGGGGGGGGGGGGATGACGACTCCTGTCATGGGGGGGTCATAAATGAGAGTTAAATTTGGTTTTTTGAGCTAATCTAGAGAAAATATAAATGAAAACATGTATCCAACTGTTTGTGTTAAGTAACTACAGTTTCCTGAAATAGCTCGGTAGCCTCAAGATAAGAGGGGAAAATTTGAAACGAGTAAAAAAATATATATATATATATATTGGGGGATTCTTTTCCTGTTATCTGTTATTTTCCTGTTAACTGTTATCATCCCATCAGGGTTACAGTTTTAAGGGTGAAGACCTGTGCTGTGAGTGGAATAGGCAAACAGGATTCCATTAAAAGGATCAGAAGCATTGCAGCTTCTTGGACAGCTGTAGATGGGTTCGACAAAAAGTTGTTGGGAGTCCTGAAATCCTCAAGACTTTGATCTTATTTTAGTACATGTGGGTTTTGACAGTAACTCTGCTGTGGAACTGTGTTGTGTTTCATCCTGTCATATCCTACATCCTGTCATATCCTACATCCTACATCCTGTCATATCCTACATCCTGTCATATCCTACATCCTGTCATATCCTACATCCTGTCATATCCTACATCCTGTCATATCCTTCATCCTGTCATATCCTACATCCTGTCATATCCTTCATCCTGTCATATCCTACATCTTGTCATATCCTACATCATGTCATATCCTACATCCTGTCATATCCTACATCCTACATCCTGTCATATCCTACATCCTGTCATATCCTACATCCTGTCATATCCCACATCTTGTCATATCCTTCATCCTGTCATTTCCTACATCCTGTCATATCCTACATCCTGTCATATCCTACATCCTGTCATATCCTACATCCTATCATATCCTACATCCTGTCAAATCCTACATCCTGTCATATCCTACATCCTGTCATATCCTACATCCTACATCCTGTCATATCCTACATCCTGTCATATCCTACATCCTGTCATATCCTACATCCTGTCATATCCTACATCCTGTCATGGGAGTACCCTACTACACATACAGGCCCAAATGGTTGAACTGTATGTCCGTCAGACTGCTGTCTGTTTGATCTGAGATATCTAGTGCAGCCCTCATCCTTCCACATACAACACCCGTTCTGCCAGTCACATTCTGTTAAAGGTCCCCGAAGCACACACATCCCTGGGTCGCTCCTCTTTTCAGCGACTGGAACGAGCTACAACAAACACTCAAACTGGACAGTTTTATCTCAATCTCTTCATTGAAAGACTCAATCACGGACACTCTTACTGACAGTTGAGGCTGCTTTGCGTGATGTATTGCCCTACACCCTGCACTGAACGCAGTGCCCTACACCCAAACAAGGGCACTGCGTTCATCCACCTCTGGCCTGCTCGCCTCCCTACCACTGAGGAAGTACAGCTCCCGCTCAGCCCAGTCAAAACTGTTCGCTGCCCTGGCCCCCCAATGGTGGAACAAACTCCCTCACGACGCCAGGACAGCGGAGTCAATCACCACCTTCCGGAGACACCTGAAACCCCACCTCTTTAAGGAATACCTAGGATAGGTTAAGTAATCCCTCTCACCCCACCCCCCCTAAGTTTTAGATGCACTATTGTTAAGTGACTGTCCCACTGGATGTCATAAGGTGAATGCACCAATTTGTAAGTCGCTCTGGATAAGAGCGTCTGCTAAATGACTTAAATGTAATGTAAATGTAAATGTAATGTATTGTTGATTCTACCTTCTTGCCCTTTTTGCTGGTGTCTGTGCCCAATAAAGTTTGTACCATGTTTTGTGCTGCTACCATGTTGTATTGTTGTCATGTTGTGTTGCCTTGATATGTTGTTGTCTTCGGTCTCTCTATATGTAATGTTGAGTAATCTCTCTTGTCGTAATGTGTGTTTGTCCTATATTTATATTTAATTGTACTATATTTTTTTTATTCCAGCACCCGTCCCTGCAGGAGGCCTTTTGCCTTTTGGTAGGCCTTCATTGTAAATAATAAATTGTTTTGAACTGACTTGCCTTGTTAAATAAAGGTTCAATTAAAAAAAAATGTAAAAGCATGAAGGGGTCTCGGAGCGTTAGTGCAGCCCAGACTCTGGTAGTCTAGCAGAGCCAGAACCCTGAGGCCAGAACCCTGAGGCCAGAACCCTGAGGCCAGAACCCTGAGGCCAGAACCCTGAGGCCAGAACCCTGAGGCCAGAACCCTGAGAACTCTGAGACTGCAGCATAAAATAAGACACTGACTCTTCAGAGGTCAGAGGTCAGACTGCATCTCCTCCACCTAGAACATCATATCCAGGCCCCCGGCAAAGAAAAAATACCGGAGGAGCTTGGCTGTCCGTTTTACGGTCTCCTAACCAATTGTGCTATGATGTGTTTTTTTCTCTCGCAATATTTGTCAATTATTTTGTACATAATGTTTCTGCAACCGTATCTTGCGGAAGAAAAGAGCTTCTGGATATCAGGACAGCGATCACTCACTTTGGATTAGACAAAGATGTCTTCAACAACAGCAGCAGCAGCAAGCAGGACTCACACGATATTCTCTAAACACCCCACAGGGCAGACATCTCAATTATTTGCAAAAGGAAGCAAAGCAGAGGAGGAAGAGGGGGATGCCTCGTCCGGACCCGCAGAAGACAACTAGGAAAGCTGCCGTTACCGTCAATATTACTCGCCAACGTACAATCACTGGACAATAAACTAGACGAGGTAAGATCATGAATATCCTACCAACGGGACATCAAAAACTGTAATATCCTATGTTTCACGGAATCGTGGCTGAATGACGACATGGATATTCAGCTAGCGGGATACACGCTGCACCGGCAGGATAGAACAGCACACTACGGTAAGACGAGGAGGGGCGGTCTGTGCATATTTGTAAACAACAGCTGGTGCACGAAATCAAAGGAAGTCTCTAGATTTTGCTCGCCTGAAGTTGAGTATATTGAGATAAACTGCAGTCCACACTACTTGAGTTCTCAGTTATACGTTTCACGGCTGTTAATTTACCACCACAGGCAGATGCTGGCACTAAGACCGCACTCAGTCAGCTGTATAAGGAAATAAGCAAACAGGAAACCACTCACCCAGAGGCGGCGCTCCTAGTGGCCGGAGACTTTAATGCAGGGAAGATTGAAGATTGGATCATACTACACCGGCTCCGACGCTCGTCGGATGTGGCAGGGCTTGCAAATGATTACAGACTACAAGGGAAAGCACAGCCGCGGGCTGCCCAGTGACACGAGCCTACCATAAGAGCTAAATCACTTCTATGTTCGCTTCGAGGCAAGCAACACTGAGGCATGCATGAGAGCATCAGCTGTTCCGGACGACTGTGTGATCACGCTCTCTGTAGCCGACGTGCGTAAGACCTTTAAACAGGTCAACATACACAAGGCTGCGGGGCCAGACGGATTACCAGGACGTATGCTCCGGGCATGTGCTGACCAACTGGCAGGTGTCTTCACTGACATTTTCAACATGTCCCTGATTGAGTCTGTAATACCAACATGCTTCCAACATGCTTTAAGCAGACCACCATAGTCCCTGTGCCCAAGAACACAAAGTCAACCTGCCTAAATGACTACAGACCTGTAGCACTCACGTCCGTAGCCATGAAGTGCTTTGAAAGGCTGGTCATGGCTCACATCAACACCATTATCCCAGACAGATCCACAGATGATGCAATCTCTTTTGCACTCCGCACTGCCCTTTCCCACCTGGACAAAAGGAACACCTATGTGAGAATGCTGTTAATTGACTACAGCTCAGCATTCAACACCATAGTGTCCTCAAAGCTCATCACCAAGCTAAGGATCCTGGGACTGAACACCTCCCTCTGCAACTGGATCCTGGACTTCATGACAGGCCGCCCCCTAGGTGGTGAGGGTAGGTAGCAACACATCTGCCACGCTGATCCTCAACACTGGAGCTCACCAGGGGTGCGTGCTAAGTCCCCTCCTGTACTCCCGGTTTACCCACAACCCCTCTTTTTACGCTACTGCTACTACTTCTCTGTTCATCATATATGCAATGTCACTTTAACGATACCTACATGTACATACTACCTCAATAAGCCTGAATAACAGGTGTCTGTTTATATCCTTGCTACTATCCTTGCTACTACTTTTTACTGTTGTTTTATTTCTTTACTTACCTACACACACACACACACACATACCTTTTTTTAACCTCTTGAAACTAGGTGACACTATTTTCATTTTTGGAAAAATAACGTTCCCAATGTAAACGGGATATTTTGTCAGGACAAGATGCTAGAATATACATATTATGGAGAGTTTAGGATTGAAAACACTAAAGTTTCAAAAACTGTAAAAAATATTGTCTGTGAGTATAACAGAACTGACATTGCAGGCGAAAGCCTGAGAAAAATCAAATCAGGAAGGGACTCTTGTTTAGAAAGCTCTGCGTTCCTATGCGTACCTATTGAGCAGTGACTGCGATATCAACCAGATTCCTTTTACTGTGGCTTCCCTAATGTGTCTAGTGTCACAATACATCGTTTCAGGCTTCGAATAGATATTTGAAAAACACCTTGATGATTGATTATAAACAATGTTTGACATGTTTCTGTCGATATTATGGAGCTAATTTGGAATATTATTGTCGTGACCGCAATTTCCGGTCGAATTCTCAGCCAAATGTGAAGAACCATGGAGTTATTTGCTATCTAACTGGGAGTCTTGTGAGTGAAAATATCCGAAGCTCATCAAAAGTAAACAATTTAATTTGATTGCTTTCTGATTTTTGTGACCAGGGTGCCTGCTATCAACTAGGCATAATGCAGTGTTGAAAAATCATAATCGGTCGACCTCTAGTCTCCTCTTCCTCTGAATCGGACCAATACGCAGCGTGGTAGGCGTCCATGGTTTTTAATCAGAAAAAACTTCACATGAACACAAATACAAAAAACAATAAAGGTGAACTAACCGAAACAGTCCCGTGTGGCACAAACACTGACACAAGACATGAGGGGAAACAGAGGGGAAACAGAGGGTTAAATACACAACAGGTAATGAATGGGATTGAAAACAGGTGTGTGGGAAGACGAGACAAAACCAATGGAAAATAAAAAATGAATCAATGATGGCTAGAAGACCGGTGACGTCGAACGCCGAGCACCGCCCCGAACAAGGAGAGGCAACGACTTCGGTAGAAGTCGTGACACAACGTCAACAATGACGAGGTTGATTCGGGGATGCTGGCCTTCTAGGCAGAGTTGCAAAGAAAAAAAGCCATATCTCAGACTGGCCAATAAAAATACATTTTTAAGATGGGCAAAAGAACACAGACATGGGACAGAGGAACTCCTTCCTAGAAGGACAGCATCCTGGGAGTCACTGTTGATATTGCCGGGTCCAAGTGGCCAAAGATACTATTTATTTTTACTCTCCTGTCTGTGAGGAAGTTGTAGTTGTTTCGTTCGGGAACACAGCCCTACATCCTCCGCAATCACACAACTACTGTTGTTGTTTACGTAATGCTAAAACAGCCCATTATAAATCTCAATCTGGGTCAAGTGGTCATCGTTGTGAAAAGCTTGTTCTGGTGCCAACTTCACTAGTTATACAATACAGAACCAGAGAAACGGATGGGCATGTCAGTATAGAAAGAAGCAATGCATTCAGGTGTCCTTCTGTAGCTCAGTTGGTAGAGCATGGCGCTTGTAACGCCAGGGTAGTGGGTTAGATTCCCGGGACCACCCATACGTAGAATGTATGCACACATTGGATAAAAGCGTCTGCTAAATGGCATATATTATTATTATTATTATAGGTGTGTCTTCCGAAGCGAATTGTCTTCGCAGTAGACAAAGATTCTGTTCAGAACAACGATGACGTCATGTCACATGAACAGAATGAGCCTAACAACCCAGGATATGACATCATGTCTATGTACATCAAAACACATGAACAGAATGAGCCTAACAACCCAGGATATGACGTCATGTCTATGTACATCAAACACATGAACAGAATGAGCCTAACAACCCAGGATATGACATCATGTCTATGTACATCAAACACATGAACAGAATGAGCCTAACAACCCAGGATATGACATCATGTCTATGTACATCAAACACATGAACAGAATGAGCCTAACAACCCGGGATATGACATCATGTCTATGTACATCAAACACATGAACAGAATGAGCCTAACAACCCAGGAAATGACATCATGTCTATGTACATCAAACACATGAACAGAATGAGCCTAACAACCCAGGATATGACATCATGTCTATGTACATCAAACACATGAACAGAATGAGCCTAACAACCCAGGATATGACATCATGTCTATGTACATCAAACACATGAACAGAATGAGCCTAACAACCCAGGATATGACATCATGTCTATGTACATCAAACACATGAACAGAATGAGCCTAACAACCCAGGAAATGACATCATGTCTATGTACATCAAACACATGAACAGAATGAGCCTAACAACCCAGGAAATGACATCATGTCTATGTACATCAAACACATGAACAGAATGAGCCTAACAACCCAGGATATGACATCATGTATATGTACATCAAACACATGAACAGAATGAGCCTAACAACCCGGGATATGACATCATGTCTATGTACATCAAACACATGAACAGAATGAGCCTAACAACCCAGGAAATGACATCATGTCTATGTACATCAAACACATGAACAGAATGAGCCTAACAACCCAGGAAATGACATCATGTCTATGTACATCAAACACATGAACAGAATGAGCCTAACAACCCAGGAAATGACATCATGTCTATGTACATCAAACACATGAACAGAATGAGCCTAACAACCCGGGATATGACATCATGTCTATGTACATCAAACACATGAACAGAATGAGCCTAACAACCCAGGATATGACATCATGTCTATGTACATCAAACACATGAACAGAATGAGCCTAACAACCCAGGAAATGACATCATGTCTATGTACATCAAACACATGAACAGAATGAGCCTAACAACCCAGGAAATGACATCATGTCTATGTACATCAAACACATGAACAGAATGAGCCTAACAACCCAGGAAATGACATCATGTCTATGTACATCAAACACATGAACAGAATGAGCCTAACAACCCAGGAAATGACATCATGTCTATGTACATCAAACACATGAACAGAATGAGCCTAACAACCCAGGAAATGACATCATGTCTATGTACATCAAACACATGAACAGAATGAGCCTAACAACCCAGGATATGACATCATGTCTATGTACATCAAACACATGAACAGAATGAGCCTAACAACCCAGGAAATGACATCATGTCTATGTACATCAAACACATGAACAGAATGAGCCTAACAACCCAGGAAATGACATCATGTCTATGTACATCAAACACATGAACAGAATGAGCCTAACAACCCGGGATATGACATCATGTCTATGTACATCAAACACATGAACAGAATGAGCCTAACAACCCAGGAAATGACATCATGTCTATGTACATCAAACACATGAACAGAATGAGCCTAACAACCCAGGATATGACATCATGTCTATGTACATCAAACACATGAACAGAATGAGCCTAACAACCCAGGATATGACATCATGTCTATGTACATCAAACACATGAACAGAATGAGCCTAACAACCCAGGATATGACATCATGTCTATGTACATCAAACACATGAACAGAATGAGCCTAACAACCCAGGATATGACATCATGTCTATGTACATCAAACACATGAACAGAATGAGCCTAACAACCCAGGATATGACATCATGTCTATGTACATCAAACACATGAACAGAATGAGCCTAACAACCCAGGATATGACATCATGTCTATGTACATCAAACACATGAACAGAATGAGCCTAACAACCCAGGATATGACATCATGTCTATGTACATCAAACACATGAACAGAATGAGCCTAACAACCCGGGATATGACATCATGTCTATGTACATCAAACACATGAACAGAATGAGCCTAACAACCCAGGAAATGACATCATGTCTATGTACATCAAACACATGAACAGAATGAGCCTAACAACCCGGGAAATGACATCATGTCTATGTACATCAAACACATGAACAGAATGAGCCTAACAACCCAGGAAATGACATCATGTCTATGTACATCAAACACATGAACAGAATGAGCCTAACAACCCGGGATATGACATCATGTCTATGTACATCAAACACATGAACAGAATGAGCCTAACAACCCAGGAAATGACATCATGTCTATGTACATCAAACACATGAACAGAATGAGCCTAACAACCCAGGAAATGACATCATGTCTATGTACATCAAACACATGAACAGAATGAGCCTAACAACCCAGGATATGACATCATGTCTATGTACATCAAACACATGAACAGAATGAGATCAGAAACATTGACGCTGTATATGAGTTTTATGAGATGGGAAATGTGAACTGTTTGGTTTGATTGTGTGACATCAAAGTGGTATGTATTATAATCCTCAATGTCTCATGTTTGAAAATACATAGTGTTCTCTTAATTTACAGCATTTCCCTCACTCAGACAACAACACAACATTTTGACAATTTGGAGGAGGAATGGGGGGGGGGGGGATGGGCTGTCAGTCAAAACCCAGACAGCGCTGTGAAGCACAGAGCCTGAGCTCTGATGTCATGTACTTTATGTTACTGTAGAGCCACCGCGTTCCAATTCTGCCATTTTCGACTGAACCAGTATAAAAGGGTTAAAATGATAGAGATTAAAACCTTTTCCTCACCAGCAGACCGAGCGACCAGCAATTTCATTAAGGGCCACTGCACTGTACACCCACCATGCAGTATATGTCTCCCTAGGAAAATTCATATGTGGTTTAAAAAAAAAAATGCCTACCGGTAATTCATATGATATTACCACAGTGGTAAAACCCAACATGGGTTCAGGGAGAGTTTTGTAAGTGTGAGATCCTAATGCATTGTGACATGGCCAAGACTCTCGAGCCGAGCCACCCAGTAAAATGGCGGACTAAATGTAATAGAGCAGGGTTTCTTGGAGACTGTTGGAAATCATTATGTTGTTATCATGTTTTCCCTCCATCTCTCTCTCTCCCTTGAAACACACAAACATATTTCCTCTCACTGGCATTCCCTCCTCGTCTTTCTCTTTTTGTCATATTCTCTGTCCATCTCTCTCTCTAAACTCCAACAAGTCCCCCCCCTCGCCCCGTTCTCCATTATTCTGTCTCGGTCCATGAGAAACACTGTCCATCTCTCTCTCTCCCTCTATACTCCCCCACCATCTCTCCTTCTCTACTCCCCCTCTCTCTCTACCCCCTTCTGACTCTACCCCCACCCCCTCTCTCTACTCCCCCTATCTCTCTCTCTCTACTCCCCCTCTCTCTCTCTACCCCCCCTCTTGCTTTCTACTCCCCCTCGCTCTCCCTCTCTCTCTACCCCCTCTCTCTCTACTCCCTCCATCTCTCCTCCCTCCATCTCCCCTTCTCTACTCCCCCTCTCTCTCTCTCTCTCTACTCCCCTCCTCTCTTCTCCCCCATCTCTCTCTATCTCTACCCCCTCTCTACTCCCCCTCTCTCTCTCTCGCTCTACTCCCACCCTCTCTACTACACCCTCTCTCTACTCCCCCTCTCTCTACTCCCCCTCTCTACTACCCCCTCTCTCTACTCCCACCCCTCTCTCTCCCTCTCTACTCCCCCTCTCTCTCTCCACTACCGTCTCCCTCTCTCTCCCACCCCTCTCCCTACACCTCCCTCTCCACTCACATCTCTCTCTCTAATCCCCACCTCGCTTTCTCCTTACTCCACATCTTTCTCTCTCAACTCCCCCTCCCTTTCTACTCCCACCTCTCCCGCTGCTCTCCCCCTCTCTCTCTATTCACTCTCTCTCCCCCTCCCCCTCTCTCTACTCCCCCTCTCCCTCTCCTCTCTACTCCCCACATCTCTCTACTCTCCCCCAACTCTCCCCTCTCTCAACTCCCCCTGCTCTCTCTCTCTCTCTACTCCCCCTCTCTCCTCCACCCCCTCTCTACCCCTCTCTCCATCTCTCTCCACTTCTCCCCTTCTCTCTACTCCCGCTCTTCTCAACTCCAATGTATCTCTCTACTCCCCCCACTCTCTACTCCCCCCTCGCCCCCCCATTCTCTCCCTCTCCACTCCCCTCTCTCTCTCTACGCCCCCATTCTCTCCCTCTCCACTCCCCACTCACTCTCCCTCACTACTCCCGCTCTATCTCTACTCCCTCTCTCTGACTTTCTACTGCCCCCCTATCTCCACCCGGCATAGCCAGTCCTCTTCTGGCTATGCCGGGTGGAGATTATAAGAGAATATGGCCAAGATGTTCAAATGTTCATAGATGACCATAATAATCACAGTGGTTGTAGAGGGTGTAACAGGTGTCGTGGCATCATTAAACTGAAGACTTATTTGTAGTTTATGAAATCAATTCTCTGTAATTATTATTACGTGATGAGGACCCAAAAGCGACTTAACGAAAACAGAGTCTTTATTCCAGTATTTGACAAAAGTAATAATCCTGGAAATATCAAGGAGAAAACAAAACAGGAAAAACTGAAATCCACTCGTAGTAGCGAGGACTGACTGGAGACTCGACCATAGACTGCAGGTTGCTTCGGGAAGGCACCGACCGTAGCAGACTAAGACACCTGCTCACACGCAGCATCTGAAGAAGATAAAACACGACAGGGCGAGACAAGGACACAGAACAGCGAACATCATACAAGGATCCGACAAGGACAGAAGCGGAAAACAGAGGGAGAAATAGTGGCTCTAATCAGAGGGCAAAATAGGGGACAGGTGTGAAAAAAGTAAATGAGGTAGTTAAGGAGAATGAGGAACAGCTGGGAGCAGGAACGTAACGATAGGGAGAGAGAGCGAGAGAGAGAGAGAGAGAGAGAGGGAGGGGAAGAGAGGGATAGAAAGAGGGAAATAACCTAATAAGACCAGCAGAGGGAAACTAATAGAAGGGAAGCACAGAGACAAGACATGATAACCAATGACAAAACATGACAGTACCCCCCCACTCACCGAGCGCCTCCTGGCGCACTCGAGGAGGAACCCTGGCGGCAACGGAGGAAATCATCAATCAGCGAACGGTCCAGCACGTCCCGAGATGGAACCCAACTCCTCTCCTCAGGACCGTAACCCTCCCAATCCACTAAGTACTGGTGACCACGTCCCCGAGAACGCATGTCCATGATCTTTCGTACCTTGTAAATAGGTGCGCCCTCGACAAGGACGGGGGGAGGGAAGACGAACGGGGCGCGAAGAAAGGGCTTGACACAGGAGACATGGAAGACAGGGTGGACGCGACGAAGATGTCGCGGAAGAAGCAGTCGCACAGCGACAGGATTGACGACCTGGGAGACACGGAACGGACCAATGAACCGCGGAGTCAACTTGCGAGAAGCTGTCGTAAGGGGAAGGTTACGAGTGGAAAGCCACACTCTCTGGCCGCGACAATACCTAGGACTCTTAATCCTACGTTTATTGGCGGCTCTCACAGTCTGCGCCCTGTAACGGCAAAGTGCAGACCTCACCCTCCTCCAGGTGCGCTCACAACGTTGGACAAACGCCTGAGCGGAGGGAACGCTGGACTCGGCGAGCTGGGACGAGAACAGAGGAGGCTGGTACCCCAGACTACTCTGAAACGGAGATAGCCCGGTAGCAGACGAAGGAAGCGAGTTGTGAGCGTATTCTGCCCAGGGGAGCTGTTCTGCCCAAGACGCAGGGTTTCTAAAAGAAAGGCTGCGTAATATGCGACCAATCGTCTGATTGGCCCTTTCTGCTTGACCGTTAGACTGGGGATGAAAACCGGAAGAGAGACTGACGGAAGCACCAATCAAAAGACAGAACTCCCTCCAAAACTGTGATGTGAATTGCGGACCTCTGTCTGAAACGGCGTCTAACGGGAGGCCATGAATTCTGAACACATTCTCAATGATGATTTGCGCCGTCTCCTTAGCGGAAGGAAACTTAGCGAGGGGAATGAAATGTGCCGCCTTAGAGAACCTATCGACAACCGTAAGAATCACAGTCTTCCCCGCAGACGAAGGCAGACCGGTAATGAAGTCTAAGGCGATGTGAGACCATGGTCGAGAAGGAATGGGAAGCGGTCTGAGACGACCGGCAGGAGGAGAGTTACCTGACTTAGTCTGCGCGCAGTCCGAACAAGCAGCCACGAAACGGCGCGTGTCACGCTCCTGAGTAGGCCACCAAAACCACTGGCGAATAGAAGCAAGTGTACCCCGAACGCCGGGGTGGCCAGCTAACTTGGCAGAGTGAGCCCACTGAAGAACAGCCAGACGAGTAGAAACAGGAACGAAAAGAAGGTTACTAGGACAAGCGCGCGGCGACGCAGTGTGAGTGAGTGCTTGCTTAACCTGTCTCTCAATTCCCCAGACAGTCAACCCGACAACACGCCCATCAGGAAGAATCCCCTCGGGATCGGTAGAAGCCACAGAAGAACTAAAGAGACGGAATAAGGCATCAGGCTTGGTGTTCTTATTACCCGGGCGATAAGAAATCACAAACTCGAAACGAGCGAAAAACAACGCCCAACGAGCTTGACGTGCATTAAGTCGTTTGGCAGAACGGATGTACTCAAGGTTCTTATGGTCAGTCCAAACGACAAAAGGAACGGTCGCCCCCTCCAACCACTGTCGCCATTCGCCTAGGGCTAAGCGGATGGCGAGCAGTTCGCGGTTACCCACATCATAGTTGCGTTCCGATGGCGACAGGCGATGAGAAAAATAAGCGCAAGGATGGACCTTATCGTCAGACTGGAAGCGCTGGGATAGAATGGCTCCCACGCCCACCTCTGAAGCGTCAACCTCGACAATGAATTGTTTAGTGACGTCAGGAGTAACAAGGATAGGAGCGGACGTAAAACGCTCTTTGAGGAGATCAAAAGCTCCCTGGGCGGAACCGGACCACTTAAAGCACGTCTTGACAGAAGTAAGAGCTGTGAGAGGGGCAGCAACTTGACCGAAATTACGAATGAAACGCCGATAGAAATTAGCGAAACCTAGAAAGCGCTGCAACTCGACACGTGACCTTGGAACGGGCCAATCACTGACAGCCTGGACCTTAGCGGGATCCATCTGAATGCCTTCAGCGGAAATAACAGAACCGAGAAATGTGACAGAGGAGACATGAAAGGCGCACTTCTCAGCCTTCACGTAGAGACAATTCTCTAAAAGGCGTTGGAGTACACGTCGAACGTGCTGAACATGAATCTCGAGTGACGGTGAAAAAATCAGGATATCGTCAAGGTAGACAAAAACAAAGATGTTCAGCATGTCTCTCAGTACATCATTAACTAATGCCTGAAAAACAGCTGGAGCATTAGCGAGACCGAACGGCAGAACCCGGTACTCAAAATGCCCTAACGGAGTGTTATAAACGCCGTTTTCCACTCGTCCCCCACTCTGATGCGCACGAGATGGTAAGCGTTACGAAGGTCCAACTTAGTAAAGAACCTGGCTCCCTGCAGAATCTCGAAGGCTGACGACATAAGGGGAAGCGGATAACGATTCTTAACCGTTATGTCATTCAGCCCTCGATAATCCACGCAGGGGCGCAGAGTACCGTCCTTCTTCTTAACAAAAAAAACCCCCGCTCCGGCGGGAGAGGAAGAAGGCACTACTGTGCCGGCGTCGAGAGAAACAGACAAATAATCCTCGAGAGCCTTACGTTCGGGAGCCGACAGAGAGTATAGTCTACCCCGAGGGGGAGTGGTCCCCGGAAGGAGATCAATACTACAATCATACGACCGGTGAGGAGGAAGGGAGTTGGCTCTGGACCGACTGAAGACCGTGCGCAGATCATGATATTCCTCCGGCACTCCTGTCAAATCACCAGGTTCCTCCTGAGAAGAGGGGACAGAAGAAACAGGAGGGATAGCAGACATTAAACACTTCACATGACAAGAAACGTTCCAGGATAGGATAGAATTACTAGACCAATTAACCTGTTAGTCCTACCCACACCATATTCGGTAGCGTAATCATAGCCTCAAGCTCATTACCATAACGCAACGTTAGCGATTTCTAAAAATCGCAAATGAAATGAAATAAATATGCCTATCCTCAAGCTTATCCTTTTCTTAACAATCCTGTCGTCTCAGATTTTCAAAATATGCTTTAGAACCAGAGAAAATCAATAATTTGTGTAAGAGTGGTGATAGCTAGCTTAGCATTTAGCGTTAGCATTTAGCACGCAACATATTCACAAAAACCAGCAAAGGGATCAAATAAAATAATTTACCTTTGAAGAACTTCAGATGTTTCAATGAGGAGACTCTCAGTTACATAGCAGATGTCCAGTTTTTGCTGAAAGATGCTTGTGTAGGACACAACGTTCCGTTTTGTTACTATGCATTTGGCTACCGAAACTAACCGAAAATTCAGTCACCTACACGTCAAACTTTTTTTCCGAATTAACTCCATAATATCGACTGAAACATGGAAAACGTTGTTTGAATCCATCCTCAAGGTGTTTTGTCATATATCTCTTCATTGAAATGCCATTCCTGGAAGCCTGCATTGTTCTCAGATTCGGATGGAAAAATACTGGTAGGTGACTTTTGCGCACCAATTTCCACGCAGACACCGTGCGGGACCCCTGGTAAATGTAGTCTCTTATGGTCAATCTTCCAATGATATGCCTACAAATACGTCACAATGCTGCAGACACCTTGGGGAAACGATAGGAAGTGTCCGTTCATTCCTGTCGCATTCAGACCCATATAAGGCGATCATGGAAAACGTGCCATCAGAAATCCTGTTGATTTCCTGGTCGCTCAAACATCTTGGTTTTACCTGTAGGTTTTGTTCTAAGGCACTCACAGTAAAAATCTTTGCAGTTCTGGAAACGTCAGAGTGTCTTCTTTCCAAAACTATCAATTCCAAGCATAGTCGAGCATCTTTTCGTGACAAAATATTGCGCTAAAAACGGGCACGTCTTTTTATCCAAAAATGAAATACTGCCCCTAGAGTCTTAACCGGTTAATAGAAGGATTATGACATACTAGCCAGGGATGACCCAAAACAACAGGTGTAAAAGGTGAACGAAAAATCAAAAAGGAAATGGTCTCACTGTGGTTACCAGATACTGTGAGGGTTAAAGGTAGTGTCTCATATCTGATACTGGGGAGAAGACTACCATCTAAGGCGAACATGGGCGTGGGCTTCCCTAACTGTCTGAGAGGAATGTCATGTTTCCGAGCCCATGCTTCGTCCATAAAACAACCCTCAGCCCCAGATTCTATCAAGGCACTGCATGAAGCAGCCGAACCGGTCCAGCGTAGATGGACCGACATGGTAGTACAGGATCTTGATGGAGAGACCTGAGTAGTAGCGCTCACCAGTAGCCCTCCGCTTACTGATGAGCTCTGGCTTTTACTGGACATGAATTGACAAAATGTCCAGCAGAACCGCAATAGAGGCAAAGGCGGTTGGTGATCCTCCGTTCCCTCTCCTTAGTCGAGATGCGAATACCTCCCAGCTGCATGGGCTCAGTCTCTGAGCCGGAGGAAGGAGATGGTTGCGATGCGGAGAGGGGGAACACCGTTAACGCGAGCTCTCTTCCACGAGCTCGGTGACGAAGATCTACCCGTCGTTCTATGCGGATGGCGAGTGCAATCAAAGAGTCCACACTGGAAGGAACCTCCCGGGAGAGAATCTCATCCTTAACCTCAGCGTGGAGTCCCTCCAGAAAACGAGCGAGCAACGCCGGCTCGTTCCAGTCACTAGAGGCAGCAAGAGTGCGAAACTCTATAGAGTAATCCGTTATGGATCGATCACCTTGACATAGGGAAGCCAGGGCCCTAGAAGCCTCCCTACCAAAAACTGAACGATCAAAAACCCATATCATCTCCTCTTTAAAGTTCAGATAATTGTTAGAACACTCAGCCCTTGCCTCCCAGATAGCTGTGCCCCACTCTCGAGCCCGACCAGTAAGGAGTGAAATGACGTAAGCAATCCGAGCTCTCTCTCTTGAGTATGTGTTGGGTTGGAGAGAGAACACAATATCACACTGGGTGAGAAAGGAGCGGCACTCAGTGGGCTGCCCAGAGTAACATGGTGGGTTATTAACCCTAGGTTCCGGAGACTCGGAAGACCAGGAAGTAGCTGGTGGCACGAGACGAAGACTCTGAAACTGTCCTGAGAGGTCGGAAACCTGAGCGGCCAGGGTCTCAACGGCATGACGAGCAGCAGACAATTCCTGCTCGTGTCTGCCGAGCATTGCTCCCTGGATCTCGACGGCAGTGTAACGAGAATCCGTAGTCGCTGGGTCCATTCTTGGTCGGATCCTTCTGTTATGCAGGTGAATGAGGACCCAAAAGCGACTTAACGAAAACAGAGTCTTTATTCCAGTATATGACAAAAGTAATAATCCTGGAAATATCAAGGAGAAAACAAAACAGGAAAAACTGAAATCCACTCGTCAGTAGCGAGGACTGACTGGAGACTCGACCATAGACTGCAGGTTGCTTCGGGAAGGCACCGACCGTAGCAGACTAAGACACCTGCTCACACGCAGCATCTGAAGAAGATAAAACACGACAGGGCGAGACAAGGACACAGAACAGCGAACATCATACAAGGATCCGACAAGGACAGAAGCGGAAAACAGAGGGAGAAATAGTGGCTCTAATCAGAGGGCAAAATAGGGGACAGGTGTGAAAAGAGTAAATGAGGTAGTTAAGGAGAATGAGGAACAGCTGGGAGCAGGAACGTAAAGATAGGGAGAGAGAGCGAGAGAGAGAGAGAGGGAGGGGAAGAGAGGGATAGAAAGAGGGAAAGAACCTAATAAGACCAGCAGAGGGAAACGAATAGAAGGGAAGCACAGAGACAAGACATGATAACCAATGACAAAACATGACATAACTAATCAGGTAGAGGTAATTAACTAGGATGTCGGGCACCAAGGAAAATATTCAGATTACAAAATGTCTTACTTGAACTTTCAGATATTTTAATATCTGATCAATTAGTCTTCTCATTAACTTGTTATGGCTGCAGTCCCAATATCGGGATACGTGGCATCAACAACATCTGAATAGCATAGCGCTACATTCAATAAATATTACTACAAATATTTATATTCATGATATCACAAGTGCAATATAGGAAAACACAGTTTAGCCTTTTGTTAATCCACCTGTCGTGTCAGATTTTGAGATTATGCTTTCAGCGAAAGCAATCCAAGCGTTTGTGTAAGTTTATCGATCGCACTATAAACCATTAAGTACACTTAGCATCAGGAAGCTTGGTCACGAAAATCAGAAAAGCAATAAATAGTTCTTCGGATGTTTTCACTAACGAGACTCCCAGTTACACAACAAATGTTCTGTTTGTTCCATAAAGATTATTTTTATATACAAAATACCTCAGTTTGTCGCGTTATGTTCAGAAATCCACAGAAAAGAGCAGAAGAAGATTTCAAATAGTTTCCATAATGTCCACAGAAACATGTCAAACGTTTTTTATAATCAATCCTCAGGTTGTTTTTAAAATATATAAATCGATAATATATGTCTTTCACAGTAGGAGAGGGAAAAACAATAGTTGTCCAAATTCTGTTGCGCGAGCAAAACTCATGTGACCACTTGACGCAGTGTTATCGTTCTGGCTCATTTTTCTAAATAAAAGCCTGAAACTATGTCTGAAGACTGTTGACACCTTGAGGAAGTGATAGGAAAAGGAATCTGGTTCATATCCCTTTAAATGGAGCAAAGGGAGGCTATGGAACATGGAGTTTTCAAAATAGAGGCCACTTCCTGCTTTGATTTTCCTCAGGGTTTCGCCTGCAATATCAGTTCTGTTATACTCACAGGCAATATTTTGACAGTTTTGGAAACTTTAGAGTGTTTTCTATCCAATACTAAAAGTAATATGCATATATTAGCATATGAAACTGAGGAGCTGGCCGTTTACAATGGGCACCTTTTCATCCAAGCTACTCAATACTGCCCCTGCAGCCATAAAAAGTTCATGCGTTTGAGACAATCAGTTGTGCTGTGACAAGGTAAGGGGGTACACAGAAGATAGCCCTATTGGGTAAAATACCTAGTCCATATTATGGCAAGAACAGCTCAAATAGTTAAAGAGAAACGACAGTCCACCATTACTTTAAGACATAAAGGTCAGTCAAGCTGAAAAATGTCAAAAACTTTGAAAGTCAAATGCAGTTATAAAAACCATCAAGCGCTGTGATGAAACTGTCTGTCATGAGGACCGCCACAGGAAAGGAAGATCCAGAGATACCGCTACTGCAGAGGATAAGTTCATTGGAGTTAACTGTCTGTCATGAGGACCGCCACAGGAAAGGAAGACCCAGAGTTACCGCTACTGCAAAGGATAAGTTCATTAGAATTACCAGCCTCAGAAATTGCAGCCCAAATAAATGCTTCACAGAGTTCAAGTAACAGACACATCTAAACATAAACTGTTCAGAGGAGACTGTGTGAATCAGGTCTTCATGGTTGAATTGCTGCAAAGAAACCACTACTAAAGGACACAAATAATAAGAAGAGACTTGCTTGGGCCAAGAAACACGAGCAATGGACATTAGACAGGTAGAAATGTGTCCTTTGTTCTGGAGTCCAAATTAGAGACTTTGGGTTCCAACTGCCATGTCTTTGTGGGCGAACGGATGAAAACGGATGATCTCCGCATGTGTATTACCCACCATGAAGCATGGAGGAGGAGGTGTTATGGTGTGGGGGTGCTTTGCTCGGGACACTGTCTGTGATTTATTTTGAATTCAAGGAGCACTTAACCAGCATGGCTACCATAGCATTCTGCAGCAATTCGCCATCCCATCTGGTTTGGGCTTAGCGGGACTGTTACTTGTTTTTCAACAGGACAATGATCCAACACACATCCAGACTGTGTAAGGCCTATTTGACCAAGAAGGAGAGTGGTGGAGTGCTGAATCAGATGACCTGGCCTCCACAATCACCAGACCTCAACCCAGTTGTGATGGTTTGGGATGAATCGAAAAAGCAGGCAACAAGTGATCAGAATATGACTGTAAGTCGCTTTGGATAAAAGCGTCTGCTAAATGGCATATATTATTATTATTATTATTATTATGTGGGAACTCAGTCAAGACTGTTGGAAAAGTATTCCAGGTGAATCTGGTTGAGAGAATGCCAAGAGTGTGCAAAGCTGTCATCAAGGCAAAGGGTGGCTATTTGAAGAATCTCAAATATAACATATTTTGATGTGTTTTACACTTTTTGGTTACTACATGATTCCATATGTGTTATTTCATAGTTTTGATGTCTTCAATATTATTTTACAATGTAGAAAATGGTCAAATAAAGAAAAACCCTTGAATGAGTAGGCGTTCTAAAACATTCTCTGTATGACAAAAGGTTTATTAGACAGACAGACTTTTCAGATGAAGTTTGAAGAGCTGAACACTCCTCACCTAAGCTGTACACATCGCAGATACATCACACTCACCCTTCTCCGACACACACCACACACACACACACACACACACACACACACACACACACACACACACACACACACACACACACACACACACACACACACACACACACACACACACACACACACACACACACACACACACACACACACACACACACACACACACACACACACGCTGTCAGAGCAAAATCTGTGACTTTAATTATCACCTTGTCACAGTCTAAATAAGGGAGTAGAGCTCCTCTCCATAAACAGTGAGTGTGTTTGTGCCTGCGTGCGTGAGAGGGAAGCTACTTTGTGTTTGTATGTGTCTGTGATAAGAGAAACAGAGAGAGAAGAACAAAAGCCTCAGTGAAACCATTTCGAAATTGTCTCCCCCCACCCTCATCATCTATACTACAGTTTGGTCACGTCCCCCCCACCCTCATCATCTATATTACAGTTTGGTCACGTCCCCCACACCCTCATAATCTATATTACATTTTGGTCACGTCCCCCACACCCTCATCATCTATATTACAGTTTGGTCACGTCCCCCCACCCTCATCATCTATATTACAGTTTGGTCACGTCCCCCACACCCTCATTATCTATATTACAGTTTGGTCACGTCCCCCCACCCTCATCATCTATATTACAGTTTGGTCACGTCCCCCACACCCTCATCATCTATATTACAGTTTGGTCACGTCCCCCCACCCTCATCATCTATATTACAGTTTGGTCACGTCCCCCACCCTCATCATCTATATTACAGTTTGGTCACGTGCCCCCACCCTCATCATCTATATTACAGTTTGGTCACGTCCCCCACCCTCATCATCTATATTACAGTTTGGTCACGTCCCCACACCCTCATCATCTATATTACAGTTTGGTCACGTCCCCCCACCCTCATCATCTATATTACAGTTTGGTCACGTCCCACACACCCTCCTCATCTACACTACAGTTTGGTCACGTCCCCCACACCCTCCTCATCTATACTACAGTTTGGTCACGTCCCCCCACCCTCATCATCTATATTACAGTTTGGTCACGTCCCCCACACCCTCCTCATCTACACTACAGTTTGGTCACGTCCCCCCACACCCTCCTCATCTACACTACAGTTTGGTCACGTGCCCCCACCCTCCTCATCTATACTACAGTTTGGTCACGTGCCCCCACACCCTCCTCATCTACACTACAGTTTGGTCACGTGCCCCCACACCCTCATCATCTATATTACAGTTTGGTCACGTCCCACACACCCTCATCATCTATATTACAGTTTGGTCACGTCCCCCACACCCTCATAATCTATATTACAGTTTGGTCACGTCCCCCCACCCTCATCATCTATATTACAGTTTGGTCACGTCCCACACACCCTCATCATCTATATTACAGTTTGGTCACGTCCCCCCACCCTCATCATCTATATTACAGTTTGGTCACGTGCCCCCACCCTCATCATCTATATTACAGTTTGGTCACGCCCCCCACCCTCATCATCTATATTACAGTTTGGTCACGTCCCCCACACCCTCATCATCTATATTACAGTTTGGTCACGTGCCCCCACCCTCATCATCTATATTACAGTTTGGTCACGTCCCCACACCCTCATCATCTATATTACAGTTTGGTCACGTCCCACACACCCTCATCATCTATATTACAGTTTGGTCACGTGCCCCCCCTCACCCTCATCATCTATATTACAGTTTGGTCACGTCCCCCCCACCCTCATCATCTATATTACAGTTTGGTCACGTCCCCCACACCCTCATCATCTATATTACAGTTTGGTCACGTCCCACACACCCTCCTCATCTACACTACAGTTTGGTCACGTCCCCCACACCCTCCTCATCTACACTACAGTTTGGTCACGTGCCCCCACCCTCCTCATCTATACTACAGTTTGGTCACGTGCCCCCACACCCTCCTCATCTACACTACAGTTTGGTCACGTCCCCCACACCCTCCTCATCTACAGTACAGTTTGGTAAAAAATGTATCTTTGTGAAGTATGACTTAATTGCTATCACATGCTGTGTCTTCAGAAGGTATTTACACACTTTGACTAATTCCACATTTTGTTTTGCTATAGTCCGAATTCCTAATTTGATTAAATATATATTTTTCTCACCCATCTATCTACACAATGGAACATAATGAAAAAGTGAAAACGTGTTTTTTGAAATTTCAACAAATGTATAAAATTGAAATATAGAAATATATAATTTACATAAGTATTCATACCCCTGAGTCAAAACTTCGCAAGAAGCACCTTTGGCAGTGATTGTAGCTGTGAGTCTACATGGGTCTTGACAGGTCCTTGCAAAAGTATTCACCCTCCTTGGCATTTTTGCTATTTTGTTGCATTTACAACCTGTAATTTAAATGTATTTTTATTTGGATTTCATGTAATGGACAGACACAAAATAGTCCAAATTGGTGAAGTGAAATTTGTTTTGATTTTTTTCAGAATATGTAAAAGTGTTGTATGCATGTGTGTTCACCCCCTCTGCTATGAAGCCCCCAAATAAGATCTGGTGCAACCAATTACATTCAGAAGTCTCATAATTAGTTAAGTGAAGTCCACCAATGTTAGTGTCACATGATCTGTCACATGATCTCAGTATATATAGACACCTGTTCTGAAAGGCCCCAGAGTCTGCAACACCACTCAGCAAGTGGCAACATGAAGACCAAGAAGCTCTCCAAACAGGTCAGGGGCAAAGTTGTGGAGAGGTACAAATCAGGGTTGGGTTATAAAAAAATATTAGAAACTTTGAACATCCCACAGAGCACCATTAAATCCATTATTAAAAAATGGAAAGAATGTGGCACCACAACAAACCTCCCGAGAGAGGGCCGCCCACCAAAACTCACGGACCAGGCAAGGAGGACTATAATCAGAGAGGCAACAAAGAGACCAAAGATAACTCTGAAGGAGCTGCAAAGCTCCACTGTGGAGATTGTAGTATCTGTCCATGGGACCATTTTAAGCTGCACACTCTACAGAGCTGGGCTTTACGGAAGAGTGTTCAGAAAAAAGCCATTGCTTAACAAGTCCAGTACATCAAATGAAAGAAACGTCTGGTTAATCTACCCATCGTGTCCGATTTCAAAAATGCTTTACAGCGAAAGCACAACATATGATTATGTTAGGTCATAGCCAAGTAAAATAAAAAACACAGACATTTTTCAAACCTAAAATAGGAGTCACAAAAAGCAGAAATATAGATAAAATTAATCACTAACCTTTGATGATCTTCATCAGATGACACTCATAGGACATCATGTTACACAATACATGTATGTTTTGTTCGATAATGTGCATATTTATATCCAAAAATCTGAGGCATGAGGAAAGCACTTTTAACCTCTCTGGGATATGTGGGACGCTAGCGTCCAAAAGTCAGGGAAAATGCAGTGCGCCAAATTCAAATAATTACTATAAAAATCTGACTTTCATTTAAATCGCAAATTAAAGCTACACTTGTTGTGAATCCAGCCAACATGTCAGATTTCAAAAAGGCTTTTCGGCGAAAGCAAAATATGCTATTATCTGAGGACAGCACCCCAGTAAATAAAGAGAGAGTGTCATGTTTTGTCATTTATTATCACGTCTTGTCCCTGTGCTTCCCATTCTATTCGTTTCCCTCTGCTGGTCTTATTAGGTTCTTTCCCTCTTTCTATCCCTCTCTCTCCCCCTCCCTCTCTCACTCTCTCGCTCTCTCTTCTCTCTATCGTTCCGTTCCTGCTCCCAGCTGTTCCTATTCCCCTAATCATCATTTAGCCTTCCCACACCTGTTCCCGATCCTTTTCCCTGATTAGAGTCCCTATTTCTCTCCTTGTTTCCCGTTTCTGCCCTGTCGGTTCCTTGTCTAGAATGCACCGTGCTGTGTTTGTGTATCGCCCTGTCGTGTCGTGTTTTCCTCAGATGCTGCGTGGTGAGCAGGTGTCTGAGTCTGTCTGGTTCAAGTGCCTTCCCGAGGCGACCTGCTGTTCACCTGCTGTTCAAGATCGAGTCTCCAGTTTGTCCTCGTCATTTCGAGTGAAAGTTGTGTTTTTTGATTGTATTTACTTTACTGGATTAAAGACTCTGTTTTCGCCAAGTCGCTTTTGGGTCCTCTTTCACCTGCATGACAGAGAGAAGCATTTTTCAACCCTGCAGGCAAAACACAAAACGCAGAATAAAAATATAATTCATGCCTTACATTTTGACAAGCTTCTTTTGTTGGCACTCCAATATGTCCCATAAACATCACAAATGGTGCTTTTGTTTGATTAATTCCGTCGATATATATCCAAAATGTCAATTTATTTGGTGTGTTTGATCCAGAAAAACACTGGTTCCAATTTGCGCATCGTGACTACAAAATATCTCAAAAGTTAACTGTAAACTTTGCCAAAACATTTCAAACTACTTTTGTAATACAACTTTAGATATTTTTTAACGTAAATAATCAATACAATTGAAGACGGGATGATTTGTGTTCAATACCAGAGGAAAACAAACTGTAGCTAGCTTTCTGGTCACGCAGCTTTATCTAACAGTACACTTCAAGTTACCCTCGTACAAGATGGTGGTACTTCTTCATTATGCAATGGAAAACCTCAACCAATTTCTAAAGACTGATGGCATCCAATGGAAATCTGGATTCCCAATGAAACCCATTGAAAAGAGAGTCACCTCAAAAACAAGTACTCTGAATGGTTTGTCCTCGGGGGTTTGCCTGCTAAATAAGTTATGTTATACTCACACACATGATTCAAACAGTTTTAGAAATGTCAGAGTGTTTTCTATCAAAATCTACTAATACTATGCATATCGTATCTTTCGGGGATCAGTAGCAGGCAGTTGAATTTGGGCATGTATTTAATCCGGATGTGAAAATACTGCCCCCTGTCACCAAGAAGTTAGAGTTTTAATTTAGCCAATTGGATTTTGTTGTCTGTATATGTTATCATTTCATTGAGGACACCATCAACACCACAGGCCTTTTTGGGTTGTAGGGTTTTTATTTTGTCCTCTATTTCATTCAAGGTAATTGGATAATCCAGTGGGTTCTGGTAGTCTTTAATAGTTGATTCTAAGATTTGTATTTGATCATGTATATGTTTTTGCTTTTTGTTCTTTGTTATAGAGCCCAAAAGATCAGAGAAGTGGTTTACCCATACATCTCCATTTTGGAAGCTAATTCATTGTGTTGTTGTTTGTTTAGTGTTTTCCAATTTCCCGAGAAGTGGTTAGAGTCTATGGATTTTACCATTACACTGAGCTGATTTTTGAGGTGCTGTTCCTTCTTTTTCCATAGTGTATTTCTTTATAGTTGTAGTGATTCACCATAGTGAATGCGTAGACTCAGGTGTTCTGGGTCTTTATAGTTGTAGTGATTCACCATAGTGAAGGCGTAGACTCAGGTGTTCTGGGTCTTTATAGTTGTAGTGATTCACCATAGTGAAGGCGTAGACTCAGGTGTTCTGGGTCTTTATAGTTGTAGTGATTCACCATAGTGAAGGCGTAGACTCAGGTGTTCTGGGTCTTTATAGTTGTAGTGATTCACCATAGTGAAGGCGTAGACTCAGGTGTTCTGGGTCTTTATAGTTGTAGTGATTCACCATAGTGAAGGCGTAGACTCAGGTGTTCTGGGTCTTTATAGTTGTAGTGATTCACCATAGTGAAGGCGTAGACTCAGGTGTTCTGGGTCTTTATAGTTGTAGTGATTCACCATAGTGAAGGCGTAGACTCAGGTGTTCTGGGTCTTTATAGTTGTAGTGATTCACCATAGTGAAGGCGTAGACTCAGGTGTTCTGGGTCTTTATAGTTGTAGTGATTCACCATAGTGAAGGCGTAGACTCAGGTGTTCTGGGTCTTTATAGTTGTAGTGATTCACCATAGTGAAGGCGTAGACTCAGGTGTTCTGGGTCTTTATAGTTGTAGTGATTCACCATAGTGAAGGCGTAGACTCAGGTGTTCTGGGTCTTTATAGTTGTAGTGATTCACCATAGTGAATGCGTAGACTCAAGTGTTCTGGTTCTCTATGTTTTTGAGTGGGCAGGTATCTCAATTTCTTTCTTAGGTTTTTGCATTCTTCATCAAAACATTTGTCATTGTTGTTCATTTTCTTCGGTTCTCTGTTTGAATTAAATAGATTTGAAGCTGAGAGGTCAAATATACTCTTAACACTACTAACAAATATTCGTAAAATGTGTTGTGAGTGTGTATTTTCAAACCTTGTAGCAAAAACAAATAAAAATAGCCATGCCAGTTCCCTTTAAGGCCCGATATAGCCCAGACTCACTTTCACCAGCAGATTACATTTACATTTTACATTTAAGTCATTTAGCAGACGCTCTTATCCAGAGCGACTTACAAATTGGTGCATTCACCTTATGACATCCAGTGGAACAGTTACTTTACAATAGTGCATCTAAATCTTAAGGGGGGGGGTGAGAGGGATTACTTATCCTATCCTAGGTATTCCTTAAAGAGGTGGGGTTTCAGGTGTCTCCGGAAGGTGGTGATTGACTCCGCTGTCCTGGCGTCGTGAGGGAGTTTGTTCCACCATTGGGGGCCAGGGCAGCGAACAGTTTTGACTGGGCTGAGCGGAGCTGTACTTCCTCAGTGGTAGGGAGGCGAGCAGGCCAGAGGTGGATGAACGCAGTGCCCTTGTTTGGGTGTAGGGCCTGATCAGAGCCTGGAGGTACTGAGGTGCCGTTCCCCTCACAGCTCCGTATGCAAGCACCATGGTCTTGTAGCGGATGCGAGCTTCAACTGGAAGCCAGTGGAGAGAACGGAGGAGTGGGGTGACGTGAGAGAACTTGGGAAGGTTGAACACCAGACGGGCTGCGGCGTTCTGGATGAGTTGAAGGGGTTTAATGGCACAGGCAGGGAGCCCAGCCAACAGCGAGTTGCAGTAATCCAGACGGAGATGACAAGTGCCTGGATTAGGACCTGCGCCGCTTCCTGTGTGAGGCAGGGTCGTACTCTGCGGATGTTGTAGAGCATGAACCTACAGGAACGGGCCACCGCCTTGATGTTGGTTGAGAACGACAGGGTGTTGTCCAGGATCACGCCAAGGTTCTTGGCGCTCTGGGAGGAGGACACAATGGAGTTGTCAACCGTGATGGCGAGATCATGGAACGGGCAGTCCTTCCCCGGGAGGAAGAGCAGCTCCGTCTTGCCGAGGTTCAGCTTGAGGTGGTGATCCGTCATCCACACTGATATGTCTGCCAGACATGCAGAGATGCGATTCGCCACCTGGTCATCAGAAGGGGGAAAGGAGAAGATTAATTGTGTGTCGTCTGCATAGCAATGATAAGAGAGACCATGTGAGGTTATGACAGAGCCAAGTGACTTGGTGTATAGCGAGAATAGGAGAGGGCGAAGAACAGAGCCCTGGGGGACACCAGTGGTGAGAGCGCGTGGTGAGGAGACAGATTCTCGCCACGCCACCTGGTAGGAGCGACCTGTCAGGTAGGACGCAATCCAAGCGTGGGCCGCGCCGGAGATGCCCAACTCGGAGAGGGTGGAGAGGAGGATCTGATGGTTCACAGTATCGAAGGCAGCCGATAGATCTAGAAGGATGAGAGCAGAGGAGAGAGAGTTAGCTTTAGCAGTGCGGAGCGCCTCCGTGATACAGAGGAGAGCAGTCTCAGTTGAATGACTAGTCTTGAAACCTGACTGATTTGGATCAAGAAGGTCATTCAGAGAGAGATAGCGGGAGAGCTGGCCAAGGACGGCACGTTCAAGAGTTTTGGAGAGAAAAGAAAGAAGGGATACTGGTCTGTAATTGTTGACATCGGAGGGATCGAGTGTAGGTTTTTTCAGAAGGGGTGCAACTCTCGCTCTCTTGAAGACGGAAGGGACGTAGCCAGCGGTCAGGGATGAGTTGATGAGCGAGGTGAGGTAAGGGAGAAGATCTCCGGAAATGTTCTGGAGAAGAGAGGAGGGGATAGGGTCAAGCGGGCAGGTTGTTGGGCGGCCGGCCGTCACAAGACGCAAGATTTCATCTGGAGAGAGAGGGGAGAAAGAGGTCAGAGCACAGGGTAGGGCAGTGTGAGCAGAACCAGCGGTGTCGTTTGACTTAGCAAACGAGGATCGGATGTCGTCGACCTTCTTTTCAAAATGGTTGACGAAGTCATCTGCAGAGAGGGAGGAGGGGGGAGGGGGAGGAGGATTCAGGAGGGAGGAGAAGGTGGCAAAGAGCTTCCTAGGGTTAGAGGCAGATGCTTGGAATTTAGCGTTGTAGAAAGTGGCTTTAGCAGCAGAGACAGAGGAGGAAAATGTAGAGAGGAGGGAGTGAAAGGATGCCAGGTCCGCAGGGAGGCGAGTTTTCCTCCATTTCCACTCGGCTGCCCGGAGCCCTGTTCTGTGAGCTCGCAATGAGTCATCGAGCCACGGAGCGGGAGGGGAGGACCGAGCCGGCCTGGAGGATAGGGGACATAGAGAGTCAAGGGATGCAGAGAGGGAGGAGAGGAGGGTTGAGGAGGCAGAATCAGGAGATAGGGGGGAGAAGGTTTGAGCGGAGGGAAGAGATGATAGGATGGAAGAGGAGAGAGTAGCGGGGGAGAGAGAGCGAAGGTTGGGACGGCGCGATACCATCCGAGTAGGGGCAGTGTGGGAGGTGTTGGATGAGAGCGAGAGGGAAAAGGATACAAGGTAGTGGTCGGAGACTTGGAGGGGAGTTGCAATGAGGTTAGTGGAAGAACAGCATCTAGTAAAGATGAGGTCGAGCGTATTGCCTGCCTTGTGAGTAGGGGGAAGGTGAGAGGGTGAGGTCAAAAGAGGAGAGGAGTGGAAAGAAGGAGGCAGAGAGGAAAGAGTCAAAGGTAGACGTGGGAGGTTAAAGTCGCCCAGAACTGTGAGAGGTGAGCCGTCCTCAGGAAAGGAGCTTATCAAGGCATCAAGCTCATTGATGAACTCTCCGAGGGAACCTGGAGGGCGATAAATGATAAGGATGTTAAGCTTGAAAGGGCTAGTAACTGTGACAGCATGGACTTCAAAGGAGGCGATAGACAGATGGGTAAGGGGAGAAAGAGAGAATGACCACTTGGGAGAGATGAGGATCCCGGTGCCACCACCCCGCTGACCAGAAGCTCTCGGGGTGTGCGAGAACACGTGGGCGGACGAAGAGAGCAGTAGGAGTAGCAGTGTTGTCTGTGGTGATCCATGTTTCCGTCAGTGCCAAGAAGTCGAGGGACTGGAGGGAGGCATAGGCTGAGATGAACTCTGCCTTGCTGACCGCAAATTGGCAGTTCCAGAGGCTACCGGAGACCTGGAACTCCATGTGGGTCGTGCGCGCTGGGACCACCAGAGTAGGGTGGCCGCGGCCACGCGGTGTGGAGCGTTTGTATGGTCTGTGCAGAGAGGAGAGAACAGGGATAAACAGACACATAGTTGACAGGCTACAGAAGAGGCTACGCTAATGCAAAGGAGATTGGAATGACAAGTGGACTACACGTCTCGAATGTTCAGAAAGTTAAGCTACGTAGCAAGAATCTTATTGACTAAAATGATTAAAATGATACAGTACTGCTGAAGTAGGCCAGCTGGCAGTGGGTGCGTTGTTGACACTACGCTAATCAAGTCGTTCCGTTGAGTGTAATAGTTTCTGCAGTGTTGCTATTCGGGGGCTAGCTGGCTAGCTAGCAGTGTTGTTTACGTTACGTTGCGTTAAAAGAACGACAATAGCTGGCTAGCGAACCTAGAAAATCGCTCTAGACTACACAATTATCTTTGATACAAAGACTGCTATGTAGCTAGCTATGTAGCTAGCTACGATCAAACAAATCAAACCGTTGTACTGTAATGAAATGAAGTGAAAATGTGATACTACCTGTGAATGCGACCGGGTTGTTGAGTTCTATTCAGAAGACGTTGGCTAGCGTTGGCTAGCTAGCAGAGTCTCCTACGTTAAGGACGACAAATAGCTGGCTAGCTAACCTCGGTAAATTAAGATAATCACTCTAAGACTACACACTCTAAACCTAAACAACACAATTATCTTGGATACGATGATACGAAGACAGCAAAGACAGCTATGTAGCTAGCTAACACTACACTAATCAAGTCGTTCAGTTGAGTGTAATGGTTTCTCCAGTGCAGCTAATTAGTGGACGTTAGCTAGCTGGCTAGTGAAGACTACGTTAGGACGGCGAAATACGATAATTACGCAATTATCTTTGATACAAAGACGGCTATGTAGCTAGCTGAGAAGAAATTGCTAAGATTAGACAAATCAAACCGTTGTGCTATAATGAAATGTAATGAAAAAGTTATACTACCCGCGGGAGCGAAGTGCGGATGCGACCACTCGCTCCAACCGGGAGCAGTGCCTGGTTGGAAAACAAACATAGTAAAAGAAACAGATAGTAGTCTATCCAAAAAAACACTAATAACTAATAACATATGTCCATTCAAATTATTGTCTTCATTTCAGTCACCCAAATAATATTACTCTATATAATTAATTACATCCTAAGGTTTCACACTTATTAAATGTCCATGACTTTGAAATGAACATGTAATGCCAAATAAAATCCATCCGTCAATTCATAAAGGTGAAAAAAGACATCAAGATGGTGTAAGGATTGTCGTCGGGAGAAAGAGAGGAGGACCAAGGTGCAGAGGACCAAAGTGCAGAGGACCAAGGTGCAGAGGACCAAGGTGCAGAGGACCAAGGTGCAGAGGACCAAGGTGCAGAGGACCAAGTGTTCATATTAAAACGGTTTTAATGAACCCTGAAACAAAACATTACACGACAAAACAAACAGTCCTGAACGGTGCAACAAAACACAGAACAGAAAATAAGCACCCATGAAATCCAGGTGTGAAAAGGCTACCTAAGTATGAACAATACTAGGCCAAACACAAAAACAAACATAGTAAAAGAAACATAGACTGCCCACCCCAACTCACGCCCTGACCATACTAAAACAAAGACAAAACAAAGGAACTAAGGTCAGAACGTGACAGTAACCTCCCCCCCCCTTAAAAGGTGCGGACTCCGGCCGTAAAACCTGAAACTATAGGGGAGGGTCTGGGTGGGCGTCTGTCCACGGTGGCGGCTCTGGCGCAGGACGTGGACCCCACTTCACCATAGTTTTTGTCCGCCTCCTCAACTGCCTCCGTGGCCTCTTATGAGTGGCGACCCTCGTCGCTGACCTCGGACTGGGGACCCTCGCCACGGGTCCCGAATGGACGGGAGACTCCAGCAGCGCAGGAGGCTCTGTCAGCGCCGGAGTGACAGGCGGCTCTGGCAGCTCCTGGCTGACTGACGGATCTGGCAGCTCCTGGCTGACTGACGGATCTGGCAGCTCCTGGCTGACTGACGGCTCTGGCAGCTCCATGCTGACTGACGGCTCTGGCAGGTCAAGACAGACTGGCGGCTCTGGCGGCGCTGGCGGCTCAGGACAGACTGGCGGCTCTGGCGGCTCTGGCGGCTCAGGACAGACTGGCGGCTCTGGCGGCTCAGGACAGACTGGCGGCTCTGGCGGCTCAGGACAGACTGATGGCTCTGGCGGCTCTGGCGGCTCTGGCGGCTCAGGACAGACTGGCGGCTCTGGCGGCTCAGGACAGACGGGAGACTCTGGCGGCTCAGGACAGACGGGAGACTCTGGAGACTGGCGGCTCTGGCGGCTCAGGACAGACGGGAGACTCTGGCGGCTCAGGACAGACGGGAGACTCTGGCGGCTCAGGACAGACGGGAGACTCTGGCGGCTCAGGACAGACGGGAGACTCTGGCGGCTCAGGACAGACGGGAGACTCTGGCGGCTCAGGACAGACGGGAGACTCTGGCGGCTCAGGACAGACGGGAGACTCTGGCGGCTCAGGACAGACGGGAGACTCTGGCGGCTCAGGACAGACGGGAGACTCTGGCGGCTCAGGACAGACGGGAGACTCTGGCGGCTCAGGACAGACGGGAGACTCTGGCGGCTCAGGACAGGGAGACTCTGGCGGCTCAGGACAGACGGGAGACTCTGGCGGCTCAGGACAGACGGGAGACTCTGGCGGCTCAGGACAGACGGGAGACTTTGGCGGCTCAGGACAGACGGGAGACTCTGGCGGCTCAGGACAGACGGGAGACTCTGGCGGCTCAGGACAGACGGGAGACTCTGGCGGCTCAGGACAGACGGGAGACTCTGGCGGCTCAGGACAGACGGGAGACTCTGGCGGCTCAGGACAGACGGGAGACTCTTGTGGCTCAGGACAGACGGGAAACTCTGGCGGCTCAGGACAGACGGGAGACTCTGGCGGCTCAGGACAGACGGGAGACTCTGGCTGTTCAGGATAGACGGGAGACTCTGGCGGCTCAGGATAGACGGGAGACTCTGGCGGCTCAGGACAGACGGGAGACTCTGGCGGCTCAGGACAGACGGGAGACTCTGGCGGCTCAGGACAGACGGGAGACTCTGACAGCGCTGGACAGACGGGAGACTCTGACAGAGGTGGGCAGGAGGAAGGTTCTGGCAGCGCTGGACAGGCGGGAACACCTGTAGGGAGAAGACGGAGAGACAGGCTGGTACGGGGGGCTGCTACCGGAGGGCTGGTGCGTGGATGTGGCACCGGAATGCCTGGACCGTCTAGGCGCAATGGAGCTCTTGAGCACCGACCCTGCCCAACCTTACCTGGTTGAATGCTCCCCGTAGCCATGCCAGTGCGGCGAGGTGAAATAGCCCGCACTGGGCTGTGCTGGCGAACTGGGGACATCATGCGTTAGGCTGGTGCCATGTATGCCGGTCCGAGGATGCTATGCACACGCACCGGGGACACCGTGTGCTCCACCGCATAACACGGTGCCTGCCCGGTCCCTCTCGCTCTCCGGTCAGAGCAGGTAGTTGACTCAGGTCTCCCTCCTGACTTAGTCAGACTCCCATGTGCCTCCCCCCCAAGGTATTTTTGGGGCTGCCTCTCGGGCTTCCAGCCGCGCTGCCAGGGTGCCTCCTCATACCGGCGCCTATCCGCTTTCGCTGCCTCGAGCTCTGCTTTAGGGCGGCGATATTCCCCTGCTTGTGCCCAGGGTCCCTTGCCATCCAAAATCTCCTCCCAATTCCAGGAGTCTTGTGTTTTCGGCCGCTGCTGCAGCTGCCCGTTACCACGCTGCTTGTTCCTCTTATGGTGGGTGTTTCTGTATGAGTGTTTGGGCCACACAGTACTGCTTCGGTTTTGTAAATTCACGTTGTTATTTTCTGTTTAGTGTTCTGAGTTTGAATTAAAAATCATCATGAACACTTACCACGCTGCGCTTTGGTCCAATCCTTACTCCTCCTCAGACGAAGAGGAGGAAATCCGTTACAGATGGGAGCTAATAGTTCACAATGATAGAGCTTCTTTCTGTTCACAACATCAATCCATTAGTGTGGTAGCCTTGTTGTCATGCAATAATTAATACCCATACTTATTTATCAACTATGATCATAGTCACAGATCCATCACAATTTCCTATCCGCTATTATTAAAATTACTTAAATGTAGGTACCGTCCCTTCTGATTAGGCTACAGGTAATAAAACAAACAATTACAAAAAAAGGATATATTCAGTTCATATCCATATCATTAATATTTGATTCAGTGATTAAATTATGACATCATTCCTAGTAGCTTATTCTGTCAGGCGATTAAAGAATTATTCAAAATCGAACTATGCAACCTGTAAAATCGTCCAGTTTATATCTTAAAACAAAACACAGACTGCTATAACTTTCTAAAGAAAAGAAAAACATGGCAATGCTTGAAATCACAAATCAGAAACAGTCAGTAACACAGACCCAATGCTATTGAAATGACGCAATTATAACGGTTTGCAGTCTTAACATCTGACACATAGACACAATTTACCAGAAAATAGCCTTACAGTTCAGTCAATCGTTTCTCCACAGAGATTTCCACATGCACAAAAGGGATCTATCATAGCAGTCAAACAAATCCAATCAACATCCATTAACACAGAACCAGATCTTGCGCCTTGTAATAAAATAAAATTATATTTTCTCATGAAACATTTTACCATGAGTCAAGTTATACATGTATGGAAAACAGGAGTCAGTAAGAACAGCCAACAGTAAAAGTGGAGGGACCACCCAGATGCCTTGCACCACCCACATGCCTTGCACCACCCACATGCCTTGCACCACCCACATGCCTTGCACCACCTAGATGCCGTGCACCACCCAGATGCCGTGCACCACCCAGATGCCTTGCACCACCCAGATGCATTGCACCACCCAGATGCCTTGCACCACCCACTTGCATTGCACCACCCACATGCCGTGCACCACCCAGATACATTGCACCACCCAGATGCCTTGTCCCACCCAGATGCCTTGTCCCACCCAGATGCCTTGCACCAACCAGATGCCTTTCACCACCCACATGCCTTGCACCACCCAGATGCCTTTCACCACCCAGATGCCTTGCACCACCCACATGCCTTTCACCACCCACATGCCTTGCACCACCCACTTGCATTGCACCACCCAGATGCCGTGCACCACCCAGATACATTGCACCACCCAGATGCCTTGCACCACCCAGATGCCTTGCACCAACCAGATGCCTTTCACCACCCACATGCCTTGCGCCACCCACATTCATTGCACCACCCAGATGCCGTGCACCACCCAGATGCCTTGCACCACCCAGATGCCTTTCACCACCCAGATGCCTTGCACCACACAGATGCCTTGCACCACCCAGATGCCCTGCCCCACCCAGATGCCTTGCACCACCCACATGCCTTGCACCACCCACATGCCTTGCACCACCCACATGCCTTGCACCACCCACATGCCTTGCACCACCCATATGCCGTGCACCACCCAGATGCCTTGCACCACCCAGATACATTGCACTACCCAGATGCCGTGCACCACCCAGATGCCGTGCACCACCCAGATGCCGTGCACCGCCCAGATGCCGTGCACCACCCATATGCCGTGCACCACCCAGATGCCTTGCACCACCCAGATGCCGTGCACCACCGAGCGTGAATTTCCAGGAAGCATTCTCCTTGGGAGGAGCAGACTTCTGTGACAGAGAAATATCAGTTTGACAGAAAGGGTCAAGCTCCTTCGGCATCTGTAAAAAAGGAGGAAAAAAGTGACACAGCAGTAGCTTTTGCTGCAGCATTTCCTACCAAAATATCGTCAGTGCCATTAGTGTGAACTGGACATTTCATCGCAGACAGTTGAGAGGGCAGACAAATAGACAGCAAGAGATTATTCACAGCAAGAGATTATTCACCAACACATGGGATGCAATGTGTTTCCCAGTAGCTGTAAAAAAAAAACACGAAAAAAAACTGTTTCAACAGCGTGCCAACATCATGCAGAACGACTATCAGTATAGATATGAACTGATTTATCCTTAGCCAGAATGCTCTAGTTAACACAAACAGTTCAGCCGGCTGGGTGATGGTAGTCTAACAGATTCAACAACAGATAAAATGAAGTAACCACTGAAGAACGCCACAAATATTTCCCTTTTTGAGTGTCGTTAAGCAGAGCCATCAAACAAAGAATATCAAGTCCCGATTAGACAGACAGGACATCAGACAAGTCAGGGCGAGCTCTGCAAATTACATCTACAGTTTCCCTCATTGCAACAATATCAGCACAAGCCAACACAACCTATGTTGCCGCAGCAACCGCTCTAAGACAACAAACCATCCCCATCTACTGGATCCAAATGCTATGTATCCTACTGGTCTTTGCTGAGCTCCATGTTCTTGAATAAGAACAGCAGACATATAACCCCCTTTCTCACCCACAATGAAATGTAAAAGTTTGGAACGGTCTGGCAAACCCAGACATGGTTAAACAGTCAACCTTTTCTTTAGAGCAACCACAACTGATTCTGCATCCTCATTCCAAATAACACGATCCTGTGCAGTCAGTTGGTGACCATAAAGTGGTGACAGTTGGTGACCACCTTGAAGGGGAACGACTATTCCAGCATAGTCAGGCAGCCGGGTTCTACAGTAGCCAGCCATCCCCAGTGATAACATCATGTGATGTTTGGTAAAAGGTTTTAGGTATCCAATTTTCTCCCTTCAGGAGTGACATCTTTACCCAAATAGATTACGGATTATCAACCACACCGTATTTTTGATTGAGACACCTTATCAGTCTATTTCAAACCCCTCATCTCAGCAGTGTTTTGAATAATATGCGGTACAATGCAAATCATCAGGTTCTTTCACTCCCCCCCCCAGTTACCCACCAATGTTCAGCCAAATACACAATATCTTTGGTCATCTCCGCTTCAACTAAGTTGTCAGGGTTTAACTACCAACTGTTCACAACTCGGAGGAGTAGAAATGCTTACTCCACTAGTATCACGGGAGGAGAGGAGAGCAGTTTCACCAACTGTGGCACAGATTTGCTTCTGTCTCTGTCTCAACGTCATCTTCTCCGTCGTCCCGTCAGAACCCTGGGGTGTGCACCATCTTCTGTCTCTGTCTCAACATCTCCATCGTCCCGTCAGAACCCTGGGATGTGCACCACTGTGTGTGGAGGAGGGGCATTCAGCCAGGGTCCACGATCTGCTGGTGCTGGGGTGCCCAGAGCGTTTGGGAATTCTCTCAGCAGTCTTTCTGTGGACATAAAGGGGAATTGTGTCCAGGTTGATTGTAAATATAGCAGCTGAAAGTTTTTGAATTTATTCTGCCACCGCCTCTTCCCCCGGGCTCGTTCTCCACCTTCGGCATGTTTCATTTGTTCCCAGACATCATTTGGCTTTTTATACTCAGTTCATACACACAGCACCGTGCACTTCCCATTTTCTAAATAGCCCCCAGTTCCCTCCTGGCTTTCCCCCTTTTCTTTAGTCTTTCATAGTCCTCACGTCTCCGTCCTACTTCTTCATGCTTCATTTCCCTCCTAGTGGAAAACCACCTTCCTTGTGCCACAGTGGGATCTCACTTGTTCTTCTCCCCACAGTCTCGTTATGGATCGGTACTGGTCCAGTGTCCTCGGGAAACACCGCTTTTCATTATTTTTGTTCTCCATCTTCCTCTATAACATATACAGAAAAACTATGTGGATCAGTATAACGAATAACTCTTTACAGTATAACAAGGTACAATACAAACAAGAAATCATTTGACATATTCTTACAAATGGAAAAAAAACTGATCTTTAAGCCTTTATAATAATAATCCCAAACTCTTTTTCCCTCAACTGGGAAAGAACTCCAAAGTATATCTATATCTTAACATCCTCTTTTACACCAGGATGCTGTCACAATCTTCCAAACCACTACTTTCAACCCACTATCTCCCAATAAGTTTTCTAATCGGCTAATGCTCAATGTTACAGTTTGTAATTTAACATTACATCCTTGCTGACACCATATTTTATACATTTATACATTTCCTTCTTCTCAGAAACTATCTATCCTTCTCTCAGATGAATCTAACCCCTATAATTCTCTCATCGGAATCTAACCACTATAATTCTCTCAGTGGAATCTAACCCCTATAAGAGCGAAAGGACTCTTCTTCCAAGAGGACTCTGACCCCTATAAACCATTCTTAAAACTAAGCTCAATTTTCTTCAAACTAAGCTTGTTAAAACCTGTTACTACTACCCCCTACTTTTTCGAACATTCTGTTAAAAATCGCGCAACATTTCAGCGCCCTGCTGCTCATGCTAGGAATATAGTATATGCATATGATTAGTATGTGTGGATAGAAAATACTCAGACGCTTATAAAACTGGTTACATCACGGCTGTGACTATAACAGAACGTGCGTTTCATCGAAAAGCGCAGGAAAATCTGATCACTGAAAATGGGAAAATATATCAATGCGCCACTTGCATGTATTGTCTATGGGAAAGAAAATTACCTGGAGCCGAGATTGCAATTCCTACAGCTTCCACACGATGTCAACAGTCTTGTCATTTGCCAAGGCTTTGTTTCTTGGTCAAACAAAGAAGAGACAGCCCATTTCATCAGGTCTCGGACCGGATATTTTGGTTGAGATTTACCCGGACATTATTTCCAGACGTACCCCTATAGAATACACATCGCCTCGTGATCAATTTGATCGCTTATTAACGTTTACTAATACCTTAAGTTGCATTACAAAAGTATTTCGAAGTGTTTTGTGAAAGTTTATCGTCGACTTTTTTAATAAAAAAAAAATGACGTTACGTTATAAGACGCTATTTTTTTCGTTTATCATACAGTCTTCATAGATCGATATCTAGGCTATATATGGACCGATTTAATAGAGAAAAAAAAACAATAGTGATTATTGGACATCTAGGAGTGCCAACAAAGAAGATGGTCAAAGGTAATGAATGTTTTATATTTTATTTGTGCGGTTTGTGTAGCGCCGACTATGCTAATTATTTTGTTTACGTCCCCTGCGGGTCTTTTGGGGTGTTACATGCTATCAGATAATAGCTTCTCATTCTTTCGCCCAATTTTTTTTAAAAATCTGACTTGTTGCCTGGATTCACAACGAGTGTAGCATTAATTCAATACCCTGCATGTGTATTTTAATGAACGTTTGAGTTTTAACTAGTACTATTAGCATTTAGCGTAGCGCATCTGCATTTCCAGATGTCAAGATGGGACGCCTGCGTGTCAGGTAGGAGCAAGAGGTTAACACCTCCACTGAGCCTGAATGAGGCTCCTCCCCATTTCTGCCATTCGTAAAATCCATCGTATAGTTCCAGTCCCGGCCGAACACCAGCGTCTCCCCAGGCGCTACTTTTGAGAGTTCCTGTCTATGACACCCAAACAAAAGCCCCCTCCTCCCTCCCCGTGTTAGGCACATACACATTTATTAGGTCAAAACCCCTGTTAGTAATTTCCGCTTTTACTACAAGCAGTCTAGCCCCATATACATCCTTTGAGGAGCTAATTTTTACGGGCCAGAACAGATGCGAAAAGGACTTCCAACCCTGCAGTAACATTTGGTCCATGGCTCAGCACACTTGCCCCAATCAACTGCATTCACCAAATCACGTCTCCTGCAAAAACAACACCTGTACTTTTTTTAGTTTTACATATTCACCCAACAGACTCTTCTTTCCCGCATCTCTGAAACCATTTATATTGACCGAGCCCACGCGAAATGTCTCCATAAGAAGTGGGAGAAAAGACAGCAAAGAAAGAGACCAATAGCAAAGGTCAAAAAGCCCCAGTGCCAGAAAGAAACTATACATCTAATCAACATCTGAACATAGACCTTTAAGCACGGCTGTGAGCCACTTCCTCAAAATGAAACGTTTCCTGGGTGAGAGGTTGGGGCCTCCCCCGGCCCCCTCCAGCACCAGGCAAAGGTTCCTTGGGGCCTTTGACCACACCAGCCTCTCCCCTCCCACCTCCCTTCTTCTCCCCCTTTTTCCTTTTCTGCTTAAAAATCTCTTCCTCCCCCCTAGTCTCTTACACTTACCCACTGTACTCTCCTCATCCACTATCACTACCTGACTAGACCCAGACCCATCTACACCACCATTTGTAACATGACTAGACCCAGTCTCAACTACACCACCATCTATAACATGACTAGACACAGTCTCAACTACACCACCATCCATAGCCTGACTAGACCCAGACTTCTCTACACCACCATCTATAGCCTGACTAGACCCAGTCTCATCTACACCACCATCTATAGCATGGCTAGACCCAGCCTCATCTATACCACCATCTATAGCATGACTAGACCCAGCCTCATCTACACCATCTATAGCATGACTAGACCCAGCCTCATCTACACCATCTAGAGCATGACTAGACCCAGCCTCATCTACACCATCTATAGCATGACTAGACCCAGCCTCATCTACACCATCTATAGCATGACTAGACCCAGCCTCATCTACACCATCTATAGCATGACTAGACCCAGCCTCATCTACACCATCTATAGCATGACTAGACCCAGCCTCATCTACACCATCTATAGCATGACTAGACCCAGCCTCATCTACGCCATCTATAGCATGACTAGACCCAGCCTCATCTACACCATCTATAGCCTGACTAGACCCAGCCTCATCTACACCATCTATAGCATGACTAGACCCAGCCTCATCTACACCATCTATAGCATGACTAGACCCAGCCTCATCTACACCATCTATAGCCTGACTAGACCCAGCCTCATCTACACCACCATCTATAGCATGACTAGACCCAGCCTCATCTACACCATCTATAGCCTGACTAGACCCAGCCTCATCTACACCATCTATAGCATGACTAGACCCAGCCTCATCTACACCATCTATAGCCTGACTAGACCCAGCCTCATCTACACCACCATCTATAGCATGACTAGACCCAGCCTCATCAACACCACCATCTATAGCCTGACTAGACCCAGCCTGATCAACACCACCATCTATAGCCTGACTAGACCCAGCCTCATCTACACCACCATCTATAGCATGACTAGACCCAGCCTCATCAACACCACCATCTATAGCCTGACTAGACCCAGCCTCATCTACACCACCATCTGCTGTATAATATGCACAAGAGCACCAGCTGTTTTGGATGACTCTCTGATAACGCTCTCGGTAGCCAATGTGAACAAAACCTTTAAACAGGTCAACATTCACAAAGCCGCTGGGCCAGACAGATTAGCAGGATGTGTACTCAGAGCATGCTCGGACCAACTGGCAAGTGTCTTCACTGACATTTTCAACCTCTCTCAGACCGAGTCTGTAGTACCTACATGTTTCAATCAGACCACCATAGTGCCTCTACCAAAGGAAGTGAAGGTAACCTTCCTAAATGATTCCCGCCCCGTGACACTCACGTCGGTAGCCGTGACGTGCTTTAAAAGGCTGGTCATGGCTCACATCAATAGCATCCTCCCGGAATCCCTAGACCCACTCCAACTCGCATAGCGCCCCAACAGATCCACAGATGATTCAGTCTCTATTGCACCCCACACTGCCCTGTCCCAACCGGACAAAAGGAACACCTATGTGAGAATGCTGTTCATTGACTACAGCCCAGGATTCAACACCATAGTGTCCACAAAGCTCCTTACTAAGCTAAGGACCCTGGGACTAAACACCTCCCTCTGCAACTGGATTCTGGACTTGCTGACGGGCCGCCCCCCTGCTGGTAACGGTAACTAACAACACATCCGCCATACTTAACACTTGGGCCCCTCAGGGGTGTGTACTTAGTCCCCTCCTGTACTCCCTGTTCACCTACGACTGCATGGCCAAACATGACTCCAACACCATCATTAAGTTCGCTGACAACACACCGGTGGTAGGCCTGATCACCAACAAAGATGAGACGGCCTATAAGGAGGAGGTCAGAGAACTGTCAGTGTGGTGCTACGACAACAACTTCTCCCTCAATGTGAGAAAGACAAAGGAGCTGATTGTGGACTACAGGAAAATCCGGTCCGAACAGGCCCCCAATAACGTCAACTGACTAGCCTCATCTATACCACCATCTATAACATGACTAGACCCAGCCTCAGCTACACCAAGATCTATAAGATGACTAGACCCAGCCTCATCTACACCACCATCTATAACCTGACTAGACCCAGCCTCATCTACACCACCATCTATAACCTGACGAGACCCAGCCTCAGCTACACCAAGATCTATAACATGACTAGACCCAGCCTCATCTACACCACCATCTATAGTCTGACTAGACCCAGCCTCATCTAAACCACCATCTATAGTCTGACTAGACCCAGCCTCATCAACACCACCATCTATAGTCTGACTAGACCCAGCCTCATCAACACCACCATCTATAGTCTGACTAGACCCAGCCTCATCTACACCACCATCTATAGCCTGACTAGACCCAGCCTCATCTACACCACCATCTATAGTCTGACTAGACCCAGCCTCATCAACACCACCATCTATAGCCTGACTTAGACCCAGCCTCATCAACACCACCATCTATAGCCTGACTTAGACCCAGCCTCATCAACACCACCATCTATAGCCTGACTAGACGCAGCTTCAGCAAATGTTATAGTTGTATTATATTGAACTTAACCGTATGAATCGGGTTATTTAGAGGACGACGTAGGTAGAGAACACTGAACAGAACAAGTCAATAACTACATTTGGACAACAATTACGATTGAACCTTAATTTAAGGTCCTAAGATCTTGAAATGTCAAATGTAAATATTTTGCATACATATATCCTATTGCTGTATTGATTACATATTGATTACTGTATTGATTGATTAATTGTTCAGTTCTTTATAAAGAAAAATACATATTTGTCACATATGACTGTGTAAAATCATGCAGTACAAATTGAGGTGGATATATAGCATTTAAAAATATATATTATTTGTCTTTCTGAAATGAAACCATCATGTGATTTTAAACATGTCTGATTGATCAACCCCAATGATGGTGGAGAAAAAATCCACCAATCAGATCAGATTTTCAGTCATAAAAAAAATAAAAATAAATTGACCAAACTTCAATTCAACTTCGAGTGGAACATTTTCCCAAAAGTAACCCCATAGTGTATAGCTCTCTGTCTCTGTTAATCCAGTAACTGAAAGGTCGCTGGTTCGAATACCAGAGCCGACAAGGTGAAAAATCTGCTGATGTGCTCTTGAGCAAGGCACTTAACCCTCATTTACTCCAGAGATACACTGCACTACTATGGCTGACCCTGTAAAATAACACATTTCACTGCACCTGTCTGGTGTACGTAACAAAAAAACATGTACCGTATCGATCTCTCTCTCTCTGTCTCTCTCTCACACACACACACACACACACACACACACACACACACACACACACACACACACACACACACACACACACACACACACACATACACACACACACACACACACACACACACACACACACACACACACACACACACACACACACACACACACACACACACACACACACACACACACACACACACACACACACACACAGAAAAAATAAATAACCAAATCTGAACAAAAACAGGGTTTCCTGGTTGCATGGAGCATTGTGTGTGCAGAGCACAGGGATTGGTCAGGAAAGGTCAGGTGTAATTAGTTCCCTGACATACTAACAAGCTGCTATGTGTCTCTGTGTCGGCCTAGAGGTCATGTGGTAAGAGGGCCACAGAGAGAGCACAGTCTGCCACACAGGCCTAAACACACACACCATGGCAGAACACACTGTTTAAACACACACCGTGGTATGGAACACACTGGCTAAACACACACCATGGTATGGAATACACACCATGGTGTGGAACACACTGGCTAAACACACACCATGGTATGGAACACACTGGTTAAACACACACCATGGTATGGAACACACTGGCTAAACACACACCATGGTATGGAACACTGGCTAAACACACACCATGGCAGAACACACTGGCTAAAAACACACCGTGGTATGGAACACACAGGTTAAACACACACCGTGGTATAGAATACACACCATGGTGTGGAACACACTGGCTAAACACACACCATGGTAGAACACACAGGTTAAACACACACCGTGGTATAGAATACACACCGTGGTGTGGAACACACTGTTTAAACACACACCATGGTATGGAACACACTGGCTAAACACACACCATGGTATGGAACACACTGGCTAAACACACACCATGGTAGAACACACTGGCTAAACACACAGCATGGCAGAACACACTGGTTAAACACACACCATGGTATGGAACACACTGGCCTAAAACACACTGGCTAAACACACACCGTGGTATGGAACACACTGGCTTTAAATACACAACACACTGTTTAAACACACACCATGTATGGAACACACTGGCTAAACACACACCATGGTATGGAACACACTGGCTAAACACACACCATGGTAGAACACACTGGCTAAACACACAGCATGGCAGAACACACTGGTTAAACACACACCATGGTATGGAACACACTGGTTAAACACACACCGTGGTATGGAATACACACCATGGTATGGAACACACTGGCTAAACACACACCGTGGTATGGAACACACTGGCTAAACACACACCGTGGTATAGAATACACACCGTGGTGTGGAACACACTGTTTAAACACACACCATGGTATGGAACACACTGGCTAAACACACACCATGGTATGGAACACACTGGCTAAACACACACCATGGTAGAACACACTGCATGGCAGAACACACTGGTTAAACACACACCATGGTATGGAACACACTGGTTAAACACACACCGTGGGAATATGGAACACACTGGCTAAACACACACCGTGGTATGGAACACACTGGCTAAACACACACCGTGGTATGGAACACACTGGTTAAACACACACCATGGTATGGAATACACAGGTTAAACACACACCGTGGTATGGAACACACAGGTTAAACACACACCGTGGTATGGAACACACTGGCTAAACACACACCGTGGTATGGAACACACTGGTTAAACACACACCGTGGTGTGGTGTGGAACACATTGGCTAAACACACACCGTGGTATGGAACACACTGGCTAAACACACACCGTGGTATGGAACACACAGGTTAAACACACACCGTGGTATGGAACACACAGGTTAAACACACCACAGGACAGGTGACTCAGGGCAGAGTGCTAAACAAACTCTCCACAATGTGGTATGGGACATACTGGCTAAACACACACCATGGCAGAACACACAAACACACATGGCAGAAACACACACCATGGTATGGAACACACAAACACCATGGTATGGGACATACTGGCTAAACACACACCATGGTAGAACACACTGGCTAAACACACACCATGGCAGAACACACTGTTTAAACACACACCGTGGTATGGAACACACTGGTTAAACACACACCATGGTATGGAACACACAGGTTAAACACACACCGTGGTATGGAACACACTGTCTAAACACACACCGTGGTATGGAACACACTGGTTAAACACACACCGTGGTATGGAACACACAGGTTAAACACACCACAGGACAGGTGACTCAGGGCAGAGTAAACAAACTGGAACACACTGGCAGAACACACTTAAACACACACCGTGGTATGGAACACACTGGTTGGTATGGAACACACAAACACACACCATGGTATGGAACACACAGGTTAAACACACCACAGGACAGGTGACTCAGGGCAGAGTGCTAAACAAACTCTCCACAATGTGGTATGGTACATACACAGACATACCTTGAACTGTTCTGGGTTTGACCCGGAACCGAAAAGGGTTTTAACTGGAATCAGAAAGGATTCTCCCGTGGGGACAGCCGAATAACCCTTTTTTTAACCATTAATTTCTACACTGAGAGCTTCCTGTTGGCATGGACTCTGATAAGACTGCTGCATAAGACTGTATCACTCTGACTAAAAGGTTTCAGGCTCAGGGGTGTTGGTATGACTCTGGCTAATTAGAACACACAAAAATCCCCCTCCTGATGTAATATCTGCAGTAAGCCACACACACACACACACACACACACACACACACACACACACACACACACACACACACACACACACACACACACACACACACACACACACACACACACACACACACACACACACACACACACACACACACACACACACACACACTCTCTTTCTCTCTCTCTCTCTCTCTCTCTCTCTCTCTCTCTCTCTCTCTCTCTCTCTCTCTCTCTCCTCTCTCTTTCTCCTCTCTCTCTCTCTCTCTCTCTCTCTCTCTCTCTCTCTCTCTCTCTCTTTCTCTCTCTCTCTCTCTCTCTCTCTCTCTCTCTCTCTCTCTCTCTCTCTCTCTCTCTCTCTCTCTCTCTCTCTCTCTCTCTCTCTCTCTCTCTCTCTCTCTCTCTCTCTCTCTCTCTCTCTCTCTCTCTCTCTCTCTCTCTCTCTCTCTCTCTCTCTCGCTCTCCATATTATTTACCATATGTCCCTCTCCATCCATCCCTCCCTCCACCCCCTCCCTCCCCCTCGCTCTTCATCCCTCCCTCCCTCCACCCCCTCTCTCTCCCCGCCCCCTCCACCCCCCTCTATCTCTTCATCCCTCCCTCCACCCCCTCCCTCTATCTCTTCATCCATCCCTCCATCTCTAGACCCAATGACTAGCCCTCTATCTGATGAATCCCGGTGCCCGCTGCCAACCCCTCAGTCCCTACGGTCTTCATCTCATCCCCTCTGTCCCCTCTCCGGGGCCCTGCAGCACTGGACTGGCTGGCATCTACCCAGCATTCTTACATTTCCTCTAAAGTGATGTGATCAGGAAGGAAAAGAGATGAGAACATTCTTTTCCCATGATTCTTAAGTGGCACCAGCGGCTCTCTGGTATGGCTGGCTGGCTAGATGGATAGCTGGCTGGCTGGATGACTGGCTAGCTGGCTAGCTAGATGGATGGATGGCTGGCTGGATGACTGGCTAGCTGGCTAGCGAGATGGATGGCTGGCTGGCTGGCTAGATGGACGGCTGGCAAGATTGATAGCTGACTGGTTGGCTGGACAGCTGGCTGGCTTGATGGATATCTGGCTTGGCTGGTTGACTAGCTGGCTGGCTGGCAGGAGGTTTGGAGCGCATAACTTAGGAGGATAAGAGACAAGACCCCCTGTTCCCTTACGCCAAAACACTTATCTGATCACGACTCACATATGCGATATAGATTGGGACAAATAAAATGCATCATTACAAAAAGGAGTTAACCGGTCTCAAAGAGAGTCAACTATATATATATATATATATATACTGTTTGTTCAACTCTAGAGGATGTCTTAGGTATTGTACCCCCCCCTATGTCTGTGTGGTGTGCTGCAGTGAAGTTTGTTGTATATCAGAGCCTCTCCCTCCTCGGTCTGTGTAGTAGTCTGCTGTTGTATATCGACCCCCCTCGCTCTCTCTCCTCTGTCTGTGTGGTAGTCTATTGTTGTATATCAGCCCCCCCCGCTCTCGCTCTCTCTCCTCTGTCTGTGTGGTAGTCTGTTGTTGTATATCAGCCCCCCTCGCTCTCTCTCCTCTGTCTGTGTGGTAGTCTATTGTTGTATATCAGCCCCCCTCGCTCTCCCTCCTCGGTCTGTGTGGTAGTCTGTTGTTGTATTTCAGCCCCCCCTCGCTCTCGCTCTCTCTCCTCTGTATGTGTGGTAGTCTGTTGTATATCAACCCCCCTCGCCCTCTCTCCTCTGTCTGTGTGGTAGTCTGTTGTATATCAACCCCCCTCGCTCTCTATCTCCTCTGTCTCTCTGGTGTGCTGCAGTGTAGTCTGTTGTATATCCTCTCTCTCTCTTTCTCTCTCTCTCTCTCTCTCTCTCTCTGGCAGTCGTCTGACAGTTTTGTCTTACTCAGGGAGATTCGAGTGTGAGGTGGAATTATCAGCTAGCTCCGTTCCCATGACAACTAGAGACTGTTAGCGTCTCCCATGACAACAACATACTGTTAGCGTCGACCAGAATCAAAATCTAAATTAAACCCTCGATCTGGAGACTGATCTAAACGGCCCTACTGTTAGCACCTGTACATAGTCTCTCTCTCTCTCTCTCTCTGCTGATGACAGAACCTGTTCAAGGAGGGTATTTCTGCATTTTCCTTCTGTCCCTCCCCACTCCTCCCTTCGTCACTCACTCACTCACTCACTCACTCACTCACTCACTCACTCACTCACTCACTCACTCACTCACTCACTCACTCACTCACTCACTCACTCACTCACTCACTCACTCCATCTCTTCTCATCCCTGTATATCTAGGCTCAGACTTAAACCCCCCCCCCTCACCCCCCACACACACAGTGTGGTCACATGACACAGTCAAGGTAGCATAACAGCGGAGGGGTGAAAGGTTATAGAGGCGGAAGTAGACGGCACAGCTCTCGGGTAAGTGTAGCGTTTGAGCGAGAGAGACAGAGACAGAGGCAGGAAGGAGCGATGGGAGGAAGGACAGGAGGTTCAGGGACTGGGTTAGGGTGGAACAGGACCAAAACGTCAGGCTCAGTGACAGCAGGGACAGAAGAGGTGCCAGGCCGTGCCAGACGCGGTGACTGGCAGTAACCAGGGCCCCACTCAGAATTCACTGCATGGGGCTGCAAGGAGGTGCAGTTTGGGGATGGGGGGGGGTCTGGAGGAGTGGAGGAGTGGGAGGGATGGAGCTGAGGCACTGACTTCATGGGCTCCAGTCCAGATCTTCTCCATTCAGCTCTGCTCTGCTCCATTCAGCTCTGCTCTGCTCCATTCAGCTCTGCTCTGCTCTGCTCCATTCAGCTCTGCTCCATTCAGCTCTGCTCTGCTCTGCTCCATTCAGCTCTGCTCTGCTCCATTCAGCTCTGTAAAGCTCAGCTCAGCTCTATTCCGCTCCATTCTGCTCTGCTCCATTCAGCTCTGCTCTGCTCTGCTCCATTCAGCTCTGCTCTGCTCCATTCAGCTCTGCTCCATTCAGCTCTGCTCTGCTCTGCTCCATTCAGCTCTGCTCTGCTCCATTCAGCTCTGTAAAGCTCAGCTCAGCTCTATTCCGCTCCATTCTGCTCTGATCCATTCAGCTCAGCTCTGCTCCATGCTGCTCAGCTGTACTGCTCTGTTCCATTCAGCTCTGCTCCTCTCCATTCATCTCTGCTCTGCTCCATGCTGCTCAGCTGTACTGCTCTGCTCCATTCAGCTCTGCTCTGCTCCATTCAGCTCAGCTCTGCTCCATTCAGCTCTGCTCTGCTCCATACAGCTCTGCTCTGCTCCATTCAGCTCTGCTCTGCTCCATACAGCTCTGCTCTGCTCCATTCAGCTCTGCTCTGCTCCATTCAGCTCTGCTCTGCTCCATTCAGCTCTGCTCCGCTCCATACTGCTCTGCTCTGCTCCATTCAGCTCTGCTCGGCTCCATACAGCTCTGCTCTGCTCCATTCAGCTCAGCTCTGCTCCATTCAACTCAGCTCAGCTCTGCTCCAATCAGCTCTGCTCCATTCAGCTCAGCTCCATTCAGCTCTGCTCTGCTCCATTCAGCTCTGCTCTGCTCCATTCAGCTCTACTTCATACTCCTCTGCTCTTTACAGCTCAGCTCAGCTCTGCTCTACATACATTACTGCAGAGATGGATGTTATAATGGATATTCTTTATATTTCCAACATATTCAGCAAAGGTTGTGTCAGCAACTATAATTTATTTCCATCTATAATTCATCTAACACTGAACATGCACAGTGATGAACAGAATAGATTTGTACCAGAGTTAGTTACAAAGCTAATTTCCAGTAGACAAAAACAGTGTCAACAATATTACAATGTATAACTACCCACTTGATCGCCTGTACAGTCCTGTGATTAACTATTGGAAAGACAAAATGCTATTTTGACGAGGTTGAATATCTTAATCTACATTTGGTACAGAGAAAGTACCAAAGGGCCAAGTCAGGAAAAAAGCAGTTTCAAGTCTATGTACCAGTACCAGTTTAATGAGAAATGTAAAAACACAGTAAGACAACTCTAGGCGTGGAGCCAACAACAGAAGCCTGTTCACCACATCAACCAACAACACTCCTGTTCTTCCTGTTGTTCTTCCTGTTGTTCTTCCTGTTGTTCTTCCTGTTCTACCTGTTGTTCTACCTGTTGTTCTACCTGTTGTTCTTCCTGTTGTTCTAGTTCTTCCTGTTGTTCTAGTTCTTCCTGTTGTTCTAGTTCTTCCTGTTGTTCTAGTTCTTCCTGTTGTTCTAGTTCTTCCTGTTGTTCTAGTTCTTCCTGTTGTTCTAGTTCTTCCTGTTGTTCTAGTTCTTCCTGTTGTTCTAGTTCTTCCTGTTGTTCTAGTTCTTCCTGTTGTTCTAGTTCTTCCTGTTGTTCTAGTTCTTCCTGTTGTTCTAGTTCTTCCTGTTGTTCTAGTTCTTCCTGTTGTTCTAGTTCTTCCTGTTGTTCTAGTTCTTCCTGTTGTTCTTCCTGTTGTTCTAGTTCTTCCTGTTGTTCTAGTTCTTCCTGTTGTTCTTCCTGTTGTTCTAGTTCTTCCTGTTGTTCTAGTTCTTCCTGTTGTTCTAGTTCTTCCTGTTGTTCTAGTTCTTCCTTTTGTTCTAGTTCTTCCTGTTGTTCTAGTTCTTCCTGTTGTTCTAGTTCTTCCTGTTGTTCTAGTTCTTCCTGTTGTTCTAGTTCTTCCTGTTGTTCTAGTTCTTCCTTTTGTTCTAGTTCTTCCTGTTGTTCTAGTTCTTCCTGTTGTTCTAGTTCTTCCTGTTGTTCTAGTTCTTCATGTTGTTCTTCCTGTTGTTCTAGTTCTTCCTGTTGTTCTTCCTGTTGTTCTTCCTGTTGTTCTTCCTGTTGTTGTTGTTCATCCTGTTGTTGTTGTTCATCATGTTGTTGTTGTTGTTCATCTGTTGTTGTTCATCCTGTTGTTGTTGTTGTTCTTCCTGTTGTTGTTATTCTTCCTGTTGTTGTGGTGTTTAATTCTATATCAAAATAAAGCTGGACACCAACGGCCTGAGAATTTACATATCCTTTCATCCATCACATTGCTGAAGCGGCTCACTACCCGAAGTGGGAGAGTGATCACTCACTCGGTGTGTTTAAAACATCAACAGCTAGCATCCTAGCTACCTTTCCATGCTGAGAAGACATTTGCATGAGGCCCATCCGCCTCCGTGGGCCTGATAGATGATCTTCGTCCCTGGCTGGTCGCAGGAGATTTGTTCTTATCCTTTCAATCACAGAAATGGAAAAGGGGTGGTGGGGGGATACCTATTGCAATCATCCAAAACACGTTTTCCATATTTAACCCAACCCCTCTGAATCAGAGAGGTGCGGCGGGGGGGGCTGCCTTAATTAACATCCACGTCACTTGCCTTACTAGGAGAGAGAAAATACATTTAGATATGATTTTAAAGAAACAATGTGAGGTGAAGGTCCAGGCTCACTGGCTCCAATCTAGACTGTGATTTCCAAGGCCAATTTGGAGACTGTTAGATTCACACGCCAATTTACAGGTAACACTGGAACCTGTTTTTATTGTGGGACCGGGGGATGTAGGAAGCAATGATGGAATACAGGAAAGGATTTTTATGTTTTATTTCACTTTTATTTAACTAGGCAAGTCAGTGAAGAAATTATTATTATTTTCAATGATGGCCTACTGGGGAACAGTGTGTTAACTGCCTTGTTAATGGGGCAGAACAACAGATGTTTTACCTTATCAGCTCAGGGATTCAATCTTGCACCCTTTCAGTTACTAGTCCAACGATCTAACCACTAGGCTACCCTGCCACCCCATATTATAGATGGAGAGAGAGAAGGGGGCTGCAGAGAGAGATGGGGGTTGGAGAGAGAGATGGGAGCTGGAGAGAGAGAAGGGAGCTGGAGAGAGAGATGGGAGCTGGAGAGAGAGAACTTAGATGGAGAGAGAGAAGGGAGCTGGAGAGAGGGTTGGGAGTTGGAGAGTGGGTAGGGAGCTGGAGAGAGGGTAGGGAGCTGGATATCATGTAAAGTGTTTGGTCCCATGTTTCATGAGCTGAAATTAAAGATCCCAGAAATGTTCCATACGCACAAAAAGCTTATTTCTCTGAAATGTTGTCCACAAATGTGTTTACATTCCTGTTACTGAGCATTTCTCCTTTGCCAAGATAATACATTCACCTGACAGGTGTGGCATATCAAGAAGACGATGAAACAGCATGATCATTAGACAGGTGCACCTTGTGCTGGGGACAATAAAAGGACGCTAATATTTTGTCATACAAAACAATGCCAGTTTTGAGGGAGTGTGCAATTGACATGCTGACTGCAGGTATGTCCGCCAGAGCTGTTCCCAGATAATTGAATGTTCATTTATCTACCATAAGCCACCTCTTGTGGAAAAGTACATGAACGCGGTACTCAGAATATTGCATGCTTTGCTTTTTTCATAAAGTCTTTTTGAAATCTGACACATTGGTTGTATTAAGGAGAAGTATATCTCTAATTCCATGTGTAAAACTTGTATTTTCATCAACATTTATGATGAGTATTTCTGTAAATTGATGTGGCTCTGTGCAAAATAACTGCATGTTTTAAAACTACTGAACATAACGCGCCAATGTAAAATTAGATTTTTTTATATAAATATGGACTTTAGTGAACAAAACATACATATATTGTCTAACATGAAGTCCTATGAGTGTCATCTGATGAAGATCATCAAAGGTTAGTGAATCATTTGATCTCTTTTTGTGACTCCTCGCTTTGTCTGGAAAAATGGCTGTATTTTTCTGTGACTTGGTGGTGACCTAACATAATTGTTTGTGGTACTTTCGTTGTAAAGCCTATTTGAAATTGGACACTGTGGCTGGATTAATGAGAATTGTATCTTTAAAATGGTATAAAATACTTGTACGCTTGAGGAATTTTAATGATGAGATTTTTGTTGTTTTGAATTTGGCACCCTGCACTTTCACTGGCTGTTGGTGACGCTAGCTTCCCACATATCCCAGATAGGTTTTAAACACTAGTGTTTTGTGTGTTTATGTCTAAATGTTCAAGGTAGAGACAGTTGACAGCAATTTCAAGTTCTTTCAAAACGCTGTGAGGAGCCGATGGTTCATCCCTTTGTCAATGGTGAATGAATCGATATTCCAGTAGATACTGGCGCTGTAATGTCTGTCATCAATTCTAAATCTATGTCCCATATCAAATGAATCAGTCATTACTGTAGGAGACTCGGGAGTGACTACGAAAGAGTTGCTCACGATGTCCCTACTTGTTAAAATTGATAACACATGCATAAACCATGAATTAATTTCTTCTGCATGTTGTCCTGTATAGATATTTCCTCTGTAAATTGGTGATTACCTGTGATTGGCTACGATGCATGGGACATACAGGATATTGATGGGTCCAGAATGAAACAGACCTTAATGACACATTTTCTCAAATGCTTGCAGTCGTTGGAAACAGAAAGGCAGTTTTACGTTACAGACTGACTTCTCACCATTGACAAGACATTGATATTATGAACAGAATTGTCTGACAAGAACCATACCCCAGAGAGCTTACTGTGCAGTGATATGTAAAATGGGCCCCAATTTTGTGCTTTAAGTGTTAAATTAACTAAAGAACAGACTTTGTTGTATCATTTTGTTATTGAACCTTTACTTAACTAGGCAAGTAAATCAATTCATACTTACAATGACGGCCTACCTCGGCCAAACCTGGACAATTGTGTGCCTCCCTATGGGACTCCCAATCACAGCCGGATGTGATACGGCCTGGTTTCAAACCAGGGACTCTAGTGAAGCCTCTTGCATTGATATGTAGTGTCCTAGACCGGGAGCCCATTTTAGTGAGGTTGCCACATGTTCCGGTAGCTAAGACAGATGTAGAAAGAGAAGCTATTGTGCCTTGTCCAGATTCTCCCTGTAAAACCCACGTTCTTCCAGTCCGAAAAGCCTCAGTTTATTGGTGTTTTGTTAAATATCTCAGACCTGTTAATGATGCAGTTTAAGCAAGGACTGCTGGTAGTGAGTGGAAGGAGATTTATTTTGGCCGACATTTTGCAAATTTTCTCATCGAATAACCTTTTCGGGATAGGGGGCAGCATTTCCACTTTTGGATGAATTAGCGTGCCCAGAGTGAAATGTCTTCCTACTCTGTCCCAGATGCTAATATATGCATATTATTATTGGATAGAAAGTGTTGGATAGAATTTCTTAAACTGTTTGAATGATGTCTGTGAGCATAACAGAACTCATATGGCAGGTGAAATCTTGAGAAAAATCCAATCAGGAAATGGGACATCTGAGGTTTGTAATTTTTCAAAACATGGCCTACCGAATACACATTGAGATATGGATAAAGTTGCACTTCCTACGGCTTCCACTAGATGTCAACCGTCTTTAGAAACTTGAATGAGGAGTCTACTATAAAGGAGGGGGAATGAGACCTGTTTGAGTCAGTGGTCTGGCAGAGTTCCTTGGTCTCATGATGCGCGCTCCCGACCGAGTTACCTCGCATTCCATTGCTTTTCTACAGTCAAAGAAATTCTCCGGTTGGAACATTATTGATTTTTTATCTTAAAAACATCCTAAAGATTGATTCCATACATTGTTTGACATGTTTCTAAAGGACTGTAATATAACTTTTTTAGTTTTTGTCTGGACAAAGTGCCTGCGCCTCATGAAGATGGATTACTGGGCTGAACATGCTAACAACAAGTAGCTATTTGGACATAAATTATGGACTTTATGGAATTTTATGGAACAAATCAGTCATTTATTGTCGAACTGGGAGTGCCTTCTGATAAAGATCATCAAAGGTAAGTGAATATTTATGGTGTTATTTCTAACTTCTAACTCCAAAATGGCGGCTATTTCTCTGGCTGTTTTGGGTTCTGAGCGCCGTTCTCAGATTATGCTTTTTCCGAAAGTTTTTTAAAAAATCTGACACAGCAGTTGCATTAACATCTTGCGTCGAGCCATCCCGGATCCGGTATCGTGACTACAGCCTCAAGCTCATTATACCGCAACGTTAACTATTCATGAAAATCGCAAATGAAATGAAATTAATCTATTTGCTCTCAAGCTTAACCTTTTGTTAACAACACTGTCATCTCAGATTTAAAAAAAATATAAAAAATATGTTTCTCTACCATAGCAAACTAGCATTTAGCATTTAGCGTTAGCATTTAGCATTAGCATTTAGCTAATGCAAAAACATTCAGTAAATCATTTACCTTTGAAGAACTTCGGATATTTTCAATGAGGAGACTCAGTTAGATAGCAAATGTTCAGTTTTTCCTGAAAGATTATATGTGCAGGAGAAATTGGTCCGTTTGGTGCGTCACGTTTGGCTACCAAAAAAACCAGAAAATTCAGTTATCCAAACGCCAAACTTTTTTCAAAATTAACTCCATAATATCGACTGAAACATGGCAAACGTTATTTAGAACCAATCCTCAAGGTGTTTTTCACATATCTCTTCAATGTGGTATCGTTCCTGGAAGTGTGCTTTCCTATGTTTGAAGATGTGGTTATTCACAGGCAAATTGTTATCTGCTATGGAGGTACATTTGTGTATTTTTGTCCAGAGCAAAATCTTTTTTATTTTCAATTTACAAATAATTGTTTTGAAAGCATCTTTTTTCCGACACAAAGGAAGTCAAAGCTGACACCTATGAAGATGGCATCTCAGGTTAAGCAGCACTGGACTGTATAGACGTATCTTAGACATCTGCTGCTTTAGACTGAACGGTCATATCTCAGTTATTGTTTTCACATCTATAAAAAATAAGATGTTTTCTTTACTGTCAGAGAGTGAGCTAATCAAGCGGTCGAAAATGTAGATATTGCCAGTTGTTCACTGTCTGAGGAACAGGCTGTGAAAGCTTTATTGCTGGCACAAGTGTCTATAACAAAGGTAATTAAACTGTTCTGTGTTCCTTTTCTCCATCTCTGCCTGTCTTGTTGTACACGGAACCTGTCTTACAAGCATTAATTAAAAAACCTTAAGATGTCAGCTGCTAATTTTCAGATTTACACCACATAAACACAGCCATTTTCATTGGACTATCTGTTGCTGCCAAGTCATGATTTCCCTGGGGGTTAGCCTTGCAATAACCAACTGGTGAGACACATAGCCCTCTATATTTAAATGTTTCTGGTGCACAGTATCTTCTATTGACATTATCTTATTTTGTTTGTCCTCGTGTGTCTGTTTTTCAGCATAAAGTACTCTATAGACACTTAGTGTGAACACCTAGGTGAGACCACACAAACACAATACGTCTCTCTTCTTCACTTCTTCCCTCTTCCCCTTCTCCCTAAATCCTCTAGGTTATATCAACTGTTTTGGAGAACCCCTTCCGCATCTGAACTGGCTGACACAGAGGGCACAGCATGATCAGAGGTGAGTGGTCACTTGGTCGGGTCAACAGGAAGAATTATTAAAGAGATGCTTTAGATTGAAATACAAACATAGATGTAGTAGTCTCAGAGTTAAGGATCCAAGGTCAGTTTTGCATTTCAACTCCTGATTTAAGATGACTGACCGTGTTAGAATATAAAAACCAGGGCTTAAAACTTCAACGGTCCATTAACGGGATGATATGACAACAGCCAATGAAAGTGCAGGGCGCCAAATTCAAAACAACAGAAAACTCATAATTAACATTCCTCAAGCATACATGTGTTTTATACCGTTTTAAAGATAATCGTGTTGTTAATCCCACCACAGTGTCCGATTTCAAATAGGCTTTACAGTAAAAGCACCACAAACGATTATGTTAGGTGACCACCAAAAACCCAGCCATTTTTCCAGCCAAAGAGAGGAGCCACAAAAAGCACAAATGGAGAGAAAATGAATCACTAACCTTTGATGATCTTCATCAGATGACACTCATAAGACTTCATGTTACACGATACATGTATGTTTTGTTTGAAAAAGTTCATATTTATATTTTAAAAATCGGAGTTTACATTGGCGCGTTACGTTCACTAGTTCCAAAAACATCCGGTGATATTGCAGAGAGCCACATCATTTTACAGAAATACTCATCATAAATGTAGATGATAATACAAGTTATACACATGGAATTATAGATATACCTCTCCTTAACCTGGTAAGTCGACCCTCTACTTTTTCGAACATTCTGTTAAAAATCGCGCAACATTTCAGCACCCTGCTACTCAGGCCAGGAATATAGTATATGCATATGATTAGTATGTGTGGATAGAAAACACTCTGACGTTTATAAAACTGGTTAAATCACGGCTGTGACTATAACAGAACGTGCGTTTCATCGAAAAGTGCAGGAAAATCTGATCACTGAAAATGGAAATAAATATCCATGCGCGACTTCAAGGAATTGTTCAAAGTGAACCGAATTAAATGAGGCCGAGGTTGCAGTGCCTACAGCACACATTGTCTAGAGTCTAGAGTCTTGTCATTTGATTCAGCTTTGATTCTTGGTCTAACCGAATCAAGGGAATCGATTCCCTCCGGTCTCTGACCGGATGTTTTGGTCGAGCTCTCTCCAAGACATTTTTTCGAGACAGACACCTATAGAATTGACATCGCCTCCTGATGAATTTTAGCGCTTATTAACGTGTACTAATACCTAAAGTTTCATTACAAAAGTATTTCGAAGTGTTTTGTGAAAGTTTATCGTCGACTTTTTGAATTTTAAAAAAATGACGTTACGTTATGAAACGCTATTTTTGTCTGTTTATCACACAGTCTTCATAGATCGATACCTAGGCTATATATGGACCGATTTAATCGAAAAAAAGACCCAATAGTGATTATGGGACATCTAGGAGTGCCAACAAAGAAGATGGTCAAAGGTAATGAATGTTTTATATTTTATTTGTGCGGTTTGTGTAGCGACGACTATGCTAATTATGTTGTTTACGTCCCCTGCGGGTCTTTTGGGGTGTTACATGCTATCAGAGAATAGCTTCGCCGAAAAGCATTTTAAAAATCTGACTTGTTGCCTGGATTCACAACGAGTGTAGCTTTAATTCAATACCCTGCATGTGTATTTTAATGAACGTTTGAGTTTTAACTAATACTATTAGCATTTAGCGTAGTGCATTTGCATTTCCAGAGCTCTAGATGGGACGCCTGCGTGCCAGGTAGGAGCAAGAGGTTAATGCAACCGCTGTGTCAGATTAAAAAAAAAACTTTACGGAAAAAGCAAACCATGCAATAATCTGAGTACGGAGCTCAGACAATAAAAACAATTATCCGCCATGTTGGAATCAACAGAAACCAGAAATCACATTGTAAATATTCCCTTACCTTTGATGATCTTAATCAGAATGCACTCCCAGGAATCCTAGTTCCACAATAAATGCTTGATTTGTTCAATAATGTCAATTATTAATGTCCAAGTAGCTACTTTTGTTAGGGATTAGGTATACAAGCCCAAACGCTCGTGCAGGTCCATCCGAACGTCGGACGAAAACTTCAAAAAGTTATATTACAGGTCGAAGAAACTTGGCAAACTCAGTATAGAATCTATCTTTAGGGTGATGTTATCATAAATCTTCAACAAAGTTCCAACCGGATAATTCCTTTGTGTGTAGAAAAGCAATGGAACGCAGGTCACTATCATGTGAATTGCGCTTGACCAGGACCTAGCTCTCTGCCAGTAACCTGACTCATTCAGCTTTTATTCAGGCCCACAACACAGTAGAAGCCTCATTCAAGTTTCTAAAGTCGACTTCATACATATCCCACTGTGAATTCAATAGGGGCTGGGTTGAAAATCGACCAACCTCAGATTTCTCAATTCCTGTTTGGATTTCTTCTCAGGTTTTTGCCTGCCATATGAGTTATGTTATACTCTCAGACATCATTCAAACAGTTTGAGAAACTTCAGAGTGTTTCCTATCCAATACTAATAATAATATGCATATATTACCAACTGGGACGGAGGAGCAGGGCGTTTACTCTGGGCAACTCTGGGCACCTTTCATCCAAGCTACATTGCAACTCCCCTCCAAGTCTCCGACCACTGCCTTGTATCCTTTTCCCTCTCGCTCTCATCCAACACCTCCCACACTGCCCCTACTCGGATGGTATCGCGCCGTCCCAACCTTCGCTCTCTCTCCCCCGCTACTCTCTCCTCTTCCATCCTATCATCTCTTCCCTCCGCTCAAACCTTCTCCCACCTATCTCCTGATTCTGCCTCCTCAACCCTCCTCTCCTCCCTCTCTGCATCCCTTGACTCTCTATGTCCCCTATCCTCCAGGCCGGCTCGGTCCTCCCCTCCCGCTCCGTGGCTCGATGACTCATTGCGAGCTCACAGAACAGGGCTCCGGGCAGCCGAGCGGAAATGGAGGAAAACTCGCCTCCCTGCGGACCTGGCATCCTTTCACTCCCTCCTCTCTACATTTTCCTCCTCTGTCTCTGCTGCTAAAGCCACTTTCTACCACGCTAAATTCCAAGCATCTGCCTCTAACCCTAGGAAGCTCTTTGCCACCTTCTCCTCCCACCTGAATCCTCCGCCCCCCCTCCTCCTCCTCTCTGCAGATGACTTCGTCAACCATTTTGAAAAGAAGGTCGACGACATCCGATCCTCGTTTGCTAAGTCAAACGACACCGCTGGTTCTGCTCACACTGCCCTACCCTGTGCTCTGACCTCTTTCTCCCCTCTCTCTCCAGATGAAATCTCGCGTCTTGTGACGGCCGGCCGCCCAACAACCTGCCCGCTTGACCCTATCCCCTCCTCTCTTCTCCAGACCATTTCCGGAGACCTTCTCCCTTACCTCACCTCGCTCATCAACTCATCCCTGACCGTTGGCTACGTCCCTTCCGTCTTCAAGAGAGCGAGAGTTGCACCCCTTCTGAAAAAACCTACACTCGATCCCTCCGATGTCAACAATTACAGACCAGTATCCCTTCTTTCTTTTCTCTCCAAAACTCTTGAACGTGCCGTCCTTGGCCAGCTCTCCCGCTATCTCTCTCTGAATGACCTTCTTGATCCAAATCAGTCAGGTTTCAAGACTAGTCATTCAACTGAGACTGCTCTCCTCTGTATCACGGAGGTGCTCCGCACTGCTAAAGCTAACTCTCTCTCCTCTGCTCTCATCCTTCTAGATCTATCGGCTGCCTTCGATACTGTGAACCATCAGATCCTCCTCTCCACCCTCTCCGAGTTGGGCATCTCCGGCGCGGCCCACGCTTGGATTGCGTCCTACCTGACAGGTCGCTCCTACCAGGTGGCGTGGCGAGAATCTGTCTCCTCACCACGCGCTCTCACCACTGGTGTCCCCCAGGGCTCTGTTCTTGGCCCTCTCCTATTCTCGCTATACACCAAGTCACTTGGCTCTGTCATAACCTCACATGGTCTCTCTTATCATTGCTATGCAGACGACACACAATTAATCTTCTCCTTTCCCCTTCTGATGACCAGGTGGCGAATCGCATCTCTGCATGTCTGGCAGACATATCAGTGTGGATGACGGATCACCACCTCAAGCTGAACCTCGGCAAGACGGAGCTGCTCTTCCTCCCGGGGAAGGACTGCCCGTTCCATGATCTCGCCATCACGGTTGACAACTCCATTGTGTCCTCCTCCCAGAGCGCCAAGAACCTTGGCGTGATCCTGGACAACACCCTGTCGTTCTCAACTAACATCAAGGCGGTGGCCCGTTCCTGTAGGTTCATGCTCTACAACATCCGCAGAGTACGACCCTGCCTCACACAGGAAGCGGCGAAAGGTCCTAATCCAGGCACTTGTCATCTCCCGTCTGGATTACTGCAACTCGCTGTTGGCTGGGCTCCCCTGCCTGTGCCATTAAACCCCTTCAACTCATCCAGAACACCGCAGCCCGTCTGGTGTTCAACCTTCCCAAGTTCTCTCACGTCACCCCGCTCCTCCGTTCTCTCCACTGGCTTCCAGTTGAAGCTCGCATCCGCTACAAGACCATGGTGCTTGCCTACGGAGCTGTGAGGGGAACGGCACCTCAGTACCTCCAGGCTCTGATCAGGCCCTACACCCAAACAAGGGCACTGCGTTCATCCACCTCTGGCCTGCTCGCCTCCCTACCACTGAGGAAGTACAGCTCCCGCTCAGCCCAGTCAAAACTGTTCGCTGCCCTGGCCCCCCCAATGGTGGAACAAACTCCCTCACGACGCCAGGACAGCGGAGTCAATCACCACCTTCCGGAGACACCTGAAACCCCACCTCTTTAAGGAATACCTAGGATAGGTTAAGTAATCCCTCTCACCCCACCCCCCCTAAGTTTTAGATGCACTATTGTTAAGTGACTGTCCCACTGGATGTCATAAGGTGAATGCACCAATTTGTAAGTCGCTCTGGATAAGAGCGTCTGCTAAATGACTTAAATGTAAATGTAAATGTACTCAATATGCCCCTGCAGCCATAAGAGGTTTAATCATGCTCTCTCTCTCTATCTGTCTGTCTCTCGTCTGCAGGTATGTTTTGATGTGAGAGAGGAAGCCAGAACCGTTATCGCCACCTCACCCACTCTTAAGATAACCTTTGGGCCAACTGGGGGCCCAAGGCTGGTTAGGAGACACCGCAATTGTGATGAACTGAGAGAATATTAGGGTATCACTGTAATTCATGAATAATTTGGGGCGGCAGGGGAGCCTAATGGTTAGAGCATTGGACTAGTAACCGTAAGGTTGCAAGTTCAAATCCCCTGAGCTAACAAGGTACAAATCTGCCGTTCTGCCCCTGAACAGGCAGTTAACCCACTGTTCATAGACCGTCATTGAAAATAAGAATTTGTTCTTAACTGACTTGCCTAGTAAAATAAAGGTCAAATAAAATACATTTGCTGTCTACTGCTGTTCTTACCTCTTTCCCTTTTCTGTCTTCTACACCTCTCTCCCCACCTCGTCTTTCTTCCTCGTTTTGAAGTACAGATTGAATTTATATTTATAATATTATAATCATCATAATTATAATGTATTTATGCATTTATAACACCTGGATAACACCTGGATAATGAACTTCTTTCAATAAAGCGTTTTACATACTCCACTTGTTGAATCTCATTGAAATACTATCCTGTGTCCTCAGATTAATGCAGATGAAGGGAGCGTTTGATATGCATGGTATTTTTCTTCTGTATATATGCATTACAAAATCAGTCATGTTTCCAGTCTATTGCATATTGCATCCCAATGTGTAATCATTGATGTCCCAGGAGCAGGACTGGTAAACACTGCTGAAGTGTATGATTGTAATACAGAGTACATGCAGACACAGCATCATTCAAATAATAGAGTTTGATATGACTGAAAAATGTCTGAGATTCATACCTGAACCGCACCTTTATTTGCCAAGGAAGAGTACATGATCAGTGAATATATTTCATGTACAGGCTACAATGTGGGAATCTCATGTGTGGTAATACCTACAGTATATGTGTATATAGGACTTGCATTCTTGACACAATAAAGTTATTATATTCTACTCTGTCCATAGGCTTCATTATTAACTAAAATTGATATAGTGGGGGTCAACATTTTTCATTGGGATGAAATTAGTAAAGGAGGTTTTGAGAATCCACTTCTGCTCACTTTGCTGGTTAATACGGTCACAAAGAAAATCACCCTGTTTTAGTTGTGGGGCACGTTGGTCATTGGAAAAGTGACTGTAGGGGCAATAGAGCTCGGAATTGGTTAAAATTACAGCAGGAATGGTATTGTATTTAGTGGAAAAACGGGCAGAATCGAAAGCGATACGACTACTATCCATGTTTTGGAACATAGGACCAGTAACAATGGCGATGGAAGTGGAGACGATTTTGGGGTTGGATAATCCTCGTGAGGATCAAAGACAGTGAATATTACGGTAACATGTTCAAATTGGTTTTGGGGTTGGATAATCCCTGTGAGAATCAAAGACAGTGAATATTACGGTAACATGTTCAAATTGACAGTATATATGGGCAAGAGCACAAACAACGTTTACCAAGTAGTCCAACTTTATATCACACCGCCCGCATTGAAACAATTGCTAAAAGAGTGTACATTTGAGGGTTCTGTAAAGTATGTAGTTAATTTGCTATTTTGGTAAACATCAGTAAACAATTTGGCATAGCAGGGTCACAAGACATCATATGGGAAAACACAAGCAGCGAAACAAGAGAGATTCGATTTCGGAAATGCCGTGGAAATCAGGTACTGAGAGAGATTTGGTCATTTCTTCAAATGGTCATCTTTATTTTATATTGATTAATTATTGCAATAACGAGTCTGGTCAACCCCTCCCCCTCCACCCTTGAGTGTTGGACCGAGTAACCTAACCTTTACACAAATGCAGGGAACTAAATGTAGCTGACACTAACAATGCTCAGTCATGGTTGGCTCAACCCGGGGGGGGTTGAGCCAACCCCCCCATGCAGATCAAGGAGCATCATGATCCACTCTGGGTTCATCCTGTCATTATCTGCACGTGGGTTGTTGTCTTAACCCCACCCTAGCTTAGTTTACCAGATGCAAGGATGATTGAGACAATGAGGGATTGTTCTACTCCTAAGCTATCTCTAGTATAACACCTTCTTGTCTCTGTAATGCAGTCTTTAACCCATTTGTCAGCTCAAGCCATCTCCAGTCACCATATGCCTAGATGTGTTGCAAGGAACTAGATTGGAGCCCAGCTACAATAGTCATTTACAAACATTAACAATATCTACACTGTATTTCAATTTGATGTTATTTTAATGGACGAAAAAACATGTTTTCTTTCAAATACAAGGACATTTCTAAGTGACACCACACTTTTGAATGGTAGTGTATGTATAACCGACTCAATTCTGTCTTGTTTTTTTACATTGGATAAAAGTAGAAACTCCGAGATACAAAATAGTATATCATGTACTGCATTTGAGGAACAATGGGCAGCTAATTTAGCTTTGAAAGTTGATCAACTTGTAAATTCACTTTTGAGAAAATGGCTTTTGAATGTTAAGGAACCTACTGGGGAGTTCTTCTTTGTTCACACCCTCTTAAGCTTTAGCTGCACCCATCTCTTTAAATCAAATAAAAACCAATTTTATTGGTCACATACACATGGTTAGAAGCTGTTAATGCGAGTGTAGCGTAATGCTTGTGCTTCTAGTTCCGAATGTGCAGTAATATCTAACTAGTAATCTAACAATTTCACACTACCTTATACACACACAACTGTAAAGGAATGAATAAGAATATGTACATCTAAATATATAGATATAAGCGATGGCCGTGCGACATAGGCAAGATGCAGTAGATGGTATAGAGTACAGTATATACATATGAGATGAGTAATGTAGGGTATGTAAACATTATTTAAAGTGGCATTGTTTAACCTCTTGACGCTACACATCCCTACGCTACCCCTCCCTTTAGCGGGATAATTGTCATCAGCAACCGCTGAATAGCATAGCGCCTCAGTCAAATAATATTACTAAAAATATTAATATTCATGAAATCACAAGTGCAATATTACAAAACACAGCTTAGCCTTTTGTTAATCCACCTGTCGTCTCAGATTTTGAAATTATGCTTTACAACGAAAGCAATACAAGCGTTTGTGTAAGTTTATCGATCGTTTGACAAAACAATAAGTACACTTAGTATCAGGTAGCTTGGTCACGAAAATCAGATAAGCAATCAAATTAATCGTTTACCTTTGATGATCTTCGGATGTTTTCACTCACGAGACTCCCAGTTACACAACAAATGTTCCTTTTGTTCCATAAAGATTATTTTAATATCTGTCACGCCCTGGTCAAAGTATTTTGTGTTTATCTTCATGTATTGGGTCAGGCCAGGGTGTGGCATGGGTTTTTGTATGTGGTGTGTATACATTGGGATTGTAGCTAGTGGGGTGATCTAGCAAAGTCTATGGCTGTCTGGAGTGGTTCTCAATCAGAGGCAGGTGTTTATCGTTGTCTCTGATTGGGAACCATTTATTTATTTATTTTATCTTTATTTAACCAGGCAAGTCAGTTAAGAACAAATTCTTATTTTCAATGACGGCCTAGGAACAGTGGGTTAACTGCCTGTTTAGGGGCAGAACGACAGATTTGTACCTTGTCAGCTCGGGGGCTTGAACTCGCAACCTTCCGGTTACTAGTCCAACGCTCTAACCACTAGGCTACCCTGCCGCCCCTATTTAGGCAGCCATATTCTTTGAGTTTCTCGTGGGTGATTGTCCTTAGTGTCTTGATGTCCTTGTTCTGTGTGTATGTGCACCAGTATTAGGCTGTTTCAGTTTTCGTTACGTTTATTATTTTGTAGTGTTTGTATTGATTCGTGTTTACGTTTGTTCATTAAACATGGATCGCAATCTACACGCTGCATTTTGGTCCGACTCTCCTTCACCACAAGAGAACCGTTACAATATCCACAATACCTCTGTTTGTTTGGCACATTATGTTCAGAAATCCACAGGAAAGAGCGGTCACGACAACGCAGACAAATTCCAAATAGTTTCCGTAATGTCCACAGAAACATGTCAATCGTTTTTTATAATCAATCCTCAGGTTGTTTTTAAAATATATAATCGATAATATATCAACCGCAAATGTCTTTCAAAGTATGAGAGGGAAAAGCAATACCTAACCAAACTCTGTTGCGTGAGCAAAACTCATGTGACCACTTGACGCAATATTATCGTTCTGGCTCATTTTTCAAAATAAAAGCCTGAAATTATGTCTGAAGGCTGTTGTCACCTTGAGGAAGCAATAGGAAAGGGAATCTGGTTGATATCCCTTTAAATGGAGAAATGGGAGGCTATGGAACATGGAGTTTTCAAAATAGAGGCCACTTCCAACACATACTGACCAGCTCAAATAGACACACGCTATTATACGTTCGAACGGTTTGAAGTAGTGACCTGCAACATACGCCTTGTTTCCTGAAAAGGGTCACGTGGTATCTAGATGCATGGAATGAATCATTTGACTAAGAACAGTGTGAACCTCAACTCACCCCCCACCCCAACCAGCTGAAATAATGGCAACAGTGGTTTTCAGCATGGTCCTGCACCACTTCTACTGCTGAGTCCGAGCCAGCAACCTGTAGACAGGTTTGAACTGCATTTTCTCTCAGGAGTGTGACATGGTTCCATGTGGAGTGAGCATGTAGAGAAATCACGTCCAAACTTCTCTCATCTTACTGGTGTACTAGTAGGAAAATGGATGAGACACACTTTGAACATGTTTCAGTTTGTCTATCCAATGGCACACTATCTGAATCAGAACATGCAGAAACGCCAGAAGAAGAATGCCGGGAAAGAGGACGTACCCCGTAATTGATTTTGTTTTATCCAAAATTGTTTAGTTGATTGTGGAGGTCTGCACACAGTGAAATGTATAGTAACTTAGACTAAAAATGGATTGAGATACCAATCTGTCATCACCACAAGTGATGAGAACAGTCAACCCTCCTGTTGTGTTCATTTCATTTGAATTAATTCTGTGTTCCCGGTCCAAAATGCCCACCCATTAAAGCTGATAATAGGTCCATAATAATACATATATTATCACCTAAAGTTGTGTTAGATATTTTTATCAACTTATGTTCTTGTGAGCATTACAAGTTTTGATCTTCTATATGCTATTTATGGCCTGTAGGCCTCATTGACCTGAGCTCATACAACTCGTTGTTGAGTTTAAAAAGCATAATGTTTGGATTATTTTGACTATAACAAATACTCTTTGTGCTATTTATCACAGACTACTTTGTGTCAACTTTTAACAAGGACTCTCTCCTCCTCACCAGTCTCATGATCAAAGATATGATCAAGAGCCTCACATACAGTATATCGTTAGGTCATTGTGCTGCCACACAATTAATTGTGAGCAAGGCCTCGAATAAGCTTTATATACCAGAGCTGCGAGAAAAGTTCTATATATTATTGAAACAATGTTGCGATTGTTTGTGAGAATGCCAACAGGTGTGGTTCCTGTGGGAAAAGATTCTATTGGGGAAAGGTTCCCGTGGAGGAAAGATTCTATTGAGGAAAGGTTCCCGTGGAGGAAAGATTCTTTTGGGTCAAGGTTCCTGGGGGGAAATTCTATTGGGGAAAGGTTCCTGTGGGGGAAATTATTTTGGGGAAAGGTTCCTGTGGGGGGAAATTCTATTGGAGAAAGGTTCCGGTGGGGGGAAATTCTATTGGGGAAAGGTTCCGGTGGGGGGAAATTCTATTGGGGAAAGGTTCCGGTGGGGGGAAATTCTATTGGGGAAAGGTTCCGGTGGGGGGGAAATTCTATTGGGGAAAGGTTCCGGTGGGGGGGATATTCTATTGGGGAAAGGTTCCGGTGGAGGAAAGATTCTATTGGGGAAAGGTTCCGGTGGAGGAAAGATTCTATTGGGGAAAGGTTCCGGTGGGGGTTGTCATGGAAGACAAGAAGGGAATTTAGGTGTGTGTGTGTGCTCAAACACACATGTATTTGGGGGTCTGGGAGAGGAAGTGTGTCTATCTGATGAATAGGCATTTGCCTGAACTCAATTTTATACACTAATTGTAGTCTCACCCATTCATTTCTAATGACTGGTCATTTGACCGGGAACACCACAGGTGTACAAAAGTGAAATAAAACACCCAAAATGTAATGAAAATAATCTACATGTATTTTGTGTGTTTAGGTGCCCTGTGTGGACAAAGTCATGGAACCTTATTTACATTTACATTTAAGTCATTTAGCAGACGCTCTTATCCAGAGCGACTTATGACAGTCAGATTAAATGAATTATATTTTTCAGAGAACACTTGTAAATCGGTCCAATTTGACCAGAACACACACAGTAGGAGTGTTAATGTGGGAAATATACTTTTTGTAAACCGTATCGATGTGTGCTAAATTGAGGGTCTTGAAATTGAGTGATAGACTCAACGTGGAGCATTGAGAACTTGAACATGCTTCTGTATGTTTATGTCAGTGTAACTATGTAAGTGGACTAGCAGTAGTGACTAACTTGTTAATGGGTTAGATAGAAAGAATGATTTATGTGCAAATGTATTTGTAACCGGAGGCTTAGTACATACGGGGACATGTGTTTTAGACAGAATGTATAAGAGTGTGCCAAATGATAGGTTGCCGTACATTCGTACCCCAAAGTGAGGGCAACTTAACTATGACATCTGAAAGAGCTCAGCGATGATCTTGCAGACGACCAGACAACACTATGGAATCCCTTTGGATGGGTTTAGTCAATATGTGGTGTTGTTGGAGCTACACTATTTAATTTGTTGATTTGTGGCTTATTATAAGTTGTGTTTGGTGATGAAGCATGTACTGATGTTTAATTCATATGTTTTTTTCCCCTTCTGTGATTGAATTGCACAATGTGAAGGCTTGAAGCTCAAATACTACAGATGTCATTTACAATTGTAATGCACAAAGTGTACATTTTTCCCTCCTGCTAATGTTTGTTTAATGAAAATGCTTGTAAGTAATTTTCTATTAGATTGAGACTCAGTCTCAAAAGGGATGAAATGTTGTTGATGTAAAATGTAAAATCAAAATCAAATGTTCTTGGTCACGTAGACATAGTTAGCAGATGTTAATGCGAGTGTAGCGAAATGCTTGTACTGCATAATTTCCTAAGGACTCGAAGTGAGACGACCATCTCTGTCGACGCCATTTTAGTTATGCTATCTTGTGTTTTGCTGCTTAATTTAAAAGAATAGTCTCTTGTTATATGCTAGGGGTTTTTCTGACCTGATACAAACTTGTCTTTGTTTGACTTAGTCATAAGACTGGGCATATAGCTAAGATCAGTTTAGGTTTGACTTTACTATCCGCAGGAAGTCAGCTGTGTGGAACCTCGCAGGAAGGAGCACATTATAGTGTGAACTGTGGAACCTCAACCTATCTTAATCTGCACAGACAAACCAATCGCCTTTTACACAATGTTCTGCCCATGTTTCTACACATCTGCTAAACTGTCATGTAGACAAAAGAGGTTGCACTTTTTCTATAAAAGCAAAAACGACATTATACTTGGTGCTCAGTACGATACAATGATAGCACATTACACATGCTGCTTGGTGCTCAGTACGATACAATGATAGCACATTACACATGCTGCTTGATGCTCAGAACGAGACAATGACAGCACATTATATGATGCTGCTTGGTGCTCAGTTCAATGCAATGACAGCACATTATACATGCTGCTTGGTGCTCAGTTCAATGCAATGACAGCACATTATACATGCTGCTTGGTGCTCAGTTCAATGCAATGATAGCACATTATACATGCTGCTTGGTGCTCAGTACGATACAATGATAGCACATTATACATGCTGCTTGGTGCTCTGTACGATACAATGATAGCACATTACACATATAATAATAATAATAATAATAATATATAATAATATATGCCACATGCTGCTTTTATCCAAAGCAACTTACAGTCATGTGTGCATACATTCTACGTATGGGTGGTCCCGGGATTGAACCCACTACCCTCGCGTTACAAGCGCCATGCTCTACCAACTGAGCTACAGAAGGACCACAATGCTGCTTGATGCTCAGAACGAGACAATGACAGCACATTATACATAGTGCTTTGAGAATGCCAAATTATATAACAGTGACAATAACCTTTGATCCAAGTGTATGAAGTATAAATATACAATCTCTTTTTACACTGAATGTCTTCAGAACAACAGAGGGTTCTCACAGGAAACTCTTCATCATGCAAATTATGACCTCTACAGATTATATAAATTAATAGAAGTCAAATTAAACATGTTCAAATCCGGGGTCACCAACAGGTCTTAAACAATGTATAGTAATGGTGGCGGATCAGCAACCTGGTTATACAATTATATTTTGGATAACACATAACACTTGGTGCAATGCTTCCCCTTTCTTAAAAAACATTTGCGTGTACAACAAACTTTTGAAATCAGAGCTCATCAGTTATTAATGCGGTAATTTATATTTATGACGAGCGTTGCTTTCATAGTGTTACCCTGACATTTGGATGGGAGTTTGACAGTAGTGGGGGTTCGGGTAGCTCTCACTGGCTCACAGGTGGAGTCTTGGAAGAGGAACTGTCAGATCTCAGGCACAGGGTAGCTCCACATGGGGGTAACCAATACCCTCTTGCAACAGAACATCATAGAGGAGCTTTGTATTTCTTCAGACAATCTGTGAAAACAGGCTTTAAGATGCTCTCTGAAGCTATGGGGAAGTCTTCATATGAAATGATGCTGCCAGTGTATGGCAATATGTGAATCTTCGATGTCTACAAACTACACTATACTGCTTAACTTTTTCCTAATCTTCAGAGTTTGAGATGACTTAAATCCCATTATATGCAGGTAAAACAATACAAATAATAATAATATTCAGTTGTCCTAAACTGCAGATGTTCCTACTGATCTCAGGCCATGGCCATAAGCCAGAGGGATATGGAAGAAGATACATATTTAGTGTGGCTTGTGAAGACTAGGGCTGTTACGGTGACCGTATTATTGCCACACCGGCGGTCACCAGTCATGACGGCAGTCATTTTCCACGTGACCGTTTAGTCCCGGTAACTAGGCGTCTCCAAGCTCTGTTGCTGCTGATGGTCATTAGTAGACTAGCAAACTTACTAACTGTCTGCTACTCAACACTCTATTGTCCCTCTGATCACTCTGACATCAATGCAAATGTAATGGAAAATCTAATCAAACACTCCATGAGAGCCCATGAGCTCAGGTTGCGTACCATTTCTATAGGCTATGCAACTGTGTGAGAAAACAGAGTGACAGCCACTAATAAAAAAAGTCTGATATATATTAGCCTATCACTCGTGAATCATACAGTATCACTTGTGAATTATATAGTATCACTCGTGAATTATACAGTATCACTTGTGAATTATACAGTATCACTTGTGAATTATATAGTATCACTTGTGAATTATACAGTATCACTTGTGAATTATACAGCATCACTTGTGAATTATACAGTATCACTTGTGAATTATACAGTATCACTTGTGAATTATACAGCATCACTCGTGAATTATACAGTATCACTTGTGAATTATACAGCATCACTTGTGAATGAAAGTATTCACACCGCATGTAGCCCAGGCCTATACAGTGCAGACAGTATTCACACCGCATGTAGCCCAGGCCTATACAGTGCAGACAGTATTCACACCGCATGTAGCCCAGGCCTATACAGTGCAGACAGTATTCACACAGACAGTATTCGCATGTAGCCCAGGCCTATACAGTGCAGACAGTATTCACAGTATTCACGCATGTAGCCCAGGCCTATACAGTGCAGACAGTATTCACACCGCATGTAGCCCAGGCCTATACAGTGCAGACAGTATTCACACCGCATGTAGCCCAGGCCTATACAGTGCAGACAGTATTCACACCGCATGTAGCCCAGGCCTATACAGTGCAGACAGTATTCACACCGCATGTAGCCCAGGCCTATACAGTGCAGACAGTATTCACACCTCATGTAGCCCAGGCCTATACAGTGCAGACAGTATTCACACCGCATGTAGCCCAGGCCTATACAGTGCAGAAAGTATTCACCTCATGTAGCCCAGGCCTATACAGTGCAGACAGTATTCAGACCCTTTCCTTTTTTCCACATTTTGTTATTTTACAGCCTTATTCTAAAATGGATTCAATTATTTTTTTCCCCCTCATCAATCTACACACAATACCTCATAATGACCAAACATAACCAGAAATATTTTATTTACATAATCATTCACTCTTGGTTATGAGACTCAAACAGAGCACAAGTGCATCCTGTTTCCATTGATCATCCTTGAGATGTTTCTGCAACCTGATTGAAGTCCACCTGTGGTAAATTCAATTGATTGGACATGATAAGGAAAGGCACACACCTGTCTATATAAGGTCCCACAGTTGACAGTGCATGTCAGAGCAAAACCAAGCCGTGAGGTCGAAGGAATTGTTTATAGAGCACAATGACAGGATTGTCGAGGCACCGATCTGGGGAAGGTTAACCAAAAACATTCTGCAGCATTGAAAGTCCCCAAGAACAAAATGGCCTCCATCATTCTAAAACGGAAGATGTTTAGAACCACCTATTGCTGGCCAAGTTCCACAGACATGTGACTTACACAAATGGAATAATGTGTCCCTGAACAAAGCGGGTGTCAAAATCAAAAGTTACATTCAGTGTCCTGGTGTGGCCACCAGCTGCATTTAAGTACTGCAATGCATCTCCTCCTCATGGACTGCAGCAGATTTGCCAGTTTTTGCTATGAGATTACCCCACTCTTCCACCAAGGCACCTGCAAGTTCCCGGACATTTCTGGGGGGGAATGGCCCGAGCTCTAAGGTCTCCTTTTCAAGCTTAAAAGGATAAAGGTTAAAATGTAACACCATAGGCTGGAAATGGTCGAATACATTGGCCAATCCAGGGTGACATAACAAGTGGAAAATCGGAAAAGGGAAATCTCAGACTGAGTTCAAATCTCAGTGAGTTCAAATCTCAGTGAGTTCAAATCTCAGTGAGTTCAAGACAACTGGGAAATCTGACATTATCGGGACTGGGAAAAATACGCTTTGAACGGTTATCTAATGCAAAGTCAGGCCTCTTTCTAATGCTCCGACCTGAGGAAGTCATGTTTCGACCTTGTTTTTTTCAGAGTTCCCAGTTGTCTTGAAAGCACCATAAATCCAGAGAATGCCAGATTTTGATGACAAAGTTGACAAAAAAGACAACTATTTGGTTAACTATTTAGAAGTCTGCTGGCTTGGGGGGTAGAAGCTGTTCAGGTGGGCTGTTGGTTCCAGACTTGGTGCATCGGTATTGCTTGCTGTATGGTAGCAATCGGAACAATCTATGACTTGGCTGTCTGGAGTCTGACAATTTTTAGGGCCTTCCTCTGACAGAGCCTGGTATATCTGATACAGCCTCTCTTTCATATCGTCTGAGATCCCTAAAGATTGGAAAACTGCCGCGGTCATCCCCGTCTTCAAAGGGGGTGAAAATCTAGACCAAAACTGTTA
>NC_060181.1:92425772-92522346 GCF_021184085.1 Oncorhynchus gorbuscha | reverse complement strand
GAAGAGAACAGAGGAGGCTGGTAACCCAGACTACTCTGAAACGGAGATAACCCGGTAGCAGACGAAGGAAGCGAAGTTGTGAGCGTATTCTGCCCAGGGAGCTGTTCTGCCCAAGACGCAGGGTTTCTGAAAGAAAGGCTGCGTAGTATGCGACCAATCGTCTGATTGGCCCTCTCTGCTTGACCGTTAGACTGGGGATGAAACCCGGAAGAGAGACTGACGGACGCACCAATCAAACGACAGAACTCCCTCCAAAACTGTGACGTGAATTGCGGGCCTCTGTCTGAAACGGCGTCTAACGGGAGGCCATGAATTCTGAACACATTCTCGATGATGATTTGTGCCGTCTCCTTAGCGGAAGGAAGTTTAGCGAGGGGAATGAAATGTGCCGCCTTAGAGAACCTATCGACAACCGTAAGAATCACAGTCTTCCCGCAGACAAAGGCAGACCGGTAATGAAGTCTAGGGCGATGTGAGACCATGGTCGAGAAGGAATGGGGAGCGGTCTGAGACGACCGGCAGGAGGAGAGTTACCCGACTTAGTCTGCGCGCAGTCCGAACAAGCGGCCACGAAACGGCGCGTGTCACGCTCCTGAGTCGGCCACCAAAAGCGCTGGCGAATAGACGCAAGAGTGCCTCGAACACCGGGATGACCAGCTAACTTGGCAGAGTGAGCCCACTGAAGAACAGCCAGACGAGTGGAAACAGGAACGAAAAGGAGGTTACTAGGACAAGCGCGCGGCGACGCAGTGTGCGTGAGTGCTTGCTTAACCTGTCTTTCAATTCCCAGACTGTCAACCCGACAACACGCCCATAAGGAAGAATCCCCTCGGGATCAGTAGAAGCCACAGAAGAACTAAACAGACGGGATAAGGCATCAGGCTTGGTGTTTTTGCTACCCGGACGGTAAGAAATCACAAACTCGAAACGAGCGAAAAACAACGCCCAACGAGCTTGACGGGCATTAAGTCGTTTGGCAGAACGGATGTACTCAAGGTTCTTATGGTCTGTCCAAACGACAAAAGGAACGGTCGCCCCCTCCAACCACTGTCGCCATTCGCCTAGGGCTAAGCGGATGGCGAGCAGTTCGCGGTTACCCACATCATAGTTGCGTTCCGATGGCGACAGGCGATGAGAAAATAAGCGCAAGAATGAACCTTATCGTCAGACTGGAAGCGCTGGGATAGAATGGCTCCCACGCCTACCTCTGAAGCGTCAACCTCGACAATGAATTGTCTAGTGACGTCAGGAGTAACGAGGATAGGAGCGGACGTAAAACGTTCTTTTAGAAGATCAAAAGCTCCCTGGGCGGAACCGGACCACTTAAAACACGTCTTGACAGAAGTAAGAGCTGTGAGAGGGGCAGCAACTTGACCGAAATTACGAATGAAACGCCGATAGAAATTAGCGAAACCTAAAAAGCGCTGCAACTCGACACGTGACCTTGGAACGGGCCAATCACTGACAGCTTGACCTTAGCGGTATCCATCTGAATGCCTTCAGCGGAAATAACGGAACCGAGAAAAGTAACGGAGGAGACATGAAAAGAGCACTTCTCAGCCTTCACGTAGAGACAATTCTCTAAAAGGCGCTGTAGAACACGTCGAACGTGCTGAACATGAATCTCGAGTGACGGTGAAAAAATCAGGATATCGTCAAGATAGACAAAAACAAAGATGTTCAGCATGTCTCTCAGAACATCATTAACTAATGCCTGAAAAACAGCTGGCGCATTGGCGAGACCAAACGGCAGAACCCGGTACTCAAAATGCCCTAACGGAGTGTTAAACGCCGTTTTCCACTCGTCCCCCTCTCTGATGCGCACGAGATGGTAAGCGTTACGAAGGTCCAACTTAGTAAAGCACCTGGCTCCCTGCAGAATCTCGAAGGCTGATGACATAAGGGGAAGCGGATAACGATTCTTAACCGTTATGTCATTCAGCCCTCGATAATCCACGCAGGGCGCAGAGTACCGTCCTTTTTCTTAACAAAAAGAACCCCGCCCGGCCGGAGAGGAAGAAGGCACTATGGTACCGGCGTCAAGAGACACAGATAAATAATCCTCGAGAGCCTTACGTTCGGGAGCCGACAGAGAGTATAGTCTACCCCGAGGAGGAGTTGTCCCCGGAAGGAGATCAATACTACAATCATACGACCGGTGAGGAGGAAGGAGTTGGCTCGGGACCGACTGAAGACCGTGCGCAGATCATGATATTCCTCCGGCACTCCTGTCAAATCGCCAGGTTCCTCCTGAGAAGTGGGAACAGAAGAAATGGGAGGGATGGCAGACATTAAACACTTCACATGACAAGAAACGTTCCAGGATAGGATAGAATTACTAGACCAATTAATAGAAGGATTATGACATACTAGCCAGGGATGACCCAAAACAACAGGTGTAAAAGGTGAACGAAAAATCAAAAAAGAAATAGTCTCACTGTGGTTACCAGATACTGTGAGAGTTAAAGGTAGTGTCTCAAATCTGATACTGGGAAGATGACTACCATCTAAGGCAAACATGGGCGTAGGCTTGTCTAACTGTCTGAAAGGAATGTCATGTTTCCGAGCCCATGCTTCGTCCATGAAACAACCCTCAGCCCCCGAGTCAATCAAGGCACTGCATGTAGCACCGAACCGGTCCAGCGTAGATGGACCGACATATAGTACAGGATCTAGATGAAGAGACCTGAGTAGTAGCGCTCACCAGTAGCCCTCCGCTTACTGATGAGCTCTGCCTTTTACTGGACATGAATTGACAAAATGTCCATCAAATCCGCAATAGAGGCACAGGCGGTTGGTGATCCTCCGTTCTCTCCTTAGTCGAGATGCGAATACCTCCCAGCTGCATGGGCTCAGTCTCTGAGCCAGAGGAGGGAGATGGTTGCGATGCGGAGCAGGGAAACACCGTTGACGCGAGCTCTCTTCCACGAGCTTGGTGACGAAGATCTACCCGTCGTTCTATGCGGATGGCGAGAGCAATCAAAGAGTCCACACTGGAAGGAACCTCCCGAGAGAGAATCTCATCTTTGACCACTGCGTGGAGTCCCTCCAGAAAACGAGCGAGCAGCGCCGGCTCGTTCCAGTCACTAGAGGCAGCAAGAGTGCGAAACTCTATAGAGTAATCCGTTATGGATCGATCACCTTGGCATAGGGAAGCCAGGGCCCTAGAAGCCTCCCTATCAAAAACTGAACGGTCAAAAACCCGAATCATCTCCTCTTTAAAGTTCTGGTAATTGTTTGAACAATCAGCCCTTGCCTCCCAGATAGCTGTGCCCCACTCTCGAGCCCGGCCAGTAAGGAGTGAAATGACGTAAGCAACCCGAGCTCTCTCGCTAGAGTATGTGTTGGGTTGGAGAGAGAACACAATATCACACTGGGTGAGAAAGGAGCGGCACTCCGTGGGCTGCCCGGAGTAGCAAGGTGGGTTATTAACCCTAGGTTCCGGAGGCTCGGCAGGCCAGGAAGTAACAGGTGGCACGAGACGAAGACTCTGGAACTGTCCAGAGAGGTCGGAAACCTGAGCGGCCAGGTTATCCACGGCATGGCGAGCAGCAGACAATTCCTGCTCGTGTCTGCCGAGCATGGCTCCTTGGATCTCGACGGCAGTGTTACGAACGTCTGTAGTCGCTGGGTCCATTCTTTGGTCGGATCCTTCTGTCATGCAGGTGAATGAGGACCCAAAAGCGACTTGGCGAAAACAGAGTCTTTAATCCAGTAAAGTAATTCTACAAACATAAGACATAATTCCACTCGTAATGACGAGAACAGACTGGAGACTCGATCAAGAACTGCAGGTTGCCTCGGGAAGGCACTTGAACCTAGCAGACTCAGACACCTGCTCTCCACGCAGCATCTGAGGGAAACACGACACGACAGGGCGAAACACAGACACAGCACGGTGAACAATAGACAAGGATCCGACAGGACAGGAACGGAAAACAAGGGAAGAAATAGGGACTCTAATCAGGGGAAAAGATAAGGAACAGGTGTGGGAAGACTAAATGATTGATTAGGGGAATAGGAACAGCTGGGAGCAGGAACGGAACGATAGAGAGAAGAGAGAGAGGAAGGGAGAGAGAAAAAGAGGAGAACGAACCTAAAAAGACCAGCAGGGGGAAAACGAAGAGGGAAAAGCAAAATGACAAGACAATCTAAGACAAAACATGACATATCTATCCTACCGTGCCTTTTTAAAGTCTTCGAAAGCCAAGTTAACACACAGGTCACCGACCATGTTGAATCTCACCGTACCTTCTCCGCTGTGTAATCTGGTGTCCGAGCTGGTCATGGGTGCACCTCAGCCACGCTCAAGGTCCTAAACGATGTCATAGCAGCCATCTTCATTGACCTTTCCAAGGCTTTCGACTGTCAATCACCGCATTCTTATCAGCAGACATTTCTTAAATGACTGCCTCGCCTGGTTCAGCAACTACTTTTCAGAGTTCAGTGTCTCAAATGTCGGCGGCAAGCTTAATTATGGTGCAGGAGTCGTGCAAGGCTACACACTCGGAGTGAACAGGGAGTATAGGAGGGGACTAAGTATGCAACCGTGTTGAGGGTCAGCTTGGCATTTTTGCTGTTGCCTACACTCACCACCTGCGGCAGCCCATCAGGAAGTCCAGGATCCAGTTGCAGAGGGAGGTGTTCCATCACAGGGTCCTGAGCTTAATGATGAGCTTTGAGGGCACTATGATGTTGAATATTGAGCTGTAGTGAATGAACCGCATTCTCACATAGGTGTTCCTCTTGTCCAGGTGAGAAAGGGCAGTGTGGAGTGCAATAGATATTGCGGCATCTGTGGATCTGTTGGGGTGGTATGCAAATTGGACCAGGGTGTCTGGGATGCTGGTGTTGATGTGAGCCAGTTTTTTTCTCGCTTCTTTTTCACTTTTGGGGTCGAATTGATTTAGATTTTAAAAAATCGAGAATGGTGCTTGTTTATGTCGACATTTTCTGAAAATGTCCCTGCTACCAAAACAGTGTATCTGCAAACAAGTGAGCTAGTGAGCTAGTGACTTCCTCTTCAGCTACGGGGCCATGGCAGAGCAAGGGTGGTTTGAGGAGGAAGGATTTCACTCAAAGACACATCTTTTCCAGATGGCCAGTCCAAGGTGGCTCAGGGCTCAACCCACTTGTTTTCATTCAAAGTTTAAAAAACACCACAAGCAGTGGGCATGGGGTCGCGACCTGCGGTTTCCTGCTTTAAGCTATTAACTCAAAACCAACGTTGAGATGGTTGGACTGACCCTTCTTAGATTCGTTTATTTTTTATATGTTATTTGGTTTTTTAACTATAACCATTAATCATTTGCATACATGGCTCTGAATGAAAACCATAGGAATGCAGAGGTAGCTATCCAAAATTGTCCTGCTTCTTGGCCAATTAAGCTACAACACCAACTGTGAAACATTCAGGCTATCCTAACTTCACATTATTGAAACTTTTTTATCAACCATAACTATATACATTTGAATAAATGTGCATAGCATAACTAACTCTTGAACCTTAAAACCGATTTGGCCTTGGCGTGCCTCAAGCGACCCACCTCAACAACATCCGGTTAAATTGCAGAGCACCTAATTCAAATGACACAAATCTTAATAATAAACGTTCATGAAAATACAAGTGTCATTTATCATTTAAAAGATACACTTCTTGTGAATCCACACCATGTGATTATCTGAGGACAGCGCCCCGCATACAAAAGCATTAAAAACATTTTCCAACCAAGCAGATGCATCACAAAAGTCAGAAATAGCAAGAAAATATATCCCTTACCTTTGAGGATCTTCATCTGGTTGCAATCACAAGGGTCCCTGTTACATAATAAATGATGGTCCTTTTGTTCGATAAAGTCCTTTATATCCAAAAAAAGTATGTTTATTTGGCACGCTTCATTCAATAATCCACCGGTTTCCCCTCGATCAAAATGCATAAAAAATTATTCCCAAAATGTACCAATAAACTTGTCCAAACATCTCAAAACATGTCAAACAATGTTCCTAATCAATCCTCAGGTACCCTAATATGAAAATAAACAATCAAATTTAAGATGGATAATAGTATATTCAATACTGGAGATAAACAACCAAGTGCGCGCCCTCACCAGAGGTGATTAATTTTTCCAAACAAGCAGATGCATTACGAAAGTTAGAAATAGAGATCAAATAAATCGCTTCCCTTTGAAGATCTTCATATTTTTGCAATCCCAAATGTTCCAGTTACAGAATGAATGGTCATTTTGTTTGATAGTCCTTCTTTATTTCCCCAAAATGTCCGTTTATTTGGATTCAGAAATAAACTTGTTCCAACTCGTCCCAACATGCCTACAAAGGAATGTGAAAAGTAACCTGTAAACTTGCTACAAACGTTTCAAACAACATTTCTAATCCAACCTCAAGTATTCTAATATGTAAATAAACAACATACCTAATCCAACCTCAAGCATTCTAATATGTAAATAAACAACATTCCTAATCCAACCTCAAGCATTCTAATATGTAAATAAACAACATTCCTAATCCAACCTCAAGCATTCTAATATGTAAATAAACAACATTCCTAATCCAACCTCAAGCATTCTAATATGTAAATAATCGATCAAATTTAAGACGGAATAAACTGTTTCCGGAGAAAAACAAATGAGGAGCGTCAAAATACTAGAGTCCTTCTGAGTGACACTTAGAAAGAATACGAATACTTCTTCATTTTTCCCCAGAAAACATTGAACAATTTCTCAAGACTGTTGACATCTAGTGGATGTAGGAACTGCAGTCTGGATCCTAATAAAAATGTTTTCCCATAGAAAGCATTAGAAAGTCGAAACACCAAAAAAAATATATTCCTGGATGGATTGTCCTCGGGGTTTCACCTGTCAAATCAGTTCTGTTATACTCACAGACATTACTTTAACAGTTTTAGAAACGTTAGAGTGCTTGCAATCCAATTCTACCATGCATATGCATATCCTAGCTTCTGGGCATGAGTAACAGGCAGTTTACTTTGGGCACCTCAGTCATCCAAACTTCTGAATGCTGCCCCCTATTCCTAAAAAGTAAAAGCCAAACGTTTACATGTTCAGGCTATCCGGTCCAATTTTAAAGAGATTAAGCAAAACTCACCATTTTCTACATGGAAAAGTATCACCTAGTTAGTTTTGTCATTCTCTTTCCCGTCTTCTTCACAACAGACTATATATATATATATATATATATATATATATATATATATATATATATATATATATATATATATATATATATATATAGAGAGAGAAAGAGAGAGACTGAGAGTTTTGAGTTTTAAATAATCTTTATTGGGTCTGGGATCCCACAACACAATAAATACTCATACAAAACCATAGTTACACATCAATTAAAAACACAACTCCAATTCCTCCTCCACAGTAACTAAACACAACAGCCTCTGAATACCCCATATACCCATAAACAGATCAATATTGTTGACAAGTTTATAATAGGCAAACTCAACCCTCAGTCTCGCTGCCAACATTCCCTCCAGCATTCCCACCACATCCACAGACCCCTGTCCCCGAACACTGTTCTTTCCGGTCTTCCATATCGCTAATTTTGCTATCCCTAATACAAAATTAAGCAACACAACTACACCCTTTTGACTGAACCTGTACTTTGTCCCCAATATGTACAGTTGTTTCTCTTATCAGAAACAAGTTATCCACGATAGAGCGATCAGGTACACAGTAGGACTGGTCCTTGTGGAACAACAATCCCAGATACTCTTTCAACCTGATTTAGAAACAATTTTATATTCTGCGCACAGCAAAGCAACAGGTCTCCAATTTTCTATGAGAGCCAAATCCCCCTTTTTTTGGAAACAGTGAAAGCACCACATGTTGACAGGATACAGGAAGAGAACCCTCATGAAAGGATTCACACACCACTTCATAAAAATCCTCCCCAATAGACCCCCAAAAGTGCTTATAAACGTAGATGGTAAACCATCAATGCCAGAGGCTTGGCCTGTTGAGAGCGGTATAACTGCTGTGGACAGCTCCTGCAGTGTAATGTCAGAGTCCAATGTGAATCTCTGCTCAGGTCCCAATTGAGGAAGACCATGTAACAACTGTTCAGTACACAGAGAGTCACAATCCTCCGCCTTATAGAGGGCCGAGTAGAAATCCACGGCATGTTGACGCGTTTCACTGTCATCCGTGGTCACCTTCCCATCAGGGAGACGAAGGCAGACCATCTGTTTACGTTGCTTTGTCGACTGCCCTGGGCTTTTTTTAAGCGCTAGGAGCATCCATATCCTTGAGGTAAGCAAAAACGAGACCTAATCAAGGCACCCTTCACTCTTTCATGCAGAAACAACCTCAGTTACTGTCTCTTGTCCTGTAAGTTCATGACTAGTTCATGACTAGTCCAGGGTCGTTCTGAGTGAGCAGCTTCAGTTCAATAGACTTGATGTCCTGTTCAAGGGCCTTGATAGTCTCTTTACCTTCAGTTTGAGACAGAGCCATATACTGTTGACAAAATACTTGTATTTGGGCCTTCCCAACCTCCCACCATTGTCTCAAGGACTTAAAATTCCCTTTTGTAACCCTCCATTTTTCCCAAAACAACAAAAATCTGTCACAAAACATGACATCATGTAACAATTTAACATTAAAATATCAGTAAGGTGATGACCTTCGTGGACAGGACAAGTGAATATCAACAGTAACAATATGATGATCAGAAAAACCCACAGGAGTAATGGCACACCTTCCAACCCTACTACAGTATTGCCCAGATACATACAACCTGTCTAACCTTGCTGCACTGACACGACCTTCATTAATTTTTAGCCATGTGTACTGCCCATCTTTTGCATTCCTTACTCTCCACACATCAGAAAGCTCAAACTCAGTTAATAGGCCAGACAGGCAAGTGGCTGACGCAGGTGAGGTTCTTCAGCGGTGCGATCAACAGTAAAACACACTGTACTGTTCCAGTCCCCCCCCTAAAACCATACACCCCTCTTGATCACACTGTCTTAAGGTTTCCTTTATTTGATCAAATACAGCAATACGCTCTGTACCCTCATTATGAGAATAAACATTCAACAAACAAACATCCACCTTGACCAATAAAACCAGTTGTAGACTGTAGATACCACAGTCACCCCTAAGCCTGAGGAAAACAAGATGGCCACCCCAGCACTGAAAGTAGTACCGTGACTGAGTACATGCTGCCCCTCCCACCACATACTCCAGTCAACCTCATTAACCTCGTCACTATGTGTCTCCTGTAGGAAAACTACATTAAGCATTTTCTGTTTTATTACTTCTAATACCCAAGCCCTCTTATTCCTGTCCCTTCCCCCATTAATATTGAGAGAACCTACCCTTAGTATCTCCATATAGAAAAGAGAAAAGAAAAGCAGAAGAAACCACAGAGAAACCAAGGAGAAAAAAGACACCCTATGAAGCATGATCGTCATCATTGTTTTAATCTTCTCTTATTAACCTGACCACGTTTCCCACCACCATTTGCTGCTGCAACAGCAATAATACAGTTCCTCAAGCGAAACCGCTTCTTCTCACTCAACTGATCTAACCCCACTGTCTTCTGTAACATCACAGCTGACCTCACAAACTTATCAACATCAAAATAATCTGCCAATTTGACAGATTTTCCCCAAAGTCTGATCCAGAAACCCATTTACCTCCTCTAGATTGTAAATTGAGTCGCCACAAGCTGCTGTCATATCTAAAGAGATATCCATATCCTTCTCTTGATCCTCCTCAGCTGAGACCACAGACAACTGACTCCCCTCTAACACATCCCTTTCAACACTCCCCACTTGAACCTCATCACTCGTAGTGGGCATCTCCTCCACTACCTGGGAACCTAACTCCACATGAACCCCCTCCTGTACCCCGTTACTCGTAGTGGGCATTTCCTCCACTACCTTGGAGCCTAGCTTCACATGAACCCCCTCCTTTACCCCAGCACTCGTACTGGGCACCTCCTCCACTACCTGGGAGCCTAGTTCCACATCAAATCAAATCAAATGTATTTACATAGCCCTTCGTACATTGCTGATATCTCAAAGTGCTGTACAGAAACCCAGCCTAAAACCCCAAACAGCAAGCAATGCAGGTGTAGAAGCATGGTGGCTAGGAAAAACTCCCTAGAAAGGCCAAAACCTAGGAAGAAACCTAGAGAGGAACCAGGCTATGTGGGGTGGCCAGTCCTCCTCTGGCTGTGCCGGGTGGAGAGTATAACAGAACATGGCCAAGATGTTCAAATGTTCATAAATGACCAGCATGGTCGAATAATAATAAGGCAGAACAGTTGAAACTGGATCAGCAGCACAGACAGGTGGACTGGGGACAGCAAGGAGTCATCATGTCAGGTAGTCCTGGGGCATGGTCCTAGGGCTCAGGTCCTCTGAGAGAGAGAAAGAAAGAGAGAAGGAGAGAATTAGAGAACGCACACTTAGATACACACAGGACACCGAATAGGACAGGAGAAGTACTCCAGATATAACAAACTGACCCTAGCCCCCCGACACATAAACTACTGCAGCATAATTACTGGAGGCTGAGACAGGAGGGGTCATGAACCCCCTCCTTTACCCCAGTACTCGTACTGGGCACCTCCTCCACTACCTGGGAGCCTAGCTCCACCTGAACCCCCTCCTTTACCCCAGTACTCGTACTGGGCACCCCCTCCTTTACCCCAGTACTCGTACTGGGCACCTCCTCCACTACCTGGGAGCCTAGCTCCACATGAACCCCCTCCTTTACCCCAGTACTCGTACTGGGCACCCCCTCCTTTACCCCAGTACTCGTACTGGGCACCTCCTCCACTACCTGGGAGCCTAGCTCCACATGAACCCCCTCCTTTACCCCAGCACTCGAACTGGGTACCTGCTCACCAGTCTGAGGAACTGGCTCTTCAGATACATCCTTACCTTCTACAACAATACTTTTCTGCTGCATAACATTTCCCTCTAATACAAGTTGCAACTCCGTGCCCTCACCACGGATAACTTGTTCCTCAGCAACAAGTGCTTTTGGCTGCTCTACCGCTGTCGGTCCACCTCTCCCTACATCAGAGGGCCCAGGCGTTACAATGACCACCTGCGCCCCTCCCTCTGCCTTCTCCCTTTTCGGGCAAGCATGTCGCTTATGACCAACATCCCCACACTCAAAACACCGTTGACTACCCGTACTAGCATAAGCCACATACAGTCTATTGTCATACTTGATTTTAAACGATAACTCTAAAGTCTGCTCCGGTGAGTCTAAAAACATAAACGCCTGTTGCCGAAATGACATAACCTGTTTCAACGCCGGGTGTTTGCAACCCAACGGGACAAACTTAATTGAACTGGCAAACTTCCCAAAGCGCAATAACTCACGCTCCAATAGCTCATCTGGAATAAACGGCGGTACATTTGAAATCATTACCCTTGTTGATGGAGAAAAAAGCGTAACTTGAATAAACATTCCTTTAAGAAGTACGCCATGCTCAACCATCCGATCAACAAGATGGTCTTCTTTAAGAAGTACACCATGCTCAACCATCCGATCAACAAGATGGTCTTCTTTAAGAAGTACACCATGCTCAACCATCCGATCAACAAGATGGTCTTCTTTAAGAAGTACATCATGCTCAACCATCCGATCAACAAGATGGTCTTCTTTAAGAAGTACACCATGCTCAACCATCCGATCAACAAGATGGTCTTCTTTAAGAAGTACACCATGCTCAACCATCCGATCAACAAGATGGTCTTCTTTAAGAAGTACACCATGCTCAACCATCCGATCAACAAGATGGTCTTCTTTAAGAAGTACACCATGCTCAACCATCCGATCAACAAGATGGTCTTCTTTAAGAAGTACACCATGCTCAACCATCCGATCAACAAGATGGTCTTCTTTAAGAAGTACACCATGCTCAACCATCCGATCAACAAGATGGTCTTCTTTAAGAAGTACGCCATGCTCAACCATCCGATCAACAAGATGGTCTTCTTTAAGAAGTACACCATGCTCAACCATCCGATCAACAAGATGGTCTTCTTTAAGAAGTACGCCATGCTCAACCATCCGATCAACAAGATGGTCTTCTTTAAGAAGTACACCATGCTCAACCATCCGATCAACAAGATGGTCTTCTTTAAGAAGTACACCATGCTCAACCATCCGATCAACAAGATGGTCTTCTTTAAGAAGTACGCCATGCTCAACCATCCGATCAACAAGATGGTCTTCTTTAAGATCAACAAGATGGCCATGCTCAACCATCCGATCAACAAGATGGTCTTCTTTAAGAAGTACACCATGCTCAACCATCCGATCAACAAGATGGTCTTCTTTAAGAAGTACACCATGCTCAACCATCCGATCAACAAGATGGTCTTCTTTAAGAAGTACACCATGCTCAACCATCCGATCAACAAGATGGTCTTCTTTAAGAAGTACACCATGCTCAACCATCCGATCAACAAGATGGTCTTCTTTAAGAAGTACACCATGCTCAACCATCCGATCAACAAGATGGTCTTCTTTAAGAAGTACACCATGCTCAACCATCCGATCAACAAGATGGTCTTCTTTAAGAAGTACACCATGCTCAACCATCCGATCAACAAGATGGTCTTCTTTAAGAAGTACAACCATGCTCAACCATCCGATCAACAAGATGGTCTTCTTTAAGAAGTACACCATGCTCAACCATCCGATCAACAAGATGGTCTTCTTTAAGAAGTACACCATGCTCAACCATCCGATCAACAAGATGGTCTTCTTTAAGAAGTACACCATGCTCAACCATCCGATCAACAAGATGGTCTTCTTTAAGAAGTACACCATGCTCAACCATCCGATCAACAAGATGGTCTTCTTTAAGAAGTACACCATGCTCAACCATCCGATCAACAAGATGGTCTTCTTTAAGAAGTACACCATGCTCAACCATCCGATCAACAAGATGGTCTTCTTTAAGAAGTAAACCATGCTCAACCATCCGATCAACAAGATGGTCTTCTTTAAGAAGTACACCATGCTCAACCATCCGATCTACCAGATGGTCTTCTTTAAGAAGTACACCATGCTCAACCATCCGATCAACAAGATGGTCTTCTTTAAGAAGTACGCCATGCTCAACCATCCGATCAACAAGATGGTCTTCTTTAAGAAGTACACCATGCTCAACCATCCGATCAACAAGATGGTCTTCTTTAAGAAGTACACCATGCTCAACCATCCGATCAACAAGATGGTCTTCTTTAAGAAGTACACCATGCTCAACCATCCGATCAACAAGATGGTCTTCTTTAAGAAGTACACCATGCTCAACCATCCGATCAACAAGATGGTCTTCTTTAAGAAGTACACCATGCTCAACCATCCGATCAACAAGATGGTCTTCTTTAAGAAGTACACCATGCTCAACCATCCGATCAACAAGATGGTCTTCTTTAAGAAGTACACCATGCTCAACCATCCGATCTACAAGACACTCTTCTTTAAGAAGTATGCCATGCTCAACCATCCGATCAACAAGATGGTCTTCTTTAAGAAGTACACCATGCTCAACCATCCGATCAACAAGATGGTCTTCTTTAAGAAGTACACCATGCTCAACCATCCGATCTACAAGACACTCTTCTTTAAGAAGTATGCCATGCTCAACCATACGATCTACAAGACTCTCTCCTTTAAGAAGTATGCCATGCTCAACCATACGATCTACAAGACTCTCTTCTTTAAGAAGTACGCCATGCTCAACCATACGATCTACAAGACTCTCTTCTTTAAGAAGTATGCCATGCTCAACCATCCGATCAACAAGACACTCTTCTTTAAGAAGTATGCCATGCTCAACCATCCGATCAACAAGACTCTCTTCTTTAAGAAGTATGCCATGCTCAACCATCCGATCAACAAGACTCTCTTCTTTAAGAAGTATGCCATGCTCAACCATCCGATCAACAAGACTCTCTTCTTTAAGAAGTATGCCATGCTCAACCATCCGATCAACAAGACACTCTTCTTTAAGAAGTATGCCATGCTCAACCATCCGATCAACAAGACACTCTTCTTTAAGAAGTACCACCACCGCTTTATTTATCCGGGATGCATAAGCAACATTCTTGTATCCTACCTTCTCTCCTACGGCGACCAGAAACTCCTCCACCGTGAAAGTAGCTTCAGTAACACACCTAAAGCCGTGCCGAAGTGACAGGGACGGCATCCCCATTCGGACTGCCATCCCCGCCAAAATTAGGGTAATTTCGTTACAAAAAAAACAAAATACTTAAGTCTACCACAACAAAAATAATAACCTTAACATTGCACAGAAAACCAAAAAATGCCAGCAGGAAGTAGAAAACTGAAAGAAAGTTCTGAATATATATCTCTACACAACACACGCACTCCTTCGCTCATACAATTTCCAGCATGCACCAAACACTCCAGGCATATATATATAGAGAGAGAGCCCCAGGGCAACACAATTAGACCCAACCAAATCACGAGAAAATTACTTGACACATTGGAAAGAATTAACAAAAAACAGAGCAAACTAGATTGCTATTTGGCCCTAAACAGAGAGTACACAGTTGCAGAAAACCTGACCACTGTGACTGACCCAAACTTAAGGAAAGCACTTAAGGAAAGCTTTGACTATGTACAGACTCAGTGAACATAGCCTTGCTATTGAGAAAGGCCGCCATAGGCAGATATGGCACTCAAGAGAAGACAGGCTATGTGCTCACTGCCCACAAAATAAGGTTGAAACTGAGCTGCACTAACTAACCTCCTGCCCAATGCATGACCATATTAGAGAGACATATTACCCTCAGATTACACAGATCCACAAAAGAATTTGAAAACTAATCCAATTTTGATAAACTCCCATATCTACTGGGTGAAATTCCACAGCGTGCCATCACAGCAGCCAGATTTGTGACCTGTTGCCGCAAGAAAAGGGCAACCAGTGAAGAACAAACACCATTGTGAATACAACCCATATTTATGCTTATTTATTTTCCCTTGTGTACTTGAACCATTTGTGCATTGTTACAACATTTTATTTATATATATATATATATATATATATATATGGCATTTGCAATGTCTTTATTGTTTTGAAACTTCTGTATGTGTAATGTTTTTATTATTTATTTCACTTTTGTATATTATCTACCTCACTTGCTTTGGCAATGTTAACACATGTTTCCCATGCCAACAAAGCCCCTTGAATTGAAAGAGAGACAGTGAGAGGAGGACAGAGAGAGAGAGAGAGAGAGAGAGAGAGAGAGAGAGAGAGAGAGGAGGACAGAGAGAGAGAGAGAGAGAGAGAGAGAGAGAGAGAGAGAGAGAGAGAGAGACAGTGAGAGGAGGACAGAGAGAGAGAGAGAGACAGTGAGAGGAGGACAGAGAGAGAGAGTGAGAGGAGGACAGAGAGAGAGAGAAGAGGACAGAAAGAGAGAGAGAAGAGAGAGAGAGAGAGAGAGAGAGAGAAGAGGACAGAGAGAGAGAGAGAAGAGAGAGAGAGAGAAGAGAGAGAGAGAGAAACAGAGAGAGACAGTGAGAGACAATTGAGGAGGACAGAGAGAGAGAGAGAGAGAGAGAGAGAGAGAGAGAGAGAGAGAGAGAGAGAGAGAGAGAGAGAGAGAGAGAGAGAGAGAGAGAGAGAGAGAGAGAGAGAGAGAGAGAGAGAGAGAGAGAGAGAGAGAGAGAGAGAGAGAGGAGGACAGACAGATAGACAGAGAGAGAGAGAGAGAGAGAGACAGTGAGAGGAGGACAGAGAGAGAGAGAGACAGTGATAGGAGGACAGAGAGAGGGAGAGAGACAGAGAGAGATATACAGAGAGAGAGACAGAGAGAGAGAGACAGAGAGAGAAATACAGAGAGGAAGAGAGAAGACGACAGAGAGAGACAGAGTCAAGACAGATTTAGCATGAATAAAGTCCTAGCCTCCGGTGGTGTGCTTAGTGCTTTCTGAATCCCAGAGATTTGCAGCTTCCAGGACCCAGATGTACTCACACCATGATAGTATAGTGTTGATGATCTGGTTAGAGGTAGTGTATGGTGGAATTTCCAACCCCCTGGGTAGAAGAGAGGGAATTAACAGAAGTGAAGAAACTGATATCAGGAGCCAGTAGAATCATCTATCACCTCCAAACAGAATAACTTCAGCTGAGGCGTATCTAAAGGACAACTCACAGCTAAACAAATATTCACTTTCTAGGTTTTATTAGTTATCAGCAGCTCGTTAAGATCAAGTTTCAGAGCTACTTAGTAACTAGGGGAATGTGAGATCGTATCAAAATCTTCTCACTGTGGACGTAAAGTCATACACTTGACAAACAGGATTACTGTGAGACCCCCAGTTGCACAAAATGCAACCGGTTACTAAACTCATAACAAGACAAAATACATGGTATGTATCTCTTAGTAGGATTTGTTGTGTTTTCTAAGATATTAAATAACATTCTGGGCAAGAGATGGAGGTACACTAGAATCAACAGTGTGTGGACACCCATTCAGAATTAGTGGATTAGGCTATTTCAGACACATCAATGCTGTCAGGTGTTTACAATTGAGCACACAGCCATGCAATCTCCATAGACAAACATTGGCAGTAGAATGGCCTTACTGAAGAGCTCAGTGACTTTCAACATGGCAGCATCATAGGATGCCACCTTTCCAACAAGTTCGTCAAATTTCTGCCCTGCTAGAGCTTCTCTGGTCTACTGTAAGTGCTGTTATTGTGAAATGGAAACGTCAAGGAGCAACAATGGCTCAGCAGTGAATTGGTAGGTCACACAAGCTCACAGAATGGGACCGCTGAGAGCTGCATTGCGCCATGCGTAAAAATTGTCTGTCCTCGGTTGCAACACTCACTGGTGAGTTCAAAACTGCCTCTGGAAGCAATGTTAGCACAATAACTTTTCGTTGGGAGCTTCACAAAATGGGATTCATGAAATGGGTTGCTCGACCTCACTAATGCTCTTGTGGCTGAATGGAAGCAAGTCCCCGCAGCAATGTTCCAACATCTAGTGGAAAGCCTTCCCAGAAGATTGGAGGCTGTTATAGCAGCAATGTTCCAACATCTAGTGGAAAGCCTTCCCAGAAGAGTGGAGGCTGTTATAGCAGCAATGTTCCAACATCTAGTGGAAAGCCTTCCCAGAAGAGTGGAGGCTGTTATAGCAGCAAAGGGGGGAACCAACTCCATATTAATGTCCATGATTTTGGAATTAGATGTTCGACAAGCACCACATACTCAAATATACTGCTTTCCAAAAGTAAGTCTTGCAAAAATACATTTGCAAAAAGGCTTGGGTCTTACAAGGGCAAGAGGACATCAAGTTGGGACTTCTTCATTTTACGTTTTTTTGCCTTGAACATGGGAAGTATGGTTTCATATCTAAAATGAATCATTAATTATCAAACACTTGAGTATATGGATAACTCTGAGATCAGAGGAAAAAGGCAGTGTAGGATTACCGTTAGGGGACTTGGTCAAGACAGAGAGAGAGAGTGCTAGAGAGAGTCAAAGATACCGAGAGAAGGCAGTCTAAAGGAACTGAGTGTGAATATGAGTGGGATGTGTGACAGAGCCGCCCGCAGCCAAGAAGTTGGTGTTCATGGCAACAGTAAGAACAGCCTGCATGGTCTCCAATAGCCATGTCTTCCTCATGTCTCCAATAGCCATGTCTTCCTCAGGTCTCCAATAGCCATGTCTTCCTCATGTCTCCAATAGCCATGTCTTCCTCAGGTCTCCAATAGCCATGTCTTCCTCATGTCTCCAATAGCCATGTCTTCCTCATGTCTCCAATAGCCATGTCTTCCTCATGTCTCCAATCCAAGCCATGTCTTGTCTTCCTCATGGTCTCCAATAGCCATGTCTTCCTCATGTCTCCAATAGCCATGTCTTCATGTCTCATGTCTCCAATAGCCATGTCTTCCTCAGGTCTCCAATGTCTCCAATGGCCATGTCTCATGTCTCCAATGGCCATGTCTTCCTCATGTCTCCAATGGCCATGTCTTCCTCATGTCTTAGCCATGTCTTCCTCATGTCTCCAATAGCCATGTCTTCCTCATGTCTCCAATGGCCATGTCTTCCTCAGGTCTCCAATAGTCTCCAATAGCCATGTCTTCCTCTTCCAATGGCCATGTCTCCAATAGCCATGTCTTCCTCATGTCTCCAATGGCCAATGTCTCCAAGCCATGTCTTCCTCATGTCTCCAATGGCCATGTCTTCCTCATGTCTCCAATGGCCATGTCTTCCTTTCCAATAGCCATGTCTTCCTCATGTCTCCAATGGCCATGTCTTCCTCATGTCTAGCCATGTCTTCCTCATGTCTCCAATGGCCATGTCTTCCTCATGTCTCCAATAGCCATGTCATGTCTCCAATCATGTCATGTCTCCAATGGCCATGTCTTGTCTCCAATCATGTCTCCAATAGCCATGTCTTCCTCATGTCTCCAATGGCCATGTCTTCCTCATGTCTCCAATAGCCATGTCTTCCTCATGTCTCCAATAGCCATGTCTTCCTCTGTCCAATGGCCATGTCTTCCTCATGTCTCCAATAGCCATGTCTTCCTCATGTTCCAATCATGTCTTCCTCATGTCCAATAGCCATGTCTTCCTCATGTCTTGGCCATGTCTTCCTCATGTCTCCAATAGCCATGTCTTCCTCATGTCTCCAATAGCCATGTCTTCCTCATGTCTACAATGGCCATGTCTTCCTCATGTCTCCAATGGCCATGTCTTCCTCATGTCTCCAATGGCCATGTCTCCAATAGCCATGTCTTCCTCAGGTCTCCAATAGCCATGTCTTCCTCATGTCTCCAATGCCATGCCATGTCTCCAATCTTCATGTCTTCCTCATGTCTCCAATGGCCATGTCTTCCTCATGTCTCCAATAGCCATGTCTTCCTCATGTCTCCAATGGCCATGTCTTCCTCATGTCTCCAATGGCCATGTCTTCCTCATGTCTCCAATAGCCATGTCTTCCTCATGTCTCCAATGGCCATGTCTTCCTCATGTCTCCAATGGCCATGTCTTCCTCATGTCTCCAATAGCCATGTCTTCCTCATGTCTCCAATGGCCATCATGTCTCCAATGGCCATGTCTTCCTCATGTCTCCAATGGCCATGTCTTCCTCATGTCTCCAATAGCCATGTCTTCCTCATGTCTCCAATAGCCATGTCTTCCACAGGTCTCCAATGGCCATGTCTTCCACAGGTCTCCAATGGCCATGTCTTCCTCATGTCTCCAATAGCCATGTCTTCCTCATGTCTCCAATAGCCATGTGTTCCTCATGTCTCCAATAGCCATGTCTTCCTCATGTCTCCAATAGCCATGTCTTCCTAATGTCTCCAATAGCCATGTCTTCCTCATGTCTCCAATAGCCATGTCTTCCTCATGTCTACAATGGCCATGTCTTCCACAGGTCTCCAATGGCCATGTCTTCCACAGGTCTCCAATGTCTATGTCTTCCACAGGTTTACAGGCTTTTGTAATGGTGTCACTATTTCATATCATCTGAGATCCCCCAAAGATTGGAAAGCTGCCGCGATAAACCCCCTCCTCAAAGGGGGAGACGCTCCTGACCCAAACTGTTACAGACCTACAACCATCCTGCACTGGCTTATCTAAAGTCTACGAAAGCCACTGTGCTAAAAAAAACTCCAAACGAGCTTCAATGCCATCAACACTCCTTCCGTGGCCTCCAACTGCTCTTAAATCCAAGTAAAACTAAGTGTGTGCTCTTCAACCGATTGCTCACCGCACCATCCCACCCAACTAGCAACACTACTCCAGATGTTTCTGATTTAGAATATGTGGACAACTACCTAGGTGACTGGTTACACTGTAAACTCTCGTTCCAGAGTCACATTAAACTTCTCCGATCCTAAAAAAAAAATCTAGAATCAGCTTCCTATTTCACAACAAAGCCTTCACTCGTACTATCAAACAGACCCTCGTAAAACTGACTTCCCTACCGATCCTTGACTTCGGCGATGTCATTTACAAAATAGCCTCCAACACTCTACTCAGCAAATTGGATGTAGTCTATCACAGTGCCATCCATTTTGTTACTAAAGCCCCATATACTACCCACCACTGCTTACTATTTCGCAACAAAGACTCCTTCTCTCATGCTGCCAAACATACCCTCATAGAACTGACTGTCCTGCCGATCCTTGGCTTTGGCGTTGTCATTTACAAAATAGCCTCCAACACTCTACTCAGCAAATTGGATGCAGTCTATCACAGTGCCATCCATTTTGTTACTAAAGCCCCATATACTACCCACCACTGCCACCTGTATGCCCTCATTGGCTGGCTCTTATTACATATTCGTCGCCAAACCCACTGGTACCAGGTCATCTATAAGACCATGCTAGGTAATGCCCTGCCTTATCTCAGCTCACTAGTCACCATAGCAGCACCGACTCGTAGCACGCATTCCAGCAGGTATATTTTACTGGTCATCCCGAAAGTCAAAACTACCTTTTGCCGCCTTTCCTTCCAGTTCTCTGCTGCCAATGACTGGAACGAATTGCAAAAATCACTGAAGCTGGAGTCTTATATCTCGCTCTCTAACTTTAAGCATCAGCTGTCTTAGCAGCTTACCAATCACTGTACCTATACACAGCCCATCGGTAAATAGCCACACCCAACTACCTCATCCCTATATTATTACTTACCCTCTTGCACCCCAGTATCTCTACTTGCACATCATCATCTGCACATCTATCACTCCAGTGTTTAATTGCTAAATTCTAATTATTTCGCCTCTATGGCCTATTTATTTCCTTACCTCCTTAATCTTCTACCTTTGCACACACATATATTTTTTTCTATTGTGTTATTGACTGTACGTTTGTTTATGTGTAACTCTGTTGTTTGATTTTGTCGCACTGCTTTGCTTTATCTTGGCCAGGTCACAGTTATAAATGAGAACTTGTTCTCAACTAGCCTAAAGATGAAATAAAAATAATAAAAAATTAAGTTTATCTTTGATACTCGGGTGTTTCACGAGAAATTGAGGAAGATTGAGATATGCAGTACAGTATATTATGTTTACTCGCTCTGAGCTCAGTATCTGCTCTTTTCTGAGGTACAACGGTATTAGAAGTAGACTCACTGTGCTCTGCTCCAGAGTGTTTTCAACTTCAGCGTTAGGTTTATTTTAGAACACTGAGTCAGAGGCCCAGAGTGCATCACACAGACAACCAATCAGCCAATGAGATCACAGCAACAGATGGCATGCGGGCCCCCCCCCCCCCTCTTTCTGCCTACATGGAATATATATTTATAATGTGTCTCAGAGAGAACTCACACGGAATGTGTAAAAAACAAACCTATCCAGGAAAGAGGAGAGAAACAGGGTGGGAAGAGCTGTGAAAAAAAATGGTGGCATGTCAAAATGTGTCATCGAAGCAAATGTTATATTTGGTATTTGTGTGGAATAGTAAAGTTACAGGTTCTAAAATAAACTTTCTCAGAGGGAAAAAGAGGCGGAGGGACCTTGGAGAAAGCTGAGCAGATTCTCTGCCATCTGCTTGTCGCTTTGATGGGGATATGAGACGATAGTTTACCATAGAATAGGAAAACGGACAGGAAGATGATATTTAAATGAACACAGTGCGACCAAGTCGATTCAGATACAAGGAGAAGTTCAGTTTTAATGTGTGTGTGTGTGTGTGTGTGTGTGTGTGTGTGTGTGTGTGTGTGTGTGTGTGTGTGTGTGTGTGTGTGTGTGTGTGTGTGTGTGTGTGTGTGTGTGTGTGTGTGTGTGTGTGTGTGTGTGTGTGTGTGTGTGTGTGTGTGTGTGTGTGTGTGTGTGTGTGTGTAAAAGGAAACACCAGGGCTGTGGGAATGAAAGACAAGGGGAAGTCATATATCACAAAGACAAATATCCTCACAGCGAGAAAAGTGTTCAATCTCCAATGGAACCTGACTCATCAAACACCCACCAACATAATGCCAGTCTCAGCCTCTCCAACTACCCATCAGCGACATCAATAAGGAAACATCTTCCCGGGAAAATAGTGAAGAGTTGAGAGGAAAGCAAATGGAACTCTATGTCCTACATCACGTTTTACCAGAACCACTACACTGGGCACTGCACTACACTGGGCACTGCACTACACTGGGCACTGAACTACGCTGGGTACTGCACTACGCTGGGCACTGAACTACACTGCACTACACTGGGCACTGCACTACACTGGACTATGCTGGGCACTGCACTACACTGGGCACTGCACTACACTGGGCACTGCACTACGCTGGACACTGCACTACGCTGGGTACTGCACTACACTGGGTACTGCACTACACTGGGTACTGCACTACGCTGGGTACTGCACTACACTGGGCACTGAACTACGCTGGGTACTGCACTACGCTGGGCACTGAACTACACTGCACTACACTGGGCACTGCACTACACTGGACTATGCTGGGCACTGCACTACACTGGGCACTGCACTACGCTGGACACTGCACTATGCTGGGTACTGCACTACAATGGGTACTGCACTACACTGGGTACTGCACTACACTGGGTACTGCACTACGCTGGGTACTGCACTACACTGGACTACACTACACTACACTGGGCACTGCACTACACTGGGCACTGCACTACACTGGGCACTGCACTACGCTGGACTACACTGGACTACACTGGACACTGCACTAAACTGGACACTGCACTACACTGGGTACTGCACTACACTGGGTACTGCACTACGCTGGGTACTGCACTACGCTGGACTACACTGGGTACTGCACTACGCTGGACTACACTGGGTACTGCACTACACTGGGCACTGCACTACACTGGGTACTGCACTACACTGGGCACTGCACTACACTGGGCACTGCACTACGCTGGACACTGCACTACGCTGGACACTGCACTACGCTGGACTACACTGGGTACTGCACTACACTGGGCACTGCACTACACTGGGTACTGCACTACACTGGGTGCTGCACTATGCTGGACTACACTGGGCACTGTACTACACTGGACTACACTGGGTACTGCACTACGCTGGGTACTGCACTACGCTGGGTACTGCACTACGCTGGATTACACTGGGCACTGCACTACACTGGGCACTGCACTACACTGGATTACACTGTGCACTGCACTTCACTGGATTACACTGGGCACTGCACTTCACTGGACAGTGCACTATGCTGGGCACTGCACTACACTGCACTACACTGGATTACACTGGGCACTGCACTACACTAGACAGTGCACTATGCTGGACTACACTGGGCACTGCACTACACTGGACAGTGCACTACACTGGACACTGCACAACACTGTTCACTGCACTACACTACACTGGGCACTGCACTACACTGGGCACTGCACTACACTACACTGGGCACTACACTACACTGGGCACTGCACTACACTGGGCACTGCACTACACTGGGCACTGCACTACACTGGGCACTGCACTACACTACACTACACTGGGCACTGCACTACAATGGGCACTGCACTACACTGGGCACTGCACTACGCTACTCAAACTAGGGGTTGTGACCCCTTGTGTGATCGCCGGAGACGACCATTAAATAATAATAATATCGCCTTTGTATCGGAAAATCATTGTAATATGTTTAACTAGATGAAAATAGTTGAAATAAAAAGTTTTAAATTCAACCAGAGACTGCCCTTAGATTAGAAAAGGCCGCGCCTGACCACTGCACTATTGCAGAGACTGATATTACCTGCTGCAATTGACATGGTGAAAACATTGTGTGAGGAGGCAGAAGCACTGAAACTCACATCAATACCTTTTGTCAGATAACACTGGTAAACTAAGAATGTATGCTATAGCTGGCAATCAAGTGGAAACTGACGGAACGACTCAAACTCCCCAGCTTATGCTCTCTCAGAAGGACGTTATAGCATTAACTTTTGTTCATTATACATATTTTTTCTGTCTCATGATTCTGGAGCATGCTAAGGAAACAGGGGATGTTTTGCCGAAAAACAGATTCCATGTGATCGATGTGGCTCCTTCTATTGCGGGACGACGATGGGACTCTAGTTATGAAAGTTTCTCCTTCTGACGCAATGTCTAATATACAGAGTGCAGCTGTCGGCAACAGAGCTGAGCACCGAACTCAGAGATAAACTGAGGCAGGTAAGTTCAATTTTATTGAGTATCTGACGTGTGATTTAATGAAAGTTTGAATTTTATAGCATTTTATTTTAATCTGGCGCTCTGCATTTCCCCTGGCAATTGGCCAGTTGAGATGCTTGCGTCTCCCCTATCCTCACTAAACTATGTGGAGATATTGGATCAGAGCATGACAATGTTTTATTTCACACCAAGGTTCGGTGGTTATCAATGGTGGAGTGTTGGAAAAAGGCTTTTTTCACATTGAGAGAGGAACTGTTGTCATTCACAATGGATGTAAAAAAATAAAAAATAATCATAATTTAAAAAATAAACAGACTTGCTTTACTTTCTGTGTAATGATAATAACATGTGTCAACTTGCCTTAATTAACAGACACGTTTGGGAAACTGAACAAACTGAATGCAAAGCAGGAGAAATACAGGTCAGAGGTCAGAAGTCCAGGTCAGTGACCGAATCAGAGGAAATATTTGTTGTTGGAGAGAGAGTCTTTCCTTTCCATTGGCTGTGTATGTTTCTAACAGGAAGTGTCCCACCTCCAACGCTAAGAAAAGCCCTTTTGGAACGTTCTTCCCAAATCCGTTTGACTGTGATCCCGGCTCAGTTGACATGACGATATGTGAAATCGAACAGCTGATCTAGATGTCATGTGACCGAACGCTGCAGACAACATATTCACAGGACACTAGGGAGGAGTTTTGGTCCCTGGTTCAAAGGGACAACCCTGCCTGCCCCCTCCCTCTGAGCGTTAAAACTCATCGTACCCTTCGCAAGCTCCTATCTTCGTGACGCTGAATTCAGTACTCTTCTCTGCATTAAACCCAAATGTCCAGGTTGGAAGTGACAGCAGAGATGAGATGAGGCGCCCCCCCCCCTCCCCGTCGACCACGAACCCCTGACTTTGAGAAGCTCTGAAGCGACAAGCATCACACACACCCATCTCATTAGTGGTGGTGAGAGATTTCATGTAAGAAGAATTTTCAATTGACTGTCAAAGCCCCACATGTATTAAGGGTATTTGATGGTGAGTTGAGAAGATAAATCAAAAATACTAATGTTTTTTTTTTAATTAACTGCTAAAGCCCCACCCCCCCCCTAACAAAAAAGTTAATTACATATTTTATTTCACATGGTTCGAGTCGTGAGATCTTTCAGATATCGTGGAACCAAAAAAAAGTTTGGAAAGCTCAGAATACGGACACGTTAGAGACTCAGCAGGAGAACGTTGATTAATGTGGGGATGCGTTTTTTCTGTACTGTACCCAGTTAGTGAGATCTTGTTTAGTGGTTTCTTTCATCGTAACCAACCGCCACGGCACTCAACACAAGTTTAAAAAAAAAATACCATCTCCGCCAAATGAAAATGCCTTTTTAATTCCAATTATCCCGCTCATTGAACACTCAAATGAAAAAAATTAAGACGTTTTAACTTGGCTAATTGGCCCCAAGGGTGAGAGAGAGAGAGAGAGAGAGAGAGAGAGAGAGAGAGAGAGAGAGAGGAGAGAGACAGAGAGGGGAGAGAGACAGAGAGAGAGAGAGAGAGAGACAGAGAGAGGAGAGAGACAGAGAGACAGACAGAGAGAGAGAGAGAGAGAGGAGAGCGACAGAGAGACAGACAGAGAGAGAGAGAGAGACAGAAAATAGGCAAATTTTAAGTGTATAAAAGAGGTGTTTCATAATATTTGTGTTTCCATCTCTCTCTCCACCCCCAACTCTTTATCATTGTGTCTCTCTCTCTCAGTCTCTCTCTCTCTCCCCATCCCACACCCCCCCCCTCTCTCTCTCTCTCTCTCCCCATCCCCCTCCCTCTCTTCATCCCCCCATTCCCTTTCTCCATCTCTCTTTCTCCATCTCTCCCCATTCCCCCTGTATATCCTCTCTCTCACTCTCTCTCTCTCTCTCCACCTCTCTCCCCCTCTCCATCCCTCCTTTCTATCTCTCTCTCCATTCCCCCTCTCCCCATCCCCCTCCCTCTCTCTCTACCCTCCCCCTCTCTCCATACCCCTCTCTCTCTCCCTCTCTCTCCATCCCCCCCTCTCTCCCCATCCTCCCTCTCTCTCTTTCTACCCTCCCCCCTCTCTCTCCATCCCCCTCTCTCTCTCTCGCTCTCTCCATCCCCCTCTCTCTCCCCATCCTCCCTCTCTCTTTCTACCCTCCCCCTCCATCCCCCTCTCTCTCTCGCTCTCTCCACCCCCCTCTCCATATCTCTCTCTCTCTCCTTTACTTCCCTCTGTCTCAACATTCCTTATTAAATGGTGATTTAATGGATTGCTTGTTCATATCTAACAGACATCTGGTTGAGACGGAGAGCTAATGCCATGCTGGCTGAAAACCAGGCCACTGGAACCAGAACGATCTCGCCTCAGGAGTCAGACTCAGTTCAGTGCAATAAACATTTGACTGCATTACAGAACCATATAACAGCTCCCTGATCTTGGACTCTGATATAATTAGAATGAACACGAACAGGACCACATTTCTCAAGAACATTCTCACAAAGATGGGATGCTCCTAGTGGCAGGTGTCTTTAAAAATGCAGGAAAATCTGGTTTTACCTCATTTCTACAAGCATGTCACTGGGTCATCTTTACTCCACAATCAGATACGCATATAAGGCTCTCCCTCACCTTCTGACCATAACTCTGTCATCCTGATTCATGTTTACAGGCAAAAACTCAAACAGGAAGTACCAGTCATGAGCCCTATATAAGGAAGTGGTCTGATAAACAGTCAATATAGGACGAAGATCTAATCACAATACATCGGCTCAACGCTCTGATGTCCCAAAGCAAACTATTACAGATTACAAAGGGAAATCCAGCCGCGAGCTGTCCAGTGAATTGAGCTCAATTCCTTCTATGCGCGCTTCGAGGTTAGCAACACTGAACTATGCATGAGTGCACCAGCTGTTCCGGGTGACTGTGTGATCAAACACTCCGTAGTCTATGTGAGTAAGAACAGGTTTAACATTCAGGCATTCTCTCTCTCACTGAAACTCTCTACACAAGAGAGCACTTCAGTGGACCGACTCCAGACATCTACAGTTGAGTCACCTCTCCTCTCACTCAGACTCCAAGTGGACCTCAGAATGGCCTTTCTGGGTTGTGGGAGGCTCCTGGAGTTGGGACAGTAGACACTGCTTCGCAACAGCCTCTCCTATCAGTGTCTCCGATCAGGGCTAAGCTTGGATGCCGAGGGGCCGCACAGTGAGACACCACAGAACACTTATTCACTCAGCTCCCAGAGAGAAGAAAAGCAGCCACTCAGTGGGAGAAAGAGATTGGGAGAGACAGTGAGACAGATAGAGGGAGTGCGGAAGAGAGAGAGAGAGGGAGAGAGAGAGGGGGGAGAGACAGTGAGACAGATAGAGGGAGAGGGAGAGAGAGAGAGGGAGAGAGAGAGAGAGAGAGAGAGAGAAGAGAGAGAGAGAGAGAGAGAGAGAGAGAGAGAGAGAGAGAGAGAGAGGAGGGGAGAGATAGAGAGAGAAGGGGGAGAGAGAGAGAGAGAGAGAGAGAGAGAGAGAGAGAGAGAGAGAGAGAGAGAGAGAGAGAGAGAGAGAGAGAGAGAGGAGAGAGAGAAGGGGGGGAGAGAGAGAGAGAGAGCGTGAGAGAAGGGGGAGAGTGTAAGTGTGTGTATTTACTTTTGTTGGCACTGACAGCTTTGAAGCATCTTCTCCAAATCTATATTTTGGAGATTTTTAGGATTAATAGTAACAGTAAATATTAAACTTTGGGTCATGTTATGTCTCTGCTAAGTGTCATCACCATCAGCAAATCCAAACTGTGTGACAGACAGCGACTATCATAGTATCATCAGCTTCACCGCTATCATTATGATGTCTGTTTTCCATAACACATCATCTTAAACTTCAAACGTGGCTGAGGGGAGAGTGATTATGGCTTTTCATCACACATCTACATCGCATAGAGAGAGATGGAGACAGAAAGAAAGAGAGAGAGAGAGAGAGAGAGAGAGAGAGAGAGAGAGAGAGAGAGAGAGAGAGAGAGAGAGAGACAGAGACAGAGACAGAGACAGAGACAGAAACAGAAACAGAAACAGAGACAGAAACAGAGACAGAGACAGAGACAGAAACAGAGACAGAGACAGAGACAGAGACAGAGACAGAGACAGAGACAGAGACAGAGACAGAGAGAGAGAGAGAGAGAGATGGAGAGGCAGAGGGAGGAAGAGAGAGAGGGAGAGAGAGGGCAGGCAGAGAGAGAGAGAAAGAGAGAGAAAAAAGACAGAGAGAGAGAAAGGGAGGGAGAGAAAGAGAGACAGAGAGACAGAGAGACAGAGAGGCAGAGAGTGAGAGGCAGGAAGAGAAAGACAGACAGAGAGAAAGACAGACAGAGAGGAAAGAGAAAAGCTGTAAGGAGAAGAGAGCAGTAATCCACTTGTCAGATGCAGAGATGTAACCAAAGTGACTTCTACACAGAGCTCAGGCTAAATCCATTTATTAATGTAATAGCTGCTCTTATCTGTGCCTGATGCACTGTAAAGTACAATGTGATTTCTCCCTAACAACTGTACATGTCTAACACTTCAGGGTGGAAGAGTGCTGGTCATTTCAAATAATTACAACAATGGGGCTCTGCATGGCCTTCCACCACGAAACCATAAAGGTGAATTAGATTTAGTGCTTATCTTAAACTAGACATCCACATAGTAAATCAATTAAACATAGCTGACATTTGCAACTAAGAGATTAACAAAATACTCTCTCTCTCTCTCTCTCTCTCTGTCTGTCTCTCTGTCTCTCTCCTCTCTCTCTCTCTCTCCTCTCTCTCTCTCTCTCTCTCTCTCTCTCTCTCTCTCTCTCTCTCTCTCTCTCTCTCTCTCTCTCTCTCTCTCTCTCTCTCTGAAAGATGAGAGGGCCTGGTTTATCAAGCGTACTGGAGAAAGCAGCTCTCTCGCTCTGAGCCGATGGGCACAAAAGGGTTCCCACACACGAGGCATCGGGTTAGAGGCTCTGACTCACCTTCTCTCCTTTCACCATTCATCAGCAGCACAGATAAGAGAGGGAGGGAGGGAGGGAGGGGAAAAAGAGAAAAGTATGAGAGTCATAGGGAAAGGGAAGAGCAGAAGGGATGTCAAACTGGGGACAAATGCTCGGTGCATCTGTCAGCACCCCTATGACCCTGTGTCCAGACAAGAATCAATGTGAAACAAAAAAAACAGGAACACACTCAGGCTAGGGTAGACCTTTTAACATGCCTCGGAAACACACACACAAACACTCGGAGATCCCACCACTCCCACCCAACAATACATCACACATCCCTATTCCCTGAATCCATTTTAAGAGTGGATTAACATTCACAATGGCTTCCTTTCTTCCCAGTGGAATGTGACTTTGTTTTCCAGAGAGAGGATCCCCAGTTTAAAAACATATCATCAATCAAGTCAGGCAGGTGGCTGTCAGGTCTGGAGTACCCCACTTACCCATCACATGCGTGTGATTATTGTGTTCATCACAGGGAGATTGCAGGTTATGACAAAGAGAGAAAGAGAAAGAGAGAGAAAGAGAAGGGGGAGAGAGGCAAACAGAGTCTAAGAAGGAGAGAGAGATGAAAACCCTCAGAGAGAGAGAGAAGAACCAGAGAGAGACATAGAGTACAAGATCTAGATGAAGAGAGAGAGAGAGACTGAGACTGGACATGAATTAACAAAATGAGAAGAGGCACAGCGGAGAGATCCTCCGTTCCCTCTCCTTAGAGAGAGCTGCAGGGAGTCTCAGAGCCAGAGAGGAGAGATGCGGAGAGGGAGAGAGAGAGAGAGAGAGAGAGAGAGTCCACAGAGACCTCCCGAGAGAGAATCTCATCTTTGACCAGAGTCCCTCCAGAGAGAGAGAGAGAGAGAGGAGAGACGAAACTCTATAGAGTAGATGGATCGATCAGAAAGAGAAGCCTCCCCAAGTCAAAAAGAGAGAAAAGAGCCCCACTCTCGGGCCCGGCCAGTAAGAGTGAAATGACGTAAGCAACCCGAGCTCTCTCTCTAGAGTATGTGTTGGGTGGAGAGAGAACACAAATTCACACTGGGTGAGAAAGGAGGCAGAGAGAAAAGAGAGAAAGAGAGAGCTCTCTCTCTAGAGTATGTGTTGGGTTGGAGAGAGAGAGAGAAGGGTAGCAAGAGAGAGGAAGTAACAGGTGGACGAGAGAAGACTCTGGAACTGTCCAGAGAGAGAGCGGCCAGGTTCTCCACGGCATGGCGAGCAGAGACAATTCCTGCTCGTGTCTGCCGAGAGAGAGAGAGAGTGAAGAGGAGAGAAAAGCGAGAAAACAGAGTATTTAATCCAGAATAAACTTTACAAAACAAAGAGAGAGAACAGAGAGAGAGAGAGGTTGCCTCGGGAAGGCACTTGAGAGAGAGAGAGAGAGAAACAACAGACAGGGCAAAAGAGAGAATTATAAAGAGATCCGACAGAAAGAGAGGGACTCTAATCAGGGAAAAGGATCGGGAACAGGTGTGGGAAGACTAAATGATGATTAGGGGGAATAGGAACAGCTGGGAGAGAAGAGATAGAGAGAGAGAGAGAGAGAGTGAGAGGGAGGGGGAGAGAGAGAGAGAGGCGAACCTAATAAAGCAGAGGGGGAATAGAATGGGAAGAGGGAGAGATAATAAAGACAAAACATGGAGAGAGAGAGAGAGAGAGAGAGAGAGAGAGAGAGAGAGAGAAAGAGAAAGAGAGAGAGAGAGAGAAAGAGAGAGAAAGAGAGAGAGAGAGAGAGAGAGACTCCCCATAATGTCTCTGGCCTAGCAAGCTGCTATTGATTAAACAATCAAGGAACGAGAGGCCGTACAGGTTCACCTTCTCCACCTTATTGACGTTCTAATTAAGATCATATTACCAGTGACATGTTGGACATGAATATATAAGTGGATGGGATGATGAGAAATAAAAAGATTGGAAATGATAATGTTAATCGATTATGGAACCTCATTTAGAGAAAGAATGGTAATGGACAAATGTCTGATGGTAGCCTTGAGCGCCTGAGAATGTGATGATCGTAAAAACAACGTTTTTCAAAGTATGTTTTACTTGCTCTATAATTAGAAGAAGAAAAAATGAACGGTGTGTTCAAAACTGAAGTGTATTAGAATTTCATGCAATTTACCCGCGGACAAATCACAGACGAACAAACCAAGATTAATAACCTTCCTTTTACTTCTCTCTCCTCCTCATATATTATCTCAGTCCTGTTTGAATGTGTCATCTGGAATAACAGAATACCCTCACTTAAAGAACAACCAGATGTTTTCTCTGGGTCACAGTGATAACACAACTATAACACAACGATAACAGAGTGATAACAACGATAACACAACGATAACAGAGTGATAACACAACGATAACAGAGTGATAACAACGATAACACAACGATAACAGAATAATAACAGAGTGATAACAATGATAACTCAATGATAACAGAGTGATAATGATATCAGAGTGATAACAACGATAACACAACGATAACAGAGCGATAAACAGCTTTTCAGCGATAGGTTTGGTTGGACAACGATAACACAACGATAACACAATGATAACAAAGTGATAACAACGATAACACAACGATAACAGAGTGATAACAGAGTGATAACAACGATAACACAGCGATAACACAATGATAACAGAGTGATAACAATGATAACAAAACTATAACACAGCTTTTCACCGTCTGGTATCTCTACAACTAGGTTTGGTTGGATTGCACTACCGCATGGGCTCCAATACGATCAATCACTTTTGGGCAATAGGTTGCAATTTGGGTTGCACACATAGGCAGCTGTTGTGCAGATGGGCCATCAGTCTCTCTTCCTTCTCTTTCCACGGTCCATCAGTCTCTCTTCCCTCTCTTTCTATACTCTTTTCTATTTCTATTCTACCAGTCTCTCTTCCCTCTCTTTCTACCCGCGGCCATCAGTCTCTCTTCCCTCTCTTTCTACAGATGGCCAAACGTCTATCTTCCGTCTCTTTCTGTCCACTGGCTCTCAGTCTCTCCCACATTCCTCCTCTCTTTCTACCCGCGGCCATCAGTCACTCTTCCCTCTCTTTCTACCCATGGCCAATTCTCCCAATTTTCTCCTCTATTCTACCGACGGGCCAAACGTCTATCTTCCGTCTCTTTCTGTCCACTGGCTCTCAGTCTCTCCCACATTCCTCCTCTCTTTCTACCCGCGGCCAACAGTCTCTCTTCCCTCTCTTTCTACCCACGGCCATCAGTCACTCTTCCCTCTCTTTCTACCCGTGGCCAACTGTCTCTCTTCCCACTCTTTCTACCCACAGGTCATCAGTCACTCACACTTCATCCAATTGATGAAAAAAAAAATTTGGAATAATTTATCATCAGACAATAGGCCTGTTCTGGCCGACAGAATGACAGAAGGGCTGTTCTGGCCTACAGGATGACAGGAGGGCTGTTCTGGCCTACAGGATGACAGACAACAGGGCTGTTCTGGCCTACAGGATAACAGACAAGAGGGCTGTTCTGACCTACAGGATAACAGACAACAGGGCTGTTCTGACCTACAGGATAACAGACAAGAGGGCTGTTCTGACCTACAGGATAACAGACAAGAGGGCTGTTCTGACCAGCAGGATAACAGACAACAGGGCTGTTCTGACCTACAGGATAACAGACAACAGGGCTGTTCTGACCAGCAGGATAACAGACAACAGGGCTGTTCTGACCAGCAGGATAACAGACAACAGGGCTGTTCTGACCAGCAGGATAACAGACAACAGGGCTGTTCTGACCAGCAGGATAACAGACAACAGGGCTGTTCTGACCAGCAGGATAACAGACAACAGGGCTGTTCTGACCAGCAGGATAACTATGAATGAGTATCTGCCTACGGCTATTTTAAAGTGAATTAGAGAATACTACAGGAGGAGAGTCGTCCCTGCTGGGAGACCCCAATATGACTGGGCTGCACAAGTAAGTGTTGTGACGTTATGAAGACACACACACACAATACTGCAATGGTGCACATTCCCTCACATCACACCTGCTCCAACGCACGCACGCACACACACACACGAACGAACACACACACGCGCACACAAATGCATGAAGACAAACACACAACCACACAAAGACTCTCCGTCACATACTACCCAACCTCTTCAAAATAAAAAGAGCCCTAAGTGGTGATAAATGAGTTCTCAGGGGAACGCTCAGCATGGGCGAGAATGGAAGCATATTGGCCTTGTCTTGTGTGTGTACGTGTGTGTGTGTGTGTTTATGTACATATGTGTATGTGCGTGTGTGTGTGTCTTTATGTGTGCGTGTGTGTACACACGTGTGTGTGTGTGTGTGTGTGTGTGTGTGTGTGTGTGTGTGTGTGTGTGTGTGTGTGTGTGTGTGTGTGTGTGTGTGTGTGTGTGTGTGTGTGTGTGTGTGTGTGTGTGTGTGTGTGTGTGTGTGTGTGTGTGTGTGTGTGTTAAATGAATATATTTTACATATGTGTATGAATGTTGGATAGAATTTGTTATGTATTTTTTTGCTAAATGCTATATATCCATTGTTTAGCTGGATTGGAATGTTTCTATTAGTTAAATCATAATCATCATAATCATCATAATCATAATGTATTTGTCACGCATGCCGAAAACAACAGGTGTAAACTGTACAGTGAAATGTTTACTTACAAGCCCTTAACCAACAGTTACATTTTTTAAGTAAAAAAGAGGAACTAGATAAACAATAGTAAAAAATAGAAAAGAAAAAGAAAATGACATTGAAAATAACAGTAGTGAGGCTGTATACTGGTGGTACCAGTACAGAGTCAATGTGGAGGCTATATACAGGGGGTACCGGTACAGAGTCAATGTGGAGGCTATATACAGGGTATTACGGTACAGAGTCAATGTGGAGGCTATATACAGGGTATTACGGTACAGAGTCAATGTGGAGGCTATATACAGGGGGTACCGGTACAGAGTCAATGTGGAGGCTATATACAGGGGGTACCGGTACAGAGCCAATGTGGAGGCTATATACAGGGGTACCGGTACAGAGTCAATGTGGAGGCTATATACAGGGGGTACCGGTACAGAGCCAATGTGGAGGCTATATACAGGGGGTACCGGTACAGAGTCAATGTGGAGGCTATATACAGGGGGTACCGGTACAGAGCCAATGTGGAGGCTATATACAGGGGGTACCGGTACAGAGCCAATGTGGAGGCTATATACAGGGGGTACCGGTACAGAGTCAATGTGGAGGCTATATACAGGGGGTACCGGTACAGAGCCAATGTGGAGGCTATATACAGGGGGTACCGGTACAGAGTCAATGTGGAGGCTATATACAGGGGGTACCGGTACAGAGTCAATGTGGAGGCTATATACAGGGGGTACCGGTACATAGTCAATGTGGAGGTTATATACAGGAGGTACCAGTACAGAGTCAATGTGGAGGCTATATACAGGAGGTACCAGTACATAGTCAATGTGGAGGTTATATACAGGAGGTACCAGTACATAGTCAATGTGGAGGTTATATACAGGAGGTACCAGTACAGAGTCAATGTGGAGGCTATATACAGGAGGTACCAGTACATAGTCAATGTGGAGGTTATATACAGGAGGTACCAGTACAGAGTCAATGTGGAGGCTATATACAGGGGGTACCGGTACATAGTCAATGTGGAGGTTATATACAGGAGGTACCAGTACAGAGTCAAAGTGGAGGCTATATACAGGGGGTACCGGTACATAGTCAATGTGAAGGTTATATACAGGAGGTACCAGTACAGAGTCAATGTGGAGGCTATATACAGGAGGTACCAGTACATAATCAATGTGGAGGTTATATACAGGAGGTACCAGTACAGAGTCAATGTGGAGGCTATATACAGGGGGTACCGGTACATAGTCAATGTGGAGGTTATATACAGGAGGTACCAGTACAGAGTCAAAGTGGAGGCTATATACAGGAGGTACCAGTACAGAGTCAATGTGGAGGCTATATACAGGAGGTACCAGTACAGAGTCAATGTGGAGGCTATATACAGGAGGTACCAGTACAGAGTCAATGTGGAGGTTATATACAGGAGGTACCAGTACAGAGTCAATGTGGAGGCTATATACAGGGTGTTACGGTACAGAGTCAATGTGGAGGCTATATACAGGGGGTACCGGTACAGAGTCAATGTGGAGGCTATATACAGGGTGTTACGGTACAGAGTCAATGTGGAGGCTATATACAGGGGGTACCGGTACAGAGTCAATGTGGAGGCTATATACAGGGGGTACTGGTGCAGAGTCAATGTGGAGGCTATATACAGGGTACTGATACAGAGTCAATGTGGAGACTATATACAGGGGGTACCAGTACAGAGTCAATATGGAGGCTATATACAGGGTACCGGTACAGAGTCAATGTGTAGGCTATATACTACAGGGAGTACCAGTACAGAGTCAATGTGGAGGCTATATACAGGGGGTACCAGTACAGAGTCAATGTGGAGGCTATATACAGGGGGTACCGGTACAGAGTCAATGTGGAGGCTATATACATGGTACCGGTACAGAGTCAATGTGGAGGCTATATACAGGGTACCGGTACAGAGTCAATGTGTAGGCTATATACAGGGTATTACGGTACAGAGTCAATGTGGAGGCTATATACAGGGGGTACCAGTACAGAGTCAATGTGGATGCTATATACAGGGGGTACCGGTACAGAGTCAATGTGGAGGCTGTATACTGGTGGTACCGGTACAGAGTCAATGTGGAGGCTATATACAGGGGGTACCGGTACAGAGTCAATGTGGAGGCTGTATACTGGTGGTACCAGTACAGAGTCAATGTGGAGGCTATATACAGGGGGTACCAGTACAGAGTCAATGTGGAGGCTGTATACTGGTGGTACCGGTACAGAGTCAATGTGGAGGCTATATACAGGGGGTACCGGTACAGAGTCAATGTGGAGGCTATATACAGGGGGTACCGGTACAGAGTCAATGTGGAGGCTATATACAGGGTGTTACGGTACAGAGTCAATGTGGAGGCTATATACAGGGGGTACCGGTACAGAGTCAATGTGGAGGCTATATACAGGGGGTACTGGTACATAGTCAATGTGGAGGCTATATACAGGGGGTACTGGTACAGAGTCAATGTGGAGGCTATATACAGGGGGTACTGGTACAGAGTCAATGTGTAGGCTATATACAGGAGGTACCAGTACAAAGTCAATGTGGAGGCTATATACAGGGGGTACCTGTATAGAGTCAATGTAGAGGCTATATACTGGTGTTACCTGTACAGAGTCAACGTATAGGCTATATACAGGGGGTACCGGTACAGAGTCAATGTGGAGGCTATATACAGGGGGTACCGGTGCAGAGTCAATGTGGAGGCTATATACAGGGTACTGGTACAGAGTCAATGTGGAGACTATATACAGGGGGTACCAGTACAGAGTCAATATGGAGGCTATATACAGGGTACCGGTACAGAGTCAATGTGTAGGCTATATACAGGGAGTACCAGTACAGAGTCAATGTGGAGGCTATATACAGGGGGTACCAGTACAGAGTCAATGTGGAGGCTATATACAGGGGGTACCGGTACAGAGTCAATGTGGAGGCTATATACATGGTACCGGTACAGAGTCAATGTGGAGGCTATATACAGGGTACCGGTACAGAGTCAATGTGTAGGCTATATACAGGGTATTACGGTACATAGTCAATGTGGAGGCTATATACAGGGGGTACCAGTACAGAGTCAATGTGGATGCTATATACAGGGGGTACCGGTACAGAGTCAATGTGGAGGCTATATACAGGGGGTACCGGTACAGAGTCAATGTGGAGGCTGTATACTGGTGGTACCGGTACAGAGTCAATGTGGAGGCTATATACAGGGGGTACCGGTACAGAGTCCATGTGCGATGGCCACCGGTTAGTTGATGTAATATGCGCATGTAGGTATAGTTGAAGTGACTATGCATAGATGATAACAGCAGCGTAAAAGAGGGGTTGGCGGGGGGCGTGACACAATGCAGATCGTCTGGGTAACCATTTGATTACCGGTTCAGGAGACTTATGGCTTGGGGTTAAAAGCTGTTCAGAAGCCTTTTAGTCCTAGACTTGGCACTCCGGTACAGCTTGCCATGCGGTAGCAGAGAGAATAGTCAATGACTGGGGTGGCTGGGGCCTTCCTCTGACACCGCCTGGTGTAGAGGTCCTGGATGGCAGGCAGCTAAGTCCCAATGATGTACTGGGCTGTACCCACCATCCCCTGTATTGCCTTGCGGTCGGAGACAGAGTAGTTGCTCTACCAGGCAGTGATGCAACCAGTGATGCTCTCGATGGTGGATGTAGATCCTTGTGAGGATCTGAGGACCGGTGCCAAATTTTTTTGTTGTTGTTCCATTTTCACGAATGTATTGACGTGTTTGGACCATTCAAGTTTGTTGGTGATGTGGACACCAAGGAACTTGAAGCTCTCAACCTGCTCCACTACAGCCCCCAATAAGACTGGGGATATACTCGGTCCTCCTTTTCCTGTAGTCCACAATCATCTCCTTTGTCTTGATCACGTTGAGGGAGAGGTTGTTATTCTGGCACCACCAGGCCACCTCCTCCCTACAGGCTGTCTCATCATTGGTGGTGACAGGGCCTACCGCTGTTGCGTCGTCATCAAACTTAATGATGGTGTTGGAGTCGTGCCATGCAGTTGTGGGTGAACAGGGAGTACAGGAGGGGACTAAGCACGCACCCCTGAGGGGCTCCAGTGTTGATGATCAGCGTGGCTTATGTGTTACTACCTACCGTTACCACCTGGGAGTGGCCCGTCAGGAAGTCCAGTATCCAGTTGCAGAGGGAAGTGTTTAGTCCCAGGATCCTTAGCTTAGTGAGGAGTTTTGAGGGCACTATGGTGTGGAACGCTGAGCTGTAGTGAATAGCATTTTCAAGTAGGTGTTACTTTTGTCCAGGTGGGAAAGGGCAGTGTGGCGCACAATAGAGATGCATCATCTGTGGATCTGTTTCGTGTGGTATGCAAATTGGAGTGGGTCTATGGTTTCTGGGATAATGGTATTAATGTGAGCCATTACCAGCCTTTCAAAGCACTTCATGGCTATGGATGAGAGTGCTATGGGTCTGTATTCCTTTAGGCATGTTACCTTAGTGCTATTGGGAACAGGGACTATGGTGGCCTGCTTGGAGCATGTTGGGATCACAGACTCAGTCAGGGACATGTCAAATGTCAGTGAAGACACCGGTGAAGACACCGGTGAAGACACCGGTGAAGACACCAATGAAGACACCGGTCAGCACATTCCCAGAGCCGGTGATTTAAAATTCAATCTTACTCCTGTATTGGTGCTTTACCTGTTTGATGGTTTGTCTGATGGTTTGTCTGAGGGCATAGCAGGATTTCTTGTAAGCTTCCAGGTTAGAGTGCCTCACCTGGGAAAGCCGCAGCTCTAACCTTTACCTCAGTGCAAATGTTGCCTGTAATCCATGGCTTCTGGTTGGGGTATGTATGTACAGTCACTGTGAGGACGACGTTTTCAATGTACTTACTGATAAAGCCAGTGACTGATGTGGTGTACTCCTCAATGCCATCGGAAGAATCCCGTAACATATTCCAGTCTGTGCTGGCAAAACAGTTCAGTAGTAGCATCTACTTCATTTGACCACTTTTTTTTTAGACAGAGTCACTGGAATCAGGAGGATAGAGTTATGGTCAGATTTGGCAAATGGAGGGCAAGGGAAGCGTACTACATTTTCTTTCCCCTCTGGTTGCGCATTTAACATGTGTAAATATTTTAATGAACATAACAAGATTCAACAACTGAGACAAAAACTGAACAAGTTCCACAGACAAGGATGTCTTCCCTGCAACAGCGTTGGCATTGCCTGCAATGACAAAAAGCTCAGTCCGATGATGCTGTGACACAACGCCTCAGACCATGATGGTCCCTCCACTCCAAATCGATTCCGCTCCAGAGTACAGGCCTCGATGTAACACTCGTTCCTTCAACGATAAATGTGAATCCGATCATCACCCCTGGTGAGACAAAACCGCGTCCCGTCAGTGAAGAGTACTTCTTGCCAGTCCGGTCTGGTCCTGCGACAGTGGATTTTACCCATAGGCAACCCTGTTACCGATGATGTCTGGTGAGGACTTGCCTTACAACAGACCTACAAGCCCTCAGTCCACCCTCTCTCAGCCTATTGTGGACAGTCTGAGCACTGATGGAGGGATTGTGTGTTCCTGGTGTAACTCGGGCAGTTGTTGTTGCCATCCTGTACCTTTCCTCAGGTGTGATGTTCTGATGTACCAATCCAGGTTTAGTTACACTTGCTCTGCCACTGCGAGGATGATCAGCTGTCCGTTTTGTCTCCCTGTAGCGCTGTCTTAGGCATTTCACAGTACATACATTGCAATGTATTGCCCTGGCCACATCTGCAGTCCTCATGCTTCCTTGCAGCATGCCTAAGGCACATTCACATAGATGAGCAGGGAAACTGGGCATCTTTCTTTTGGTGTTTTTTAGAGTCAGTAGAAAGGCCTCTGTAGTGTACTAAGTTTTCATAACTGTGACCTTAATTGTCTACCATCTGTAAGCTCTTAAAACCTGTTATGACTGCAACCCTTTGTTCTCAATTTCCGCCTGAAGACGTACCCTAATCTAACTGCCTGTAGCTCAGCCCCAGAGGGAAGGATATGCATATTCGTGGTATCATTTGAATGGAAACATTCTGAAGTTTGTGAATGTAGGAGAATATAACACAGTAGATCTGGTGGAAGAAAAGCGAAAGAAAGAGCATACGTTTTCTGTTTTTTATTGTTGTAGCATCATCTTTCACATGTACTAGAATAGCCACACAGTAAGATAGGCTGCTGGAGATAATTTTGATGGATAACACAAGAGGGCAACTGTAGGTGTGCAAAGTATGAGACTGATAACTTCAGGAATGGGTGAGCTGCATAACATTTAGCATGAAGTTACCAGGTGTCCCACACAAGTTGCCCAAATGTACCCAAGTGGCCGAATTGGTGAAATGACCTATAAATATATTAATATATATATTACACACACACAAACAAACCAACACACAAAAACAAAGTACACATTTCATTGCAATTTTTATATATATATATTTAAATATATAAATAATATATATATTTTTATATTTCATAAAACGGCATTAGCACTTACTCGTCCAGAAGTACGTCCTGTCCTTGCAGAAACAGCTCCTCAGTTCGTTTCAATGATAACATTCCCAAGATTCCTGAAACAAAAAATCTGTCTCACTTTCACTTTCACTTTAGAGTTTGACTTTGCTTTACATGAAGTATTCGCCAGGATATCTTCAATGAAATCGTTGAAACTACAACTTTCCGAAATACAGCTGCACGTAAAAAGCCTTACAGCAACCCCTCTGATCGTCAAGGCGAAAATGGAGTTCTCTGCGCGTGCGATTACAACCAAGGAATTGTGGTCCAACCCCAAACCATTACATACCTCAGCTCATTGGCTATCTACCCAGCTAGATTTCAAGAAGATCAGTGGTCATTGGGCAGAACTATAGTCAATCAATGAAGCTTCGCTAAAATTATTGGTGCGTCAGGTAGTCATTTATCGTCTTCAAATCAGCTCACTTCGGTCAATTCTCCCCGCAAAAAAAACAACGTCGTTTGACTGTGTTGCAAACATCCATAGGAATGCACTGACACCCACCATGACTATGTAAACAATTGTCCGATTTACCGTAGTCATTACAGCGAAAGCCATGTGATTGTTTGAGGACGGTGTCGCACATTGAAATATTTTTTCACCGGCACAGGCTTCATAAATTCACAAATAGCGTTTAAATATTCACTTACTTTTTAAAATCTTTCTCTGATTTGTCATCCAAAGGGTCCCAGCTATAACATGAAGCGTTGTTTTGTTAGATAAAATCATTTATATCCCCAAAAGTTAGTTTAGTTGGCGCCATCGACTTGAGTAATCCACTCGTTCAATTTGCAGAGAAAGGAATCCGAAAATCAAAAAGTTAAAATACGATACCCTAAAACGTAATCAAACTATAAGATTTCTTACAAAAAGTAGTATGTTCAAAACTGTTAGTTTTTTTTTTCAATGTTCGATTTCAGTAAGTGTGTCTTGTCATCATCGCGCGCCTAAATTTTTTTTTCCAAGACTGTGTCCCTGCACTAAAACTGATATTTCTGAAACCTTGAACATAGACTGCTGACACCCTGTGGAAGCCATATGAATTGCATCCTGGGAGCTAGACTTCAGTATGCCCCTATATTTCCATGGTAAGAGAAAGGGCAAAATCCGGTCATATATATTGTGTTATAGTCTCCTACATTATTTTAACATTTCCACAAACATCAAAGTGTTTTCTTTCAATTGGTACCAATTATATTCATATCCTGGCTTCAGGGCCTGAGCAACAGGCAGTTTGCTTTGTGCACGTCTGTAAGGTGAAAATTGAGAAAAATGGGGCCTAGTCCTAATAATTAACATGAGATCCTATCTGCTTTACAGGAATGTGGTTCTGAATAAAAAAAAACAACACCTCCACTATTGTAATTTCTCTATTTTCTGTAAAAGTAGTGTGTGTTGCTAACACTGTATCATGAAATGTATTATGTTGCAGAGATAGTCAGAATATGAATGACATTTGTTACTAGCAAGTTCATGATTTTATGAACCTTGTTTCTTAAGGTACATATGCAATTTTGATCACTTTTCTGGGAATGTTTTTATTCCTTTACATGGAAGCTTAGCGGAAGTAGACATGCTCATATTATTGTTTGTTAGAGATGATAGTGCAGGGTGAGAAAGAGAAAGGGAGGAAAAGAGAACGAGAGAGAGGAGAGGAGGGAGAAAGAGCAAAAGAGAGGAACTGAAATAAAGGTAATGTTGAGTCTGACTATTTCCTCCCATCCATCGCCGACACTATTTCCAGTCGTGCTCTTCTCCTCGTCAGCTCTGCCGACTAATTACCGCCAGAGAGTGTTTTCCTGCATCACCATGGCGATAGTGCTACTCCATTACCCTTCTAATAGAAAGCTGCTGGGTTGTAATGTACCCGCCAGCCATTTCACACACACTCTACATTATGATGTCTCACACATCCTACCTAGCCTTCGGGCGCTACCACCCCTTAAGGGGGTTGGATCAACAACAACAACTATGGTTGTTATTACTTTCATCCTTTCAAGACATTAGCTCAAATATAAACTCAGAAAAAAAGGAACATCCATTTTACAGCACCCTGTCTTTCAAAGATATTTAGTAAAAATCCAAATAACGTCACAGATCTTCATTGTAAAGGGTTTAAACACTGTTTCCCATGCTTGTTCAATGAACCATAAACAATTAATGAACATGCACCTGTGGAACGGTGGTTAAGACACTTAAAAAAATGATATCAAACTTTCATTAAATCACACATTCAATTAAAGCTACTCGCGTTGTGAATCCAGCCAACATGTCCGATTTTTAAAAGGCTTTTTGGCGAAAGCATAATAAGAAGCTATTATCTTGATGATCTTGTCTGATGATATCACAACAGTAAACAAAGAGGGTTGCATATTTCAACCCTGCAGGCGCTATACAAAACGCAGAAATAAAATATAAAACATGCATTACCTTTGACAAGCGTCTTTTGTTGGCACTCCAATATGTCCCATAAACATCACAATTGGTCCTTTTGTTCGATTAATTCAGTCCATATATATCCAAATGTCCATTTAATTGACACGTTTGATCCAGAAAAAAACTGCTTCCAATGAACGCAACATCACTGCAAAATATTTCAAAAGTTGCCTAATAAATGTTCCCAAAATATTTCAAACTACTTTTGTAATACAACTTTAGGTATTTTTTAAACGTTAATAATCGATCAAAATGTAGACGGGTCTATCTGTGTTCAATACAGGAAGACAACAAACCAACGCTACTTTTCACATCTTGCGCACTCTCAACAGCATTCCCCAGTTCCTGGATGGCCGTACTTCTTCATTGTACAAAGGAATAACCTCAACCAAATTCCAAAGACTGGTGACATCCAGTGGAAGCGGTAATAACTGAAAACAGGTTCCTAAGAAATATAATTTTCCAATAAGAAATCACTGAACAGACCAAAAAAATAAATTATTCTGAACGGTTAGTCCTCGGGGTTTTGCCTGCTATATAAGTTCTGTTATACTCACAGACATGATTCAAACAGTTTTAGAAACTTCAGCGTGTTTTCTATCCAAATATACAAATAATATACATATCTTATATTCCTGGCATGAGTAGCAGGACGTTGAAATTGGGCACGTTAATTATCCAAAAGTCAAAATGCTGCCCCCTATACCTTAACCTCTTGCTCCTACCTGACACGCAGGCGTCTCATCTAGACATCTGGAAATGCAAATGCGCTTCGCTAAATGCTAATAGCACTCGTTAAAACTCAAACGTTCATTAAAATACACATGCAGGGTATTGAATTAAAGCTACACTCGTTGTGAATCCAGGCAACAAGTCAGATTTTTTAAATGATTTTCGGCGAAAGCATGAGAAGCTATTATCTGATAGCATGTAACACCCCAAAAGACCCGCAGGGTACGTAAACAAAATAATTAGCATAGTCGGCGCGACACAAAATGCACAAATAAAATATAAAACATTCATTACCTTTGACCATCTTCTTTGTTGGCACTCCTAGATGTCCCATAAACATCACTATTGGGTCTTTTTTTTCGATTAAATCGATCCATGTATAGCATAGATATCGATCTATGAAGACTGTGTGATCAACGAAAAAAATAACGTTTTTGTCATGTTTTGTCATTAATTATCATGTCTTGTCCCTGTGCTTCCCCTTCTATTCGTTTCCCTCTGCTGGTCTTATTAGGTTCTTTCCCTCTTTCTATCCCTCTCTCTCCCCCTCCCTCTCTCACTCTCTCGCTCTCTCTTCTCTCTATCGTTCCGTTCCTGCTCCCAGCTGTTCCTATTCCCCTAATCAATCATTTAGTCTTCCCACACCTGTTCCTGATCCTTTTCCCTGATTAGAGTCCCTATTTCTCTCCTTGTTTTCCGTTCCTGCCCCGTCGGATCCTCATCTATAATTCACCGTGCTGTGTCTATGTTTTGCCCTGTCGTGTCGTGTTTCCCTCAGATGCTGCGTGGTGAGCAGGTGTCTGAGTCTGCTAGGTTCAAGTGCCTTCCCGAGGCAACCTACAGTTCTCGATCAAGTCTCCAGTCTGTTCTCGTCTTTACGAGTAGTAGTATGCTTTTTGTTTTGTAAAGTTTCTTACTGGATTAAAAACTCTGTTTTCGCCAAGTCGCTTTTGGGTCCTCATTCACCTGCATAACAGAAGGATCCGACCAAGGAATGGACCCAGCGACTACAGAGGCTCGTAACACTGCCGTCGAGATCCAAGGAGCCATGCTCGGCAGACACGAGCAGGAATTGTCTGCTGCTCGCCATGCCGTGGAGAACCTGGCCGCTCAGGTTTCCGACCTCTCTGGACAGTTCCAGAGTCTTCGTCTCGTGCCACCTGTTACTTCCTGGCCTGCCGAGCCTCCAGAACCTAGGGTTAATAACCCACCTTGCTACTCCGGGCAGCCCACTGAGTGCCGCTCCTTTCTCACCCAGTGTGAGATTGTGTTCTCTCTCCAACCCAACACATACTCTAGAGAGAGAGCTCGGGTTGCTTACGTCATTTCATTCCTTACTGGCCGGGCCCGAGAGTGGGGCACAGCTATCTGGGAGGCAAGGGCTGATTGTTCTAACAATTACCAGAACTTTAAAGAGGAGATGATTCGGGTTTTTGACCGTTCAGTTTTTGGTGGGGAGGCTTCTAGGGCCCTGGCTTCCCTATGCCAAGGTGATCGATCCATAACGGATTACTCTATAGAGTTTCGTACTCTTGCTGCCTCTAGTGACTGGAACGAGCCGGCGCTGCTCGCTCGTTTTCTGGAGGGACTCCACACAGTGGTCAAAGATGAGATTCTCTCTCGGGAGGTTCCTTCCAGTGTGGACTCTTTGATTGCTCTCGCCATCCGCATAGAACGACGGGTAGATCTTCGTCACCAGGCTCGTGGAAGAGAGTTCGCATCAACGGTGTTTCCCTGCTCCGCATCGCAACCATCTCCCTCCTCTGGCTCTGAGACTGAGCCCATGCAGCTGGGAGGGATTTGCATCTCGACTAAGGAGAGGAAACGGAGGATCACCAACCGCCTGTGCCTCTATTGCGGATTTGATGGACATTTTGTTAATTCATGTCCAGTAAGAGGCCAGAGCCCATCAGTAAGCGGAGGGCTACTGGTGAGCGCTACTACTCAGGTCTCTTCATCTAGATCCTGTACTACTATGTCGGTCCATCTACGCTGGACCGGTTCGGGTGCTACATGCAGTGCCTTGATTGACTCTGGGGCTGAGGGTTGTTTCATGGACGAAGCATGGGTTCGGAAACATAACATTCCTTTCAGACAGTTAGACAAGCCTACGCCCATGTTTGCCTTAGATGGTAGTCATCTTCCCAGTATCAGATTTGAGACACTACCTTTAACTCTCACAGTATCTGGTAACCACAGTGAGACTATTTCTTTTTTGATTTTTCGTTCACCTTTCACACCTGTTGTTTTGGGTCATCCCTGGCTAGTATGTCATAATCCTTCTATTAATTGGTCTTGTAATTCTATCCTATCCTGGAACGTATCTTGTCATGTGAAGTGCTTAATGTCTGCCATCCCTCCCATTTCTTCTGTCCCCACTTCTCAGGAGGAACCTGGCGATTTGACAGGAGTGCCGGAGGAATATCATGATCTGCGCACGGTCTTCAGTCGGTCCCGAGCCAACTCCCTTCCTCCTCACCGGTCGTATGATTGTAGTATTGATCTCCTTCCGGGGACCACTCCTCCTCGGGGTAGACTATACTCTCTGTCGGCTCCCGAACGTAAGGCTCTCGAGGATTATTTATCTGTGTCTCTTGACGCCGGTACCATAGTGCCTTCTTCCTCTCCGGCCGGGGCGGGGTTCTTTTTGTTAAGAAGAAGGACGGTACTCTGCGCCCCTGCGTGGATTATCGAGGGCTGAATGACATAACGGTTAAGAATCGTTATCCGCTTCCCCTTATGTCATCAGCCTTCGAGATTCTGCAGGGAGCCAGGTGCTTTACTAAGTTGGACCTTCGTAACGCTTACCATCTCGTGCGCATCAGAGAGGGGGACGAGTGGAAAACGGCGTTTAACACTCCGTTAGGGCATTTTGAGTACCGGGTTCTGCCGTTTGGTCTCGCCAATGCGCCAGCTGTTTTTCAGGCATTAGTTAATGATGTTCTGAGAGACATGCTGAACATCTTTGTTTTTGTCTATCTTGACGATATCCTGATTTTTTCACCGTCACTCGAGATTCATGTTCAGCACGTTCGACGTGTTCTACAGCGCCTTTTAGAGAATTGTCTCTACGTAAAGGCTGAGAAGTGCTCTTTTCATGTCTCCTCCGTTACTTTTCTCGGTTCCGTTATTTCCGCTGAAGGCATTCAGATGGATTCCGCTAAGGTCCAAGCTGTCAGTGATTGGCCCGTTCCAAGGTCACGTGTCGAGTTGCAGCGCTTTTTAGGTTTCGCTAATTTCTATCGGCGTTTCATTCGTAATTTCGGTCAAGTTGCTGCCCCTCTCACAGCTCTTACTTCTGTCAAGACGTGTTTTAAGTGGTCCGGTTCCGCCCAGGGAGCTTTTGATCTTCTAAAAGAACGTTTTACGTCCGCTCCTATCCTCGTTACTCCTGACGTCACTAGACAATTCATTGTCGAGGTTGACGCTTCAGAGGTAGGCGTGGGAGCCATTCTATCCCAGCGCTTCCAGTCTGACGATAAGGTTCATCCTTGCGCTTATTTTTCTCATCGCCTGTCGCCATCTGAGCGCAACTATGATGTGGGTAACCGTGAACTGCTCGCCATCCGCTTAGCCCTAGGCGAATGGCGACAGTGGTTGGAGGGGGCGACCGTTCCTTTTGTCGTTTGGACAGACCATAAGAACCTTGAGTACATCCGTTCTGCCAAACGACTTAATGCCCGTCAAGCTCGTTGGGCGTTGTTTTTCGCTCGTTTCGAGTTTGTGATTTCTTACCGTCCGGGTAGCAAGAACACCAAGCCTGATGCCTTATCCCGTCTGTTTAGTTCTTCTGTGGCTTCTACTGATCCCGAGGGGATTCTTCCTTATGGGCGTGTTGTCGGGTTGACAGTCTGGGGAATTGAAAGACAGGTTAAGCAAGCACTCACGCACACTGCGTCGCCGCGCGCTTGTCCTAGTAACCTCCTTTTCGTTCCTGTTTCCACTCGTCTGGCTGTTCTTCAGTGGGCTCACTCTGCCAAGTTAGCTGGTCATCCCGGTGTTCGAGTCACTCTTGCATCTATTCGCCAGCGCTTTTGGTGGCCGACTCAGGAGCGTGACACGCGCCGTTTCGTGGCTGCTTGTTCGGACTGCGCGCAGACTAAGTCGGGTAACTCTCCTCCTGCCGGTCGTCTCAGACCGCTCCCCATTCCTTCTCGACCATGGTCTCACATCGCCCTAGACTTCATTACCGGTCTGCCTTTGTCTGCGGGGAAGACTGTGATTCTTACGGTTGTCGATAGGTTCTCTAAGGCGGCACATTTCATTCTCCTCGCTAAACTTCCTTCCGCTAAGGAGACGGCACAAATCATTATCGAGAATGTGTTCAGAATTCATGGCCTCCCGTTAGACGCCGTTTCAGACAGAGGCCCGCAATTCACGTCACAGTTTTGGAGGGAGTTCTGTCGTTTGATTGGTGCGTCCGTCAGTCTCTCTTCCGGGTTTCATCCCCAGTCTAACGGTCAAGCAGAGAGGGCCAATCAGACGATTGGTCGCATACTACGCAGCCTTTCTTTCAGAAACCCTGCGTCTTGGGCAGAACAGCTCCCCTGGGCAGAATACGCTCACAACTCGCTTCCTTCGTCTTCTACCGGGTTATCTCCGTTTCAGAGTAGTCTGGGTTACCAGCCTCCTCTGTTCTCATCCCAGCTTGCCGAGTCCAGCGTTCCCTCCGCTCAAGCGTTTGTCCAACGTTGTGAGCGCACCTGGAGGAGGGTAAGGTCTGCACTTTGCCGCTACAGGGCACAGACTGTGAGAGCCGCCAATAAACGCAGGATTAAGAGTCCAAGGTATTGTTGCGGCCAGAGAGTGTGGCTTTCCACTTGCAACCTTCCTCTTACGACAGCTTCTCGTAAGTTGACTCCGCGGTTCATTGGTCCGTTCCGTGTCTCCCAGGTCGTCAATCCTGTCGCTGTGCGACTGCTTCTTCCGCGACATCTTCGTCGCGTCCATCCTGTCTTCCATGTCTCCTGTGTCAAGCCCTTTCTTCGCACCCCCGTTCGTCTTCCCTCCCCCTCCCGTCCTTGTCGAGAGCGCACCTATTTACAAGGTACATAAGATCATGGACATGCGTTCTCGGGGACGGGGTCACCAATACTTAGTGGATTGGGAGGGTTACGGTCCTGAGGAGAGGAGTTGGGTTCCGTCTCGGGACGTGCTGGACCGTTCACTCATTGATGATTTCCTCCGTTGCCGCCAGGATTCCTCCTCGAGTGCGCCAGGAGGCGCTCGGTGAGTGGGGGGGTACTGTCATGTTTTGTCATTAATTATCATGTCTTGTCCCTGTGCTTCCCCTTCTATTCGTTTCCCTCTGCTGGTCTTATTAGGTTCTTTCCCTCTTTCTATCCCTCTCTCTCCCCCTCCATCTCTCACTCTCTCGCTCTCTCTTCTCTCTATCGTTCCGTTCCTGCTCCCAGCTGTTCCTATTCCCCTAATCAATCATTTAGTCTTCCCACACCTGTTCCCGATCCTTTTCCCTGATTAGAGTCCCTATTTCTCTCCTTGTTTTCCGTTCCTGCCCCGTCGGATCCTCATCTATAATTCACCGTGCTGTGTCTATGTTTTGCCCTGTCGTGTCGTGTTTCCCTCAGATGCTGCGTGGTGAGCAGGTGTCTGAGTCTGCTAGGTTCAAGTGCCTTCCCGAGGCAACCTGCAGTTCTCGATCAAGTCTCCAGTCTGTTCTCGTCTTTACGAGTAGTAGTATGCTTTTTGTTTTGTAAAGTTTCTTACTGGATTAAAAACTCTGTTTTCGCCAAGTCGCTTTTGGGTCCTCATTCACCTGCATAACAGTTTTATAACGTAACGTCATTTTTTTAAGTTAAAAAAGTCGACGATAAACTTTCACAAAACACTTCGAAATACTTTTGTAATGCAACTTTAGGTATTAGTAGATTTTTTGTTTTATATTCTGTCTCTCACAGTTGAAGTGTACCTATGATAAAAATTACAGACCTCTACATGCTTTGTAAGTAGGAAAGCCTGCAAAATCGGCTGTGTATCAAATACTTTTTCTCCCCACTGTATTGTAAAAACAACCTGAGGATTGATTATAAAAAAAAAGTTCTAAAATATTCTACGAACATTATGGATACTATTTGGAATTTTCGTCTGCGATGTCATGACCGCTCGAGCCTGTGGATTTCTGAACATAACTCCCCAACCAAATGGAGGTATTTTGGATATAAAAAATATATATAAAAATAATCTTTATAGAACAAAAGGAACATTGACTGTGTAACTGGGAGTCTCGTGAGTGCAAACATCCGAAGATCATCAAAGGTAAGCGATTTAATTTATTGCTTTTCTGACTTTCGTGACCAATCTACTTGGCAGCTAGCTGTTTGTAATATTTTGTCTACTGAGAGAGATGTGCTTACATAAACGCTTGGTATGCTTTCGCCGAAAAGCTTTATTGAAATCTGTCACGCCAGGTGGATTAACAACAAGCTAACCTATGTTTTGCTATATTGCACTTGTGATTTCATGACAAATAAATATTTTTTGTAATTTAATTTGAATTTGGCGCTCTGCATTTCAGAGGTGGTTGACGAAAATGATCCCGCTAACAGGATGGGTGCATCAAGAAGTATTTTTGAGCAAATACATTTCCTTTTGATACTTAAGTATTTTTAAAACCAAATACCTTTAGACTTTTACTCAATTAGTATTTTACTGGGTGACTTTCACTTTTACTTCAGTCATTTTCTATTAAGGCATCTTTATTTTTAGTAAGTATGACAATTGGCTACTTTTTCCACCACTGCAAGTACATTGTCATATTGTTGTATGGTTGTATTATACATTTTGTATTATAGATATATAGTGTTGTAATAATGTTATATGATGTACTGCGTAATCTTTTGTTTTATGTGTGATGTAAGTGCCTTAAAACCTGTTGAGGCGATGGGTTCCCCTACGGTAACTCCACCCCCCCTGTTCAGCTGAAAAAGTGGCGCAGGGAATGCAAAAATATTCTTTAGAAATATTTAACCTCTTGCTCCTACCTGACACGCAGGCGTCCCATCTAGACATCTGGAAATGCAAATGCGTTACGCTAAATACTAATAGTACTAGTTAAAACTCAAACGTTCATTAAAATACACATGCAGGGTATTGAATTAAAGCTACACTCGCTGTGAATCCAGGCAACAAGTCAGATTTTTTAAATGCTTTTCGGCGAAAGCATGAGAAGCTATTATCTGATAGCATGTAACACCCCAAAAGACCCGCAGGGGACGTAAACAAAATAATTAGCATAGTCGTCGCTACACAAACCGCACAAATAAAATATAAAATATTCATTAACTTTGACCATCTTCTTTGTTGGCACTCCTAGATGTCCCATAATCACTATTGAATCTTTTTTTCGATTAAATCGGTCCATATATATCCTAGATATCGATCTATGAAGACTGTGTGATAAACGGAAAAAAAAACGTAACGTCATTTTTTAAAATTAACCTGTTAGTCCTACCCACACCGTATTCGGTAGCGTAATCATAGCCTCAAGCTCATTACCATAACGCAACGTTAGCGATTTCTAAAAATCGCAAATGAAATTAAATAAATATGCCTATCCTCAAGCTTATCCTTTTCTTAACAATCCTGTCGTCTCAGATTTTCAAAATATGCTTTAGAACCAGAGAAAATCAATAATTTGTGTAAGAGTGGTGATAGCTAGCTTAGCATTTAGCGTTAGCATTTAGCACGCAACATATTCACAAAAACCAGCAAAGGGATCAAATAAAATAATTTACCTTTGAAGAACTTCAGATGTTTCAATGAGGAGACTCTCAGTTACATAGCAGATGTCCAGTTTTTCCTGAAAGATGCTTGTGTAGGACACAACGTTCCGTTTTGTTACTATGCATTTGGCTACCGAAACTAACCGAAAATTCAGTCACCTACACGTCAAACTTTTTCCGAATTAACTCCATAATATCGACTGAAACATGGAAAACGTTGTTTGAATCCATCCTCAAGGTGTTTTGTCATATATCTCTTCATTGAAATGCCATTCCTGGAAGCCTGCATTGTTCTCAGATTCGGATGGAAAAATACTGGTAGGTGACTTTTGCGCACCAATTTCCACGCAGACACCGTGCGGGACCCCTGGTAAATGTAGTCTCTTATGGTCAATCTTCCAATGATATGCCTACAAATACGTCACAATGCTGCAGACACCTTGGGGAAACGATAGGAAGTGTCCGTTCATTCCTGTCGCATTCACAGCCATATAAGGCGATCATGGAAAACGTGCCATCAGAAATCCTGTTGATTTCCTGGTCGCTCAAACATCTTGGTTTTGCCTGTAGGTTTTGTTCTAAGGCACTCACAGTAAAAATCTTTGCAGTTCTGGACACGTCAGAGTGTCTTCTTTCCAAAACTATCAATTCCAAGCATAGTCGAGCATCTTTTCGTGACAAAATATTGCGCTTAAAACGGGCATGTCTTTTTATCCAAAAATGAAATACTGCCCCTAGAGTCTTAACAGGTTAAAAAAGTCGACGATAAACTTTGAAATACTTTTGCAATGCAACTTTAAGTATTAGTAAACGTTAATAAGCGATCAAATTGATCACGAGGCGAAGTATATTCTTTAGCTGTCCGTCTGGAAATAATGTCCGGGTAATTCTCAACCAAAATATCCGGTCGGAGACCGGAAGAAATGCGTTGCCTTGCGTCTGTTTGACCAAGAAACAAAGCCTAGGCAAATGACAAGACTCTAGACAACGTGTGGAAGATGTAGGTATTGCAACCTCAGCCCCATTAAATGTGGTTCACCTTTATCAATGGGTTCAAGTCGCGCATGGATATATATTTCCATTTTCAGTGATCAGATTTTCCTCCACTTTTCGATGAAACGCACGTTCTGTTATAGTCACAGCCGTGATTTAACCAGTGTTATAAACGTCTGAGTGTTTTCTATCCACACATACTAATCATATGCATATACTATATTCCTGGCATGAGTAGCAGGGCACTGAAATGTTGCGCGATTTTTAACAGAATGTTCGAAAAAGTAAGGGGTAGGATTAACAGGTTTTAACCTCCACACATTAACAAGTCCAATACCTCAAATGAAAGATAAACACCTTGTTCATCTACCCAGCGTGTCAGACTTTTTAAAATGTTTTACGGCGAAAACACATCATATATTTACCACCAAACCAAAGAAAAAACGTAGCCATTTTTTTCCAGCAAAAGATAAAAATCACAAAAGCAGGATTAAAAAAAAGACTCAATCACTAACCTCTTGAAAATCTTCATCAGATGACAGTCATATGACATGTTACACAGCACATTTTTGTTTTGTTCGATAACATGCATTTTATATCCATAAATCTCGGTTTACATTGACGCCATGTTCAGAAAATCCTCCAAAATATACGGAGGAATTATAGAAAGCTATGCCAGATAACAGAAATACTCATCATAAACTTTGACTAAAGATACATGTTCTACATATAATTAAAGATACACTGGTTCTTAATGAAACCGCTGTGTCACATTTCTTTTTTACGTTACGGAAAAAGCCTAACATTGCAATAATCTGAGACGGCTCTCAGACGTAACAATATTTCTTCGCCATGTTGGAGTCAACAGAAATACAAAATTACAGCATAAATATTCCCTTACCTTTGATGATCTTTCATCAGAATGTAGTGCAAGGAGTCCTAGTTCAACAATAAACTGTTTGTTTCATAATGTTCAATTCTAGTGTCCAAGTAGCAGCATTTGCTACCACTTTCAGCTCACATGCCCAAACAATGACTTCGGGTCCAGGATAACTTTGCATGAAAACTTCCAAAACTTCCAAAAGACATATTACAGGTCAAAGAAACTGGTCAAACTAAGTGCAGAATCAATCTTCAGGATGTTATAATCATATATATCCAATAGCATTCCAACCGGATCATTTGTTTTCATCTGGGGCTGATTGGAACAGAAAAAGCACTCCAACACATAAGCGCCTTCAAGCACATGGAAATATTTTGCGACACCAACTACTTTCCTTCCCATTAGGTCAAAGTTGACAGCAAATGTTCCATTACACTTTCATATCTTTCTACTGAATGAGGACATCTAGTGGAAGACGTAGGAAGTGTTTCCAGATTCATAACTTGTTAGTAAGGGAGGGGGTGATGACATCAAAGTTGCCCCAACATTCAGGATTTCAAAACTTGTTTGGAAGATTGCCTGCCCTGTGAGTTCTGTTATACTCACATACATCATTCAAACAGTTTCAGAAACTTCAGAGTGTTTACCATCCAAATATACTAATAATATGCATATATTAGCAATTTAGGACAGATTTTGATGCAGTTCACTATGGGCATGCAATTCATCCAAAGTGGAAATACTGCCCCCTATCTCTAACTGGTTTTAATGTGTTTGGACCGCCAGAGGATTAGCTGCCCCCTTGGCAGTAGCTAATGGGGATGCATAATAAACCTCAGGAAGAGTAGCTGCCACCTTGGCAGCAGCTAATGGGGATCCATAATTAACCCCAGGAATAGTAGCTGCTGCCTTGGCAGGAACTAATGGGGATACATAATAAACACAAAATGCTCTGTCCTCTCTCTCGTGCTCAATGGAAACCCATCAACCAGTGATACGGATGTGATAGATGCTTGAACGATCAGGAATATCATCTGAGCTTCCATGTTTTCACGTAGACATATAAGCCGCCTCTATTAGCCATGATATCATTAATAGGTCTTTACCACCTCTATCAGACAGCTGATGTTCTGAAAAGAACGGAAAAATCTGTATCCCTAAAAATCATTTGGGCTAGACAATCTGGGATCTCTAAAATGATCCACCGAAATTGTTGCAACCCCTATAATTAGCCTATTCAACCTCTCTTCCGAATCGTCCGTGATCACCAAATCGACCTGGCCAAGGCTTTTGACTCTGTCAATCACCACACTCTTATCCGCAGACTCAATAGCCTTGGCTTTTCAAATGACTGCCTCGCCTGGTTCACAAACTACATCTCACATAGAGTTCAGTGTGTCAAATCAGAGGAACTGTTGTCTGGACCTCTGACAGTCTCTATTGGTTTGCCACAGTGTTCAATCCTCGGGTCAAGTCCTTTGTCTGTATACATCAATGATGTCGCTCTTGCTGCTGGTATTTATCTGATCGACCTCTATGCAGACAACATCCTTCTGTGTACATCTGGCCCTTCTTTGGACACTGGGTTACCTTCAGATGAGCTTCAATGCCACAAAACACTCCTTCCGTGGCCTCCAGCTGCTTTTAAATGCTAGTAAAACTAAGTGCATGCTCTTCAAACGATTGCTGCCCACACCCTCCCGCCCGACAAGCATCACTACTCTGGACAGTTCTGACTTAGAATATGTGGACAACTACAAATACCTACATAGCAACACCAACCCGTAGCACGTGCTCCAGCAGGTATATTTCACTCGTCATCCCCAAAGCCAATATTTCCTTTTGTCGCCTTTCCTTCCAGTTATCTGCTGCCAATGACTGGAACGAACTGCAAAAAAAAGAATCACTGAAGCTGGAGACTCATATCTCCCTCACAAGCTTTAAGCACCAGCTGTCAGAGCAGCTAACAGATCACTGCACCTTAACATAGCCCATCTGTAAATATCCCACCCAACTACCTCATCCCCACACTGCATTTATGTATTTATCTTGCTCCTTTACAGCCCAGTATCTCTACTTGCACATTTATCAACTGCACATCTATCACTCCAGTGTTTAATTGCTATATTGTAATTACTTTGCCACCATGGGCTATTCATTGCCTTACCTCCCTTATCCTACCTCATTTGCACACACTGTAAATATACTTTTTCTACTGTCTTATTGACTGTGTTTGTTTATTCCATGTGTAACTCTGTGTCGTTGTTTGTGTCGAACTGCTTTGCTTTATCTTGGCCAGGTCATAGTTGTAAATGAGAACTTGTTCTCAAAAGGCCTACCTGGTTAAATTAAGGTGAAATAAAAAACAATATATATATATATATATATATATATATATTTCAATAAAATGTCTTTACCACCTCTATTAGCCATGATATCATTAAAAGGTCTTTGCCACCTCTATTAGCCATGATATCATTAAAAGGTCTTTAATACCTGTATTAGCCATGATATCATTAAAAGGTCTTTACCACCTCTATTAGCCATGATATCATTAAAAGGTCTTTGCCACCTCTATTAGCCATGATATCATTAAAAGGTCTTTGCCACATCTATTAGCCATGATATCATTAAAGGTCCTGACTAGAACCAAAAAAATTGATCATATTACTCCAGTGCTAGCCTCTCTACACTGGCTTCCTGTCAAAGCAAGGGCTGATTTCAAGGTTTTACTGCTAACCTACAAAGCATTACATGGGCTTGCTCCTACCTATCTCTCTGATTTGGTCCTGCCGTACATACCTACACGTACGCTACGGTCACAAGACGCAGGCCTCCTAATTGTCCCTAGAATTTCTAAGCAAACAGCTGGAGGCAGGGCTTTCTCCTATAGAGCTCCATTTTTATGGAACGATCTGCCTACCCATGTCAGAGACGCAAACTCGGTCTCAACCTTTAAGTCTTTACTGAAGACTCATCTCTCATCATCTTCAGTCATATGATGGAGTGTAGTCTGGCCCAGGAGTGGGAAGGTGAACGGAAAGGCTCTGGAGCAACGAACCACCCTTGCTGTCTCTGCCTGGCCGGTTCCCCTCTTTCCACTGGGATTCTCTGCCTCTACCCTGTTACGGGGGCTGAGTCACTGGCTTGCTGGGGCTCTCTCATGCCATCCCTGGGGGGGGGGGCGTGCGTCACCTGGGTGGGTTGATTCACTGTTGTGGTCAGCCTGTCTGGGTTGGCGCCCCCCCTTGGGTTGTGCCGTGGCGGAGATCTTTGTGGGCTATAATCGGCCTTGTCTCAGGATGGTAAGTTGGTGGTTGAAGATATCCCTCTAGTGGTGTGGGGGCTGTGCTTTGGCAAAGTGGGTGGGGTTATATCCTTCCTGTTTGGCCCTGTCTGGGGGTGTCCTCGGATGGGGCCACAGTGTCTCCTGACCCCTCCTGTCTCAGCCTCCAGTATTTATGCTGCAGTAGTTTATGTGTCGGGGGGCTAGGGTCAGTTTGTTATATCTGGATTACTTCTCCTGTCCTATTCGGTGTCCTGTGTGAATCTAAGTGTGCGTTCTCTAATTTTCTCCTTCTCTCTTTCTTTCTCTCTCTCGGAGGACCTGAGCCCTAGGACTATGCCCCAGGACTACCTGACATGATGACTCCTTGCTGTCCCCAGTCCACCTGGCCATGCTGCTGCTCCAGTTTCAACTGGCCTGGGCCCTAGGACCATGTCCCAGGACTACCTGACATGATGACTCCTTGCTGTCCCCAGTCCACCTGGCCATGCTGCTGCTCCAGTTTCAACTGTTCTGCCTTACTATTATTCAACCATGCTGGTCATTTATGAACATTTGAACATCTTGGCCACGTTCTGTTATAATCTCCACCCGGCACAGCCAGAACAGGACTGGCCACCCCACATATGCTCTCTCTAATTCTCTCTTTCTTTCTCTCTCTCGGAGGACCTGAGCCCTAGGACCGTGCCCCAGGACTACCTGACATGATGACGCCTTGCTGTCCCCAGTCCACCTGACTGTGCTGCTGCTCCAGTTTCAACTGGCCTGGGCCCTAGGACCATGTCCCAGGACTACCTGACATGATGACTCCTTGCTGTCCCCAGTCCACCTGGCCATGCTGCTGCTCCAGTTTCAACTGTTCTGCCTTACTATTATTCAACCATGCTGGTCATTTATGAACATTTGAACATCTTGGCCACGTTCTGTTATAATCTCCACCCGGCACAGCCAGAACAGGACTGGCCACCCCACATATGCTCTCTCTAATTCTCTCTTTCTTTCTCTCTCTCGGAGGACCTGAGCCCTAGGACCGTGCCCCAGGACTACCTGACATGATGACGCCATGCTGTCCCCAGTCCACCTGACTGTGCTGCTGCTCCAGTTTCAACTGTTCTGCCTTATTATTATTCGACCATGCTGGTCATTTATGAACATTTGAACATCTTGGTCATGTTCTGTTATAATCTCTACCCGGCACAGCCAGAAGAGGACTGGCCATCCCACATAGCCTGGTTCCTCTCTAGGTTTCTTCCTAGGTTTTGGCCTTTCTAGGGAGTTTTTCATAGCCACTGTGCTTTTACACCTGCATTGTTTGCTGTTTGGGGTTTTAGGCTGGGTTTCTGTACAGCACTTTGAGATATCAGCTGATGTACGAAGGGCTATATAAATAAATTTGATTTGATTTGATTTGATACCACCTCTATTAGCCATAATGTCATTAAAGGTCTTTAGCCATGATATCATTAAAAGGTCTTTTCCACCTCTATTAGCCGTGATATCATTAAAAGGTCTTTGCCACCTCTATTAGCCATGATATCATTAAAGGTCTTGACCACCTCTATTAGCCATGATATCAGTAAAAGGTCTTTAATACCTCTATTAGCCATGATATCATTAAAGGTCTTTAGCCATGATATCATTAAAGGTCTTTACCACCTCTATTAGCCATGATATCAGTAAAAGGTCTTTAATACCTCTATTAGCCATGATATCATTAAAAGGTCTTTAATACCTCTATTAGACATGATATCATTAAAGGTCTTTACCACCTCTATTAGCCATGATATCATTAAAGGTCTTTACCACCTCTATTAGCCATGATATCATTAAAAGGTCTTTACCACCTCTATTAGCCATGATATCATTAAAGGTCTTTACCACCTCTATTAGCCATGATATCATTAAAGGTCTTTAGCCATGATATCATTAAAGGTCTTTACCACCTCTATTAGCCATGATATCATTAAAGGTCTTTACCACCTCTATTAACCATGATATCATTAAAGGTCTTTACCACCTCTATTAGCCATGATATCATTAAAGGTCTTTAGCCATGATATCATTAAAGGTCTTTACCACCTCTATTAGCCATGATATCATTAAAAGGTCTTTACCACCTCTATTAGCCATGATATCATTAAAGGTCTTTACCACCTCTTTACCACCTCTATTAGCCATGATATCATTAAAGGTCTTTAGCCATGATATCATTAAAGGTCTTTACCACCTCTATTAGCCATGATATCATTAAAGGTCTTTACCACCTCTATTAACCATGATATCATTAAAGGTCTTTACCACCTCTATTAGCCATGATATCATTAAAGGTCTTTAGCCATGATATCATTACAGGTCTTTACCACCTCTATTAGCCATGATATCATTAAAGGTCTTTAGCCATGATATCATTAAAGGTCTTTACCACCTCTATTAGCCATGATATCATTAAAGGTCTTTACCACCTCTATTAGCCATGATATCATTAAAGGTCTTTAGCCATGATATCATTAAAGGTCTTTGCCACCATGATATCATTAGGTCTTTAGCCATGATATCATTAAAGGTCTTTACCACCTCTATTAGCCATGATATCATTAAAGGTCTTTACCACCTCTATTAGCCATGATATCATTAAAGGTCTTTGCCACCTCTATTAGCCATGATATCATTAAAGGTCTTGACCACCTCTATTAGCCATGATATCAGTAAAAGGTCTTTAATACCTCTATTAGCCATGATATCATTAAAGGTCTTTAGCCATGATATCATTAAAGGTCTTTACCACCTCTATTAGCCATGATATCATTAAAGGTCTTTAGCCATGATATCATTAAAGGTCTTTGCCACCTCTATTAGCCATGATATCATTAAAGGTCTTTAGCCATGATATCATTAAAGGTCTTTGCCACCTCTATTAGCCATGATATCATTAAAGGTCTTTACCACCTCTATTAGCCATGATATCATTAAAGGTCTTTACCACCTCTATTAGCCATGATATCATTAAAGGTCTTTAGCCATGATATCATTAAAGGTCTTTAGCCATGATATCATTAAAGGTCTTTGCCACCTCTATTAGTTGTTCTTGAACATGTTATTTTCCTTCTGCCCTTCAGAGATCGTTGTGTTGAGATGTTAATGTGTTTTTTACCACCATCACAGCTCATGTAGTCGCTTATACAAGACACAAAACCACAGCAACCTGTGTGTGTTGTGTGTGTCTGCCTCACTAGGACCAGATAAGCATTTGATTAATTCCTCCCTTGATATTAAACATTTACAGGGCAGACACGATGGACAGCTAATGTTAGCGAGGTCGGACAGTTCAGTGTGTTTTATGGATTTAATTATGTTTTTTTTTTCTCCCCCAGCGCTCGAATCAAGCTCACCTCTGACATTCAGTCCTCTTTTTTCTTCCTCTGATCCAGAAGAAATTTGTGCATTTTCTTAAAAGCGGCAGTAATAACCATTATTAACATGACAGACCAATTGTCGGTTATTTGGGTACAATTGCCATGGCAACTGAATCCGCTAAGCCGGTTGAAGTAGGCAGTTCTCTAGACCTCTAAGCAGCTCCACTTTAAACGGAGAGGAGGGAAGGAGAGGTCCTGACGGAGTGAGGGGGAGAGAGGGAGAGCAATATGGAGAAAGATAAAAGGATGAAAAGAAAAGGATGAGGTTTAAATGCATAACCATCCTACAGTGGCAGCCACGACCACGACCAAGGCATAGGACCAGGGTCTACGTCTAAGAAATGACCAGGGAAAGAAGCCACAAACCCCAGGGTAAACAGACCAGAGAAGGAGCACCAACCTACTATACCAGCATACACACACACACACACACACACACCTACACACACACACACACACACCTCACTCAAGACTCGCTCCTGCGGATAATGGCCATGACACCCCTGGAGTATTCACACACTCCGCCAACACTTCTTTCCCTCCTTCTCACCCCCCCCCCCTCAGTCTCTCTCTCTCTCTCTCTCTCTTCCACTGCAGTGTTACATTTACACCCCAACATCGATTTAGCTGGTCTGAGCACAGAACAGGGGGAAAGAGAAGAGAGAGAGAAAGACAGAGAGACAGTGTGTGTGAGAGAGAGAAAGGTTGAGATAGAGGGAGAGAACAGCCATTTTGATGACTTAGGATTTTGTTACGTTTGCCAAAGCAAGTTGTCTTAGAAGGAAGGCAGGCAGGCAGGCAGGCAGGCAGGCAGGCAGGCAGGCAGGCAGGCAGGCAGGCAGGCAGGCAGGCAGGCAGGCAGGATCATCTCTCCTTGTATTCTATCTGCTCTCTCCTGCTGTGCTCACGGTGCCCTTTACAGGCTCAGGACGGCCCTGCTGCACTTCAGTCACACAAATACATATTTGTGGATTCCTAAATTCAACACTAGATCTGTTCTATATTCCATGTCTTCCAATTGCAATCTTAATGAAAAGATCAAACATGCTATGATCAATAAATTCTAAATAAAGAGTTGCTCCTCACATTCTTACCACGCTGAAAAAGGCTAGTTATCGAGGGCTCAGGTTGTGTGTTGATTTTAAGCCAGCACCCTTCTCCATCATTCCAAAAGGTGAACGCTGTTAGAAACAAAGTATAAACCGGATCAGGAGGAGAGAATAGCTATTATACCATGTAGCACCAGTGGAAGGCAATGAAAGGCAATGAAATACATTGAAAGTCTGTGAAAGGCAGTGGAAGGCGGTGGAAGGCAGTGGAAGACAATGGAATGCAGTGAAAGGCAATGAAATGCAGTGAAAGGCTGTGAAATGCAATGAAATGCAGTGAAAGGCAATGAAATGCAGTGAAAGGCAGTGGAAGGCAATGAAATGCAGTGAAAGGCAGTGAAAGGCAGTGAAATGCAATGAAATGCAGTGAAAGGCAGTGGAAGGCAATGAAATGCAGTGAAAGGCAGTGAAAGGCAATGAAATGCAGTGGAAGGCAATGCAATGCAGTGAAAGGCAGTGGAAGGCAATGCAGTGAAATGCAGTGGAAGGCAATGCAATGCAGTGAAATGCAGTGAAATGCAATGCAATGCAGTGAAATGCAGTGGAGGGTTGTGAAAGGCAGTGAAATGCAGTGAACGGCTGTGCAATGCAGAGAAAGGCAGTGAAATGCTGTGAAAACGCAATGTAAGGTGAATTAAGTTTAGATCTAATGTGTGTAAACTTTTTTGCGTGTGCGGCGCGCGTTCACATTCATGTGTTTGTGTTGATGTCTTGGAGTGAGATTGGGCCACAGGATGTAGTGAATAAATCATGAGATTTTCAAGTAGAGTATTTATTCAGCAACAGAAGAACTGGCAGAAATCTCTCCCTTTCCGTAATGTTCTCTCGCAGAATCACTTTCATCTTATCCTGATGGACCCAATCTAAATCCACTGTTTGGAATTAGCTGTTAATGTAGTAGATGCCAGCCAAGGACTGCCACAGAATTTCAAAAGGCAGATTGGCTATTGTACCAGTCCTTCTCTTCAAACCAAGAACTAAGGAAACTGTATGAGATATGGTTGTGTGCTAGCAGTAGCCACTGTTGGTTCTCCAGCCTTATAACTGTATAGCCTACTGGTGTGGGCTCTGCTGAACCTCACTAAGCCAGCACACTGGTACAATCAAATTTCAATCAATCAAATGTATTTATAAAGCCCTTCTTACTGCAGCTGACGTTCAGCTCTAAGAGACAGAACGCGTCTCCTTCCTGAGTGGTATGACGGCTGCGTGGTCCCGTGGTGTTTATCTCTAGGAGACAGAACGCGTCTCCTTCCTGAGCGGTATGATGGCTGCGTGGTCCCGTGGTGTTTATCTCTAGGAGACAGAACGCGTCTCCTTCCTGAGCGGTATGATGGATGCGTGGTCCCGTGGTGTTTATCTCTTGGAGACAGAACGCGTCTCCTTCCTGAGTGGTATGATGGCTGCGTGGTCCCGTGGTGTTTATCTCTAGGAGACAGAACGCGTCTCCTTCCTGAGCGGTATGACGGATGCGTGGTCCCGTGGTGTTTATCTCTTGGAGACAGAACGTGTCTCCTTCCTGAGTGGTATGATGGCTGCGTGGTCCCGTGGTGTTTGTACTTACGTACTATTGTTTGTACAGATGAACGTGGTACCTTCAGGCGTTTTGAAATTGCTCCCAATGATAAACCAGACTTGGCTGATTTCTTTAGATTTTCCCATGATGTCAAGCAAAGAGGCACTGAGTTTGAAGGTAGGCCTTGAAATACATCCACAGGTACACCTCAAATTAACTCGAAGGTTGTCAATTAGCCTATCATAAGCTTCTAAAGCCATGACATCATTTTTGGGAATTTCCCAAGCTGTTTAAAGGCACAGTCAACTTAGTGTATGTGAACTTCTGACCCACTGAAATTGTAATACAGTACATTTTAAGTGAAATAACCTGTTTGTAAACAATTGTTGTAAAATGTACTTGTGTCATGCACAAAGTAGACGTCCTAACCGACTTGCCAAAACTATAGTTTGTGAACAAGACATTTGTGGAATGGTTGCAAAACAAGTTTTAATGACTCCAACCTAAATGTATGTAAACTATTGACTTCAACAGTACATTTCTTTCAATCTTTAACCCATAATTACTTTTTAAAAAATAAAAAAATAAACACCATTCAGAATACAGACAGCTGAAGAGATATGCTGGTATAAAGAACAATAAACACTGTTACAAATGTTTGAAAAATGCAAAATTCTCCATCAGTCATAATCAAATACTCGCAAACACTCAGATATTTTTTTGGGGGGGTTTCATAACACCCCCTGTTTATTAATTAAATCCACATCGCTATGCAAGGAAGTAGGAAAAGCCCGTAAGGAACACGTCTCACCACCTCTGGTATGCAGTGTGTAATAGATATCTTTGCCAATAAAGCATTGTGCTAGCATAGATCAACACTGTTTATACAAAACAAAAAGCATTTGCGCTGATGCATTTCTTTGTATATATTTATATATTCTGTTTCATGTTGTAAAAGGCAACAAAACTGTTGTTCTAGTCATTTGATACGGTAATCAGGGGCAGTGAAACCGGTTGAGTCTCTCTGTGATACTGTAGCTTTCTGAACGCTACCCAACTCAATGTAATTAACGCCGATGTTTCGTCTTCTCATGTTTAAACAACAGCCGATTTTAAAAACGTGAAACTAACAGCACAAACACTTTTTCACATTAATAATTTGCTTGCGCTGAGCAATTAGAAGTAACACAAGGCTAATTATAATGCACTATGAAGGGAGCGGCGCTGCACGACAAAGCTAGGTTACAGAGCTGGGTTATAGAGCTGGGTTATAGAGCTGGGTTATAGAGCTGGGTTATAGAGCTGAGTTACACAGCTGGGTTATAGAGCTGGGTTATAGAGCTGGGTTATAGAGCTGAGTTACAAAGCTAGGTTATAGAGCTGGGTTATACAGCTGGGTTACACAGCTGGGTTATACAGCTGGGTTATACAGCTGAGTTACACAGCTGGGTTATAGAGCTGGGTTACAAAGCTAGGTTATAGAGCTGGGTTATACAGCTGGGTTACACAGCTGGGTTATAGAGCTGGGTTACACAGCTGGGTTATAGAGCTGGGTTATAGAGCTGAGTTACAAAGCTAGGTTATAGAGCTGGGTTATACAGCTGGGTTATAGAGCTGGGTTATACAGCTGGGTTATACAGCTGGGTTATAGAGCTGGGTTATAGAGCTGGGTTACACAGATGGGTTATAAAGCTGGGTTATAGAGCTGGGTTATAGAGCTGGGTTATATAGCTGGGTTATAGAGCTGGGTTATAGAGCTGGGTTATACAGCTGGGTTATAGAGCTGGGTTATAGAGCTGGGTTATAGAGCTGGGTTATAGAGCTGGGTTATAGAGCTGGGTTATAGAGCTGAGTTACAAAGCTAGGTTATAGAGCTGGGTTATAGAGCTGGGTTATAGAGCTGGGTTATACAGCTGAGTTACACAGCTGGGTTATAGAGCTGGGTTATAGAGCTGAGTTACAAAGCTAGGTTATAGAGCTGGGTTATACAGCTGGGTTACACAGCTGGGTTATAGAGCTGGGTTATAGAGCTGGGTTACACAGCTGGGTTATAGAGCTGGGTTATACAGCTGGGTTATAGAGCTGGGTTATAGAGCTGGGTTATAGAGCTGGGTTACACAGCTGGGTTATAAAGCTGGGTTATAGAGCTGGGTTATAGAGCTGGGTTATAGAGCTGGGTTATAGAGCTGGGTTATAGAGCTGGGTTATACAGCTGGGTTATACAGCTGGGTTATAGAGCTGGGTTATAGAGCTGGGTTATACAGCTGAGTTATAGAGCTGGGTTATAGAGCTGGGTTATAGAGCTGGGTTATAGAGCTGGGTTATAGAGCTGGGTTATAGAGCTGGGTTATAAAGCTGGGTTATAGAGCTGGGTTATAGAGCTGGGTTATACAGCTGGGTTACACAGCTGAGTTATAGAGCTGGGTTATACAGCTGGGTTACAGAGCTGGGTTATAGAGCTGGGTTATACAGCTGGGTTACACAGCTGAGTTATAGAGCTGGGTTACAGAGCTGGGTTACAGAGCTGGGTTATAGAGCTGAGTTACAAAGCTAGGTTACAGAGCTGGGTTATAGAGCTGGGTTATAGAGCTGGGTTATACAGCTAGGTTATAGAGCTGTGTTATAGAGCTGGGTTACAGAGCTGGGTTATAGAGCTGGGTTATACAGCTAGGTTATAGAGCTGTGTTATAGAGCTGGATTACAGAGCTGGGTTATACAGCTAGGTTATAGAGCTGGGTTATAGAGCTGGGTTACAGAGCTGGGTTACAGAGCTGGGTTATAGAGCTGGGTTACAGAGCTGGGTTACAGAGCTGGGTTATAGAGCTGGGTTACAGAGCTGGGTTATAGAGCTGGGTTACAGAGCTGGGTTACAGAGCTGGGTTACAGAGCTGTGTTATAGAGCTGGGTTACAGAGCTGGGTTATACAGCTAGGTTATAGAGCTGTGTTATAGAGCTGGGTTACAGAGCTGGGTTATACAGCTAGGTTATAGAGCTGTGTTATAGAGCTGTGTTATAGAGCTGGGTTACAGAGCTGGGTTATACAGCTAGGTTATAGAGCTGTGTTATAGAGCTGGGTTACAGAGCTGGGTTATACAGCTAGGTTATAGAGCTGGGTTACAGAGCTGGGTTATACAGCTAGGTTATAGAGCTGGGTTACAGAGCTGGGTTATAGAGCTGGGTTACAGAGCTGGGTTATACAGCTAGGTTATAGAGCTGGGTTACAGAGCTGGGTTACAGAGCTGGGTTACAGAGCTGGTGTAACGAAGTTCGTCTGTTGAAAAAGGAGCGGACCAAAATGCGGCGTGGTGGTTACTCATGTTCTTTAATAAAAATTGAACGATACATGAAATAACTTAATAACAAAACAACAAACGAAACGCGAAAACCTATACAGCCTATCTTGTGATGACAAACACAGAGACAGGAACAATCACCCACAAAACACACAGTGAAACCTAGGCTACCTAAATATGGTTCCCAATCAGAGACAACGAGAATCACCTGACTCTGATTGAGAACCGCCTCAGGCAGCCAAGCCTATGCTAGACACCCCTACTCAGCCGCAATCCCAACGCCTACTAAAACCCCAATACGACCTAGGCCTAATAACCCTCACCAAGGACCCCTGCTGGATCTGGATCTGGAAGAGTCTGGTTGACTGGCAGATCTGGAAGAGTCTGGTTGACTGGCAGATCTGGTAGAGTCTGGTTGACTGGCAGATCTGGAAGATCATGGCTGACTGGCGGATCCTGGCTGACTGGCGGATCCTGGCTGACTGGCGGATCTAGCTGCTCTGGCTGCTCTATGCAGACTGGCAGCTCTATGCAGACTGGCAGCTCTATGCAGACTGGCAGCTCTGCCTGCTCCATGCAAACTGGCAGATCTGGCTGCTCCATGCAGACTGACAGCTCTGGCTGCTCCCTGCAGACTGACAGCTCAGGCTGCTCCATGCAGGCTGACAGCTCTGGCTGCTCCATGCAGGCTGGCAGCTCAGGCTGCTCCATGCAGGCTGACAGCTCTGGCTGCTCCATGCAGGCTGACAGCTTAGGCTGCTCCATGCAGGCTGACAGCTTAGGCTGCTCCATGCAGGCTGGCAGCTCTGGCTGCGCTGAACAAGCGAGGCGCACTGAAGGCCTGGTGCGTGGTGCTGGAACTGGTGGTACTGGACCGAGGACACGCACAGGAAGCCTGGTGCGGGGAGCTGCCACCGGAGGACTGGTGTGTGGAGATGGCACTGGAAAGACTGGACCGTGCAGGCGCACTGGAGCTCTTGAGCACCGAGCCTGCCCAACCTTGCCTGGCTCGATGCCCACTCTAGCCCGGCCAATACGAAGAACTGGCATGTACCGTACCGGGCTATGCACCCGCACTGGAGACACCGTGCTCTCCATAGCATAACAAGGTGCCTGCCCGGTCTCTTTAGCCCCCCGGTAAAGGGAGTGGTGTAGTAGTGGTGGTAGGGGGTAAGGGGTTAGTGGTGGTGGTAGGGGGTTAGTAGTGGTGGTGGTGGTAGGGGGTTAGTAGTGGTGGTGGTGGTAGGGGGTTAGTAGTGGTGGTGGTGGTAGGGGGTTAGTAGTGGTGGTGGTAGGGGGTTAGTGGTGGTGGTAGGGGGTTAGTGGTGGTGGTAGGGGGTTAGTGGTGGTGGTGGTAGGGGGTTAGTGGTGGTGGTGGTAGGGGTTAGTGGTGGTGGTGGTGGTAGGGGTTAGTGGTGGTGGTGGTGGTGGTAGGAGGTTAGTGGTGGTGGTGGTGGTAGGGGGTTAGTGGTGGTGGTAGGGGTTAGTAGTGGTGGTGGTGGTAGGGGTTAGTAGTGGTGGTAGGGGTTAGGGGTTAGTGGTGGTGGTAGGGGTTAGTAGTGGTGGTGGTGGTAGGGGGTTAGTAGTGGTGGTGGTGGTAGGGGGTTAGTGGTGGTGGTAGTGGGTTAGTGGTGGTGGTGGTAGGGGTTATTGGGGTTGGTAGGTGGGGGTAGGGGTATGGGTTTAGTGGTGGGGTGGGGGAGTAGCAGGGGTTAGTGGTGAGGGTAGGTGGGGGTGGTGGTAGGAGGTAGGTGGGGGTTAGAGGGGCGAATAAGAGGAGAGAATAATGAGAGGCATCATGTAGTTAGACAGAGGAGTAATACAAAACAAACCCAGCCAGGGGTTGGAGATGATGACATTTCGACCCTGTGGATTAGTCCCTAGAGCCTGGGGATCGACACTGCCACTAAGTAGCCTACGCAGTCTGACCCGCTCAACGAGTTCTAGGAAAAGTGTTAATGACAAAAACAGATGTTCGTCAAGAGGCGACTTCGTCGTAAACACCGACATATTTACAAAGACCTGGTGTGGAGTGGTGAGATCCACAGAGCTTCCTGCAGGTAAACAGTAGCATTGCTTTAGCATGCTAGCACTTTACCAGTCACTGACATGGGAAGAGTTAACATGCATCACTTACGGTGGTGGTAGGGGGTTAGTGGTGGTGGTAGGGGGTAAGGGGTTAGTAGTGGTGGTGGTGGTAGGGGGTTAGTGGTGGTGGTAGGGGTTAGTGGTTGTGGTAGGGGGTAAGGGGTTAGTAGTGGTGGTGGTGGTAGGGGGTTAGTGGTGGTGGTAGGGGTTAGTGGTGGTGGTAGGGGGTTAGTGGTGGTGGTAGGTGGTAAGGGGTTAGTAGTGGTGGTAGGGGTTAGTGGTGGTGGTAGGGGTAAGGGGTTAGTAGTGGTGGTGGTGGTAGGGGGTTAGTGGTGGTGGTAGGGGTTAGTGGTTGTGGTAGGGGGTAAGGGGTTAGTAGTGGTGGTGGTGGTAGGGGGTTAGTGGTGGTGGTAGGGGGTTAGTGGTTGTGGTAGGGGTAAGGGGTTAGTAGTGGTGGTGGTGGTAGGGGGTTAGTGGTGGTGGTAGGGGTTAGTGGTTGTGGTAGGGGGTAAGGGGTTAGTAGTGGTGGTGGTGGTAGGGGTTAGTAGTGGTGGTAGGGGTTAGTGGTGGTGGTAGGGGTTAGTAGTGGTGGTGGTGGTAAGGGGTTAGTAGTGGTGGTGGTAGGGGGTAGGGGTTAGTAGTGGTGGTGGTGGTGGTAATGGGTTAGTAGTGGTGGTGGTGGTAGGGGGTAAGGGGTTAGTAGTGGTGGTAGGGGTTTAGTGGTGGTGGTAGGGAGTTAGTAGTGGTGGTAGGGGGTTAGTGGTGGTGGTAGGGGGTAAGGGGTTAGTAGTGGTGGTGGTGGTAGGGGGTTAGTGGTGGTGGTAGGGGGTTAGTGGTTGTGGTAGGGGGTAAGGGGTTAGTAGTGGTGGTGGTGGTAGGGGGTTAGTAGTGGTGGTAGGGGTTAGTGGTGGTGGTAGGGGTTAGTAGTGGTGGTGGTGGTAAGGGGTTAGTAGTGGTGGTGGTAGGGGTAGGGGTTAGTAGTGGTGGTGGTGGTGGTAATGGGTTAGTAGTGGTGGTGGTGGTAAGGGGTTAGTGGTGGTGGTAGGGGTTAGTAGTGGTGGTGGTGGTGGTAATGGGTTAGTAGTGGTGGTGGTGGTAAGGGGTTAGTAGTGGTGGTGGTGGTAGGGGTTAGTAGTGGTGGTGGTGGTGGGGGTTAGTGGTGGTGGTAGGGGGTTAGTAGTGGTGGTGGTGGTAAGGGGTTAGTAGTGGTGGTGGTGGTAAGGGGTTAGTAGTGGTGGTGGTGGTGGGGGTTAGTAGTGGTGGTGGTGGTGGGGGGTTAGTAGTGGTGGTGGTGGTAAGGGGTTAGTAGTGGTGGTGGTGGTAAGGGGTTAGTAGTGGTGGTGGTGGTAGGGGTTAGTAGTGGTGGTGGTGGTAGGGGGTTAGTAGTGGTGGTGGTGGTAGGGGGTTAGTGGTGGTGGTGGTGGTAAGGGGTTAGTAGTGGTGGTGGTGGTAGGGGGTTAGTGGTGGTGGTGGGGGTTAGTAGTGGTGGTAGGGGGTTAGTGGTGGTGGTAGGGGGTAAGGGGTTAGTAGTGGTGGTGGTGGTAGGGGGTTAGTGGTGGTGGTAAGGGGTTAGTAGTGGTGGTGGTGGTAAGGGGTTAGTAGTGGTGGTGGTGGTAGGGGTTAGTGGTGGTGGTGGTGGTAAGGGGTTAGTAGTGGTGGTAGGGGGTTAGTGGTGGTGGTGGTGGTAAGGGGTTAGTAGTGGTGGTGGTGGTGGGGGGTTAGTAGTGGTGGTGGTGGTGGGGGGTTAGTAGTGGTGGTGGTGGTAAGGGGTTAGTAGTGGTGGTGGTGGTAAGGGGTTAGTAGTGGTGGTGGTGGTAGGGGGTTAGTGGTGGTGGTGGGGGGTTAGTAGTGGTGGTAGGGGGTTAGTGGTGGTGGTGGGGGTAAGGGGTTAGTAGTGGTGGTGGTGGTAGGGGTTAGTGGTGGTGGTAAGGGGTTAGTAGTGGTGGTGGTGGTAAGGGGTTAGTAGTGGTGGTGGTGGTAGGGGTTAGTGGTGGTGGTGGTGGTAAGGGGTTAGTAGTGGTGGTGGTGGTAGGGGTTAGTGGTGGTGGTGGTGGTAGGGGGTTAGTGGTGGTGGTGGTGGTGGTGGTGGGGTTAGTGGTGGTGGTGGTGATATGGGGTTAGTAGTGGTGGTGGTGTTAGGGGTTAGTGGTGGTGGTAGGGCGTTAGTAGTGGTGGTGGTGGTAAGGGGTTAGTAGTGGTGGTGGTGGTAGGGGGTTAGTGGTGGTGGTGGTGGTAAGGGGTTAGTAGTGGTGGTGGTGGTAGGGGTTAGTGGTGGTGGTGGTGGTAGGGGTTAGTGGTGGTGGTGGTGATATGGGGTTAGTAGTGGTGGTGGTGTTAGGGGGTTAGTGGTGGTGGTAGGCGGTTAGTAGTGGTGGTGGTGGTAGGGGGTTAGTGGTGGTGGTGGTAGGGGGTTAGTGGTGGTGGTGGTGATATGGGGTTAGTAGTGGTGGTGGTGTTAGGGGGTTAGTGGTGGTGGTAGGGGGTTAGTAGTGGTGGTGGTGGTAAGGGGTTAGTAGTGGTGGTGGTGGTAGGGGGTTAGTGGTGGTGGTGGTGGTAAGGGGTTAGTAGTGGTGGTGGTAGGGGGTTAGTGGTGGTGGTGGTGATATGGGGTTAGTAGTGGTGGTGGTGGTAGGGGTTAGTGGTGGTGGTGGTGGTGATATGGGGTTAGTAGTGGTGGTGGTGGTAGGGGGTTAGCGGTGGTGGTAGGGGTTAGTAGTGGTGGTGGTGGTGATATGGGGTTAGTAGTGGTGGTGGTGGTAGGGGGTTAGTGGTGGTGGTGGTGTTAGGGGTTAGCGGTGGTGGTAGGGGTTAGTAGTGGTGGTGGTGGTGATATGGGGTTAGTAGTGGTGGTGGTGGTAGGGGTTAGTGGTGGTGGTGGTGTTAGGGGGTTAGCGGTGGTGGTAGGGGTTAGTAGTGGTGGTGGTGGTAAGGGGTTAGTAGTGGTGGTGGTGGTAGGGGTTAGTGGTGGTGGTGGTGATATGGGGTTAGTAGTGGTGGTGGTGGTAGGGGGTTAGCGGTGGTGGTAGGGGTTAGTAGTGGTGGTGGTAGGGGGTTAGTAGTGGTGGTGGTGGTAGGGGGTTAGTAGTGGTGGTGGTGGTAGGGGTAGGGGGTTAGTGGTGGTGGTAGGGGGTTAGTAGTGGTGGTGGTGGTAGGGGTTAGTGGTGGTGGTAGGGGTTAGTGGTGGTGGTGGTGGTAGGGTTGTTAGTGGTGGTGGTGGTGGTAAGGGGTTAGTAGTGGTGGTGGTAGGGGGTTAGTAGTGGTGGTGGTGGTGGTAGGGGTAGGGGGTTAGTGGTGGTGGTAGGGGTTAGTAGTGGTGGTGGTGGTAGGGGGTTAGTGGTGGTGGTAGGGGGTTAGTAGTGGTGGTGGTGGTAGGGGGTTAGTGGTGGTGGTAGAGGGTTAGTGGTGGTGGTAGAGGGTTAGTGGTGGTGGTAGAGGGTTAGTGGTGGTGGTGGTAGAGGGTTAGTGGTGGTGGTGGTAGAGGGTTAGTGGTGGTGGTGGTAGGGGGTAGGGGGTTAGTAGTGGTGGTGGTGGTAGGGGGTTAGTAGTGGTGGTGGTAGGGGGTAGGGGGTTAGTGGTGGTGGTGGTGGTGGTAGAGGGTTAGTGGTGGTGGTGGTGGGGGTTAGTGGTGGTGGTGGTAGAGGGTTAGTGGTGGTGGTGGTAGGTTTTTTTTGGTGGTAGGTGGTAGGGGGTTAGTAGTGGTGGTAGAGGGTTAGTGGTGGTGGTAGAGGGTTAGTGGTGGTGGTAGAGGGTTAGTGGTGGTGGTGGTGGGGGTTAGTGGTGGTGTTGGTAGAGGGTTAGTGGTGGTGGTGGTAGGGGTTAGTGGTGGTAGGTGGTAAGGGGTTAGTAGTGGTGGTAGAGGGTTAGTGGTGGTGGTAGAGGGTTAGTGGTGGTGGTAGGGGTTAGTAGTGGTGGTGATGGTAGGGGGTTAGTAGTGGTGGTGGTAGGGGTTAGTGGTGGTAGGGGGTAGGGGGTTAGTGGTGGTGGTAGAGGGTTAGTGGTGGTAGGGGGTTAGTGGTGGTGGTAGGGGTTAGTGGTGGTAGGGGGTTAGTGGTGGGGTGGGGGGTAGCAGGGGTTAGGGTTAGTGGTGAGGGGGTTAGTGGGGTGGTAGGTGGGGGTAGTGGTGGGGTTAGTGGTGGTGGTAGGTGGGGGTAGTGGTGGTGGTAGGTGGGGGTAGTAGTGGTGGTGGTAGGTGGGGGTAGTGGTGGTGGTAGGTGGGGATAGTGGTGGGGGTAGTGGTGGTGGTAGGTAGTGGGGTAGTTGGTGGTGGTAGGTGGGGATAGTGGTAGGGGGTTAGTGGTGGGATGGGGGGTAGAAGGGGTTAGTGGTGAGGGTAGGTGGGGGTGGCGGTAGGGGTAGTTGGTGGTGGTGGTAGGGGTATAGTGATGGGGTGTGGGGGTCGCAGGGGTTAATGGTGAGGGTCGGTGGGGGTGGTGGTAGGGGGTTAGTGGTGGGGTGGGGGGGGGGTAGCAGGGGTTAGTGGTGAGGGTAGGGGTGGTCGTGGTAGGGGTTAGTGGTGGTGGTAGGTGGGGGTAGTGGTGGTGGTAGGTGGGGGTAGTGGTGGTGGTAGGTGTGGGTAGTGGTGGTGGTAGGTGGGGGTAGTAGGTGGTGGTAGTGGTGGTGTTAGGTGGGGGTAGTGATGGTGGTAGGTGGGGGTAGTGGTGATGGTAGGTGGGGGTAGTGGTGATGGTAGGTGGGGGTAGAGGTAGGGAGTAGGTGGGGGTAGGTGCGGGTAGTGGTGATGGTAGGTGGGGGTAGTGGTAGGGGGTAGGTGGGGGTAGTGGTGATGGTAGGTGAGGGTAGTGGTAGGGGGTAGGTGGGGGTAGTGTTGATGGTAGGTGGAGATAGTGGTGATGGTAGGTGGGGGTAGTGGTGGTGGTAGGTGGGGGTAGTGGTGATGGTAGGTGGGGGTAGTGGTGATGGTAGGAGGGGTAGTGGTAGGGGGTAGGTTGGGGTAGTGGTGGTGGTAGGTGGGGGTAGTGGTGATGGTAGGTGGGGGTAGTGGTGATGGTAGGTGGGGGTAGTGGTAGGGGGTAGGTGGAGGTAGTGGTGATGGTAGGTGGGTTAGTGGTAGGGAGTAGGTGGGGGTAGGTGCGGGTAGTGGTGATGGTAGGTGGGGGTAGTGGTGATGGTAGGTGGGGGTAGTGGTGATGGTAGGTGGGGGTAGTGGTGGTGGTAGGTGGGGGTAGTGGAGATGGTAGGTGGGGGTAGTGGTGATGGTAGGTGTGGGTAGTGGTGATAGTAGGTGGGGGTAGTGGTGGTGGTAGGTGGGGGTAGTGGTGATGGTAGGTGGGGGTAGTGGTGGTGGTAGGTTGGGGTAGTGGTGGTGGTAGGTGGGGGTAGTGGTGGTGGTAGGTGGGGGTAGTGGTGATGGTAGTGTTGGTGGTAGGTGGGGGTAGTGGTGATGGTAGGTGGGGGTAGTGGTGATGGTAGGTGAGGATAGTGGTGATGGTAGGTGGGGGTAGTGGTGGGGGTAGGTGGGGGTAGTGGTGATGGTAGGTGGGGGTAGTGGTGATGGTAGGTGGGGGTAGTGGTAGGGGTAGGTCGGGGTAGTGGTGATTGTAGGTGGGGGTAGTGGTGGTGGTAGGTGGGTCTAGTGGTGATGGTAGGTGGGGGTAGTGGTGGTGGTAGGTTGGGGTAGTGGTGGTGGTAGGTGGGGGTAGTGGTGGTGGTAGGTGGGGGTAGTGGTGGTGGTAGGTGGGGATAGTGGTGGTGGTAGGTGGGGGTAGTGGTGATGGTAGGTGGGGGTAGTGGTGATGGTAGGTGGGGGTAGTGGTGGTGGTAGTTGGGGGTAGTGGTGATGGTAGGTGGGGGTAGTTTTGGTGGTAGGTGGGGGTAGTGGTGATGGCCTTGGCCAGCTCTCCCGTTATCTCTCTCAGAATGACCTTCTTGATCCAAATCAGTCAGGTTTCAAGAATAGTCATTCAACTGAGACTGCTCTTCTCTGTATCACGGAGGCGCTCCGCACTGCTAAAGCTAACTCTCTCTCCTCTGCTCTCATCCTTCTAGACCTATCGGCTGCCTTCGATACTGTGAACCATCAGATCCTCCTCTCCACCTTCTCCGAGTTGGGCATCTCCGGCGCGGCCCACGCTTGGATTGCGTCCTACCTGACAGGTCGCTCCTACCAGGTGGCGTGGCGAGAATCTGTCTCCTCACCACGCGCTCTCCCCACTGGTGTCCCCCAGGGATCTGTTCTAGGCCCTCTCCTATTCTCGCTATACACCAAGTCACTTGGCTCCGTCATAACCTCACATGGTCTCTCCTATCATTGCTATGCAGACGACACACAATTAATCTTCTCCTTTCCCCCTTCTGATGACCAGGTGGCGAATCGCATCTCTGCATTTCTGGCAGACATGTCAGTGTGGATGACGGATCACCACCTCAAGCTGAACCTCGGCAAGACGGAGCTGCTCTTCCTCCCGGGGAAGGACTGCCCGTTCCATGATCTCGCCATCACGGTTGACAACTCCATTGTGTCCTCCTCCCAGAGCGCTAAGAACCTTGGCGTGATCCTGGACAACACCCTGTCGTTCTCAACTAACATCAAGGCGGTGGCCCGTTCCTGTAGGTTCATGCTCTACAACATCCGCAGAGTACGACCCTGCCTCACACAGGAAGCGGGGCAGGTCCTAATCCAGGCACTTGTCATCTCCCGTCTGGATTACTGCAACTCGCTGTTGGCTGTGCTCCCTGCCTGTGCCATTAACCCCCTACAACTCACCCAGAACGCCGCAGCCCGTCTGGTGTTCAACCTTCCCAAGTTCTCTCACGTCACCCCGCTCCTCCGCTCTCTCCACTGGCTTCCAGTTGAAGCTCGCATCCGCTACAAGACCATGGTGCTTGCCTACGGAGCTGTGAGGGGAACGGCACCTCAGTACCTCCAGGCTCTGATCAGGCCCTACATCCAAACAAGGGCACTGCGTTCATCCACCTCTGGCCTGCTCGCCTCCCTACCACTGAGGAAGTACAGTTCACGCTCAGCCCAGTCAAAACTGTTCGCTGCTCTGGCCCCCCAATGGTGGAACAAACTCCCTCAAGACGCCAGGACAGCGGAGTCAATCACCACCTTCCAGAGACACCTGAAACCCCACCTCTTTAAGGAATACCTAGGATAGGATAAAGTAATCCTTCTCACCCCCCCCCCCCTTAAAATATTTAGTTGCACTATTGTAAAGTGGCTGTTCCACTGGATGTCATAAGGTGAATGCACCAATTTGTAAGTCGCTCTGGATAAGAGCGTCTGCTAAATGACTTAAATGTAAATGTAAATGTAATGGTAGGTGGGGGTAGTGGTGATGGTAGGTGGGGGTAGTGGTGGTGGTAGGTGAGGGTAGTGGTGATGGTAGGTGGGGGTAGTGGTGATGGTAGGTGGGGGTAGTGGTGATGGTAGGTGGGGGTAGTGGTGATGGTAGGTGGGTGTAGTGGTGGTGGTAGGTGGGGGTAGTGGTGATGGTAGGTGGGTGTAGTGGTGGTGGTAGGTTGGGGTAGTGGTGATGGTAGGTGGGGGTAGTGGTGGTGGTAGGTGGGGGTAGTGGTGATGGTAGGTGGGGGTAGTGGTGGTGGTAGGTGGGGGTAGTGGTGATGGTAGGTGGGGGTAGTGGTGATGGTAGGTGGGGGTAGTTGTGATGGTAGGTGGGGGTAGTGGTGATGGTAGGTGGGGGTAGTGGTAGTGGTGGTGGTAGGTGGGGTAGTGGTGATGGTAGGTGGGGGTAGTGGTAGGGGGTAGTGGTAGGGGGTAGTGGTAGGGGTTGTGGTGATGGTAGGTTGTGATGGTAGGTGGGGGTAGTGGTAGGGGTAGTGGTAGGGGGTAGTGGTGATGGTAGGTGGGGGTAGTGGTAGGGGGTAGTGGTAGGGGGTAGTGGTGATTGTAGGTGGGGGTAATGGTAGGGAGTAGTGGTAGGGGGTAGTGGTGGTGGTAGGTGGGGCTAGTGGTGATGGTAGGTGGGGGTAGTGGTAGGGGTAGTGGTGATGGTAGGTGGGGTTAGTGGTAGGGGGTAGGTGGGGGTAGTGGTGATGGTAGGTGGTGATGGTAGGTGGGGGTAGTGGTGGTGGTAGGTGGGGGTAGTGGTGGTGGTAGGTGGGGGTAGTGGTGGTGGTAGTGGTGGTGGTAGGTGGGGGTAGTGGTGGTGGTAGGTGAGGGTAGTGGTGGTGGTAGGTGGGGGTAGTGGTGGTGGTAGGTGGGGATAGTGGTGATGGTAGGTGGGGGTAGTGGTGATGGTAGGTGGGGGTAGTGGTGATGGTAGGTGGGGGTAGTGGTGATGGTAGGTGGGGGTAGTGGTGATGGTAGGTGGGGGTAGTGGTGATGGTAGGTGGGGGTAGTGGTGATGGTAGGTGGGGCTAGTGGTGATGGTAGGTGGGGGTAGTGGTAGGGGTAGTGGTGATGGTAGGTGGGGGTAGTGGTGATGGTAGGTGGGGGTAGTGGTGATGGTAGGTGGGGGTAGTGGTAGGGGTAGTGGTGGTGGTAGGTGGGGGTAGTGGTGGTGGTAGGTGGGGGTAGTGGTGATGGTAGGTGGGGGTAGTGGTGATGGTAGGTGGGGGTAGTGGTGATGGTAGGTGGGGTAGTGGTGATGGTAGGTGGGGGTAGTGGTGATGGTAGGTGGGGGTAGTGGTGATGGTAGGTGGGGGTAGTGGTGGTGGTAGGTGGGGGTAGTGGTGATGGTAGGTGGGGGTAGTGGTGATGGTAGGTGGGGGTAGTGGTGGTGGTAGGTGGGGGTAGTGGTGATGGTAGGTGGGGGTAGTGGTGGTGGTAGGTGGGGGTAGTGGTGATGGTAGGTGGGGGTAGTGGTGATGGTAGGTGGGGGTAGTGGTAGTGGTGATGGTAGGTGGGGGTAGTGGTGATGGTAGGTGGGGGTAGTGGTGATGGTAGGTGGGGTAGTGGTGATGGTAGGTGGGGTAGTGGTGATGGTAGGTGGGGGTAGGTGGGATGGTAGGTGGTGGTGATGGTAGGGGGGTAGTGGTGATGGTAGGTGGGGGTAGTGGTGATGGTAGGTGGGGGTAGTGGTGATGGTAGGTGGGGGTAGTGGTGATGGTAGGTGGGGGTAGTGGTGATGGTAGGTGGGGGTAGTGGTGATGGTAGGTGGGGGTAGTGGTGATGGTAGGTGGGGGTAGTGGTGATGGTAGGTGGGGGTAGTGGTGATGGTAGGTGGGGGTAGTGGTGATGGTAGGTGGGGGTAGTGGTGATGGTAGGTGGGGGTAGTGGTGATGGTAGGTGGGGGTAGTGGTGATGGTAGGTGGGGGTAGTGGTAGGGGGTAAGAGTTAACATGCATCACTTAACTTGTTGGTTGGTTGCAGTCACGGATGTCAAGCACCACAAAATGTGTTGAAATATAACAACACATTTTTGTGTTGTGCGTGGATGACTCTTCTGCTGAGAACTTACTGTTATTTTTCGAAGAGCCAGGCACTGTCTGGTAATCAGTAGAAACTAGCCAGGTTTTGACTGAAGATTGAGACAAACACTCCAGGGACAGGCTCACCACCGGCCCAGAGAGAGAATGGTGGGGTCCTACAGGCATCTAGGAAGCATTCTCCTAATAGAAAAAAGGGCCAACATCAAAGAGAGTCTAATATAGACCCCTTCTGTTGGCAGAGCAAAGACAGAGAACGAGAGAGAGAGACACTCACACACAAATGCAATTACACACAGTGCATCTCCTCCTGATTAGAAATCGATCAGTGCGTGGTGCTTAAACGTATTACCGTCTGGGCTCTCGGTGGTGTTCGTTCGCAGGATTCTCCTCAGACCTAATATCCTGTTTATATGCACTTGGCTCTCATCGATTTCCCCTTTACTTACCCCTTTTGGTGCCAACCCATGGCAGTAGAGCACCACGCCAGTAGTTAGCAGCATCTGAAGGAACGCTACACTAAAAGCCTGTTTGAAACGTAGAAACCGGAGCAAATCTCTGCTCAGATCAATTTTCACTGTGTTCTTGCATGTTTGGTGATGTAAATGCTGCTATTTTTCTCTCTTTCCTCTCCCTGACTACTGAGCTGTAGCAGAGACCCAGGAGTGATCATACAAGGCAGATACTTTGAACTAAACATCTTTGAGAGATACCTGTATGGAGGGAAATTGGGTTCAGAGCAAAGGGAAAATAAGATTTTGTTGAAATATGTTACTTTCACACATTAACAAGTCCAATACATCAAATGAAAGACAAACATCATGTTAATCTCCCCATCATCTCTGATTTCAAAAATGCTTTACAGCTAAATCACAACATATGATTATGTTAGGTCATAGCCAAGTCGAATAAACACACAGACACAAAAAGCAGAAACATAGATAAAATGAATTTGCCAACCTTTGATGATCTTCATCAAATGACACTCATAGGACATCATGTTACACAATACATGTATGTTTTTTCAAGATAATGTGCATATTTATATCCAAAAATCTCAGTTTACATTGGCGGCTTACGTGCAGTAATGTTTTGATTCCAAAACATCCGGTGATTTTGCAGAAATACTCATAATAAACATTGATAAAATATACAAGTGTTATTCACAAGTGTTATTCACAGAATTAAAGATAGACTTCTTCTTAATGCAACCGCTGTCTCAGATTTCAAAAAAACTTTACGAAAAAAGCATAATCTGAGAATGGTGCTCAGAACCCAAAACAGACAGAGGAATATCCGCCATTTTGGAATCAACAAAGTTAGAAACAACACTATAAATATTCACTTACCTTTGATGATCTTCATCAGAAGGCACTCCCAGGAATCCCAGATTGATAATAATGACTGATTTGTTCCACAAAGTTCCATAAAGTCCACAATTATGTCCAAATAGCCACTTGTTGTTAACGTGTTCAGCCCAGTAATCCATCTTCATGAGATCTGACGAGCATCAGAGCTGGTGTAGTAGGATTTAATCTTAGTCCTGTATTGATGCTTTGCCTGTTTGATTGTTCGTCTAAGGGCTTACTGGGTTTTTATATGAATGTATGGATTAGTGTCCCACTCCTTGAAAGCAGCAGCTTTAGCTCAGTGCTGACGTTGCCTGTAATCCATGACTTCTGGTTGGGGTATGTACGTACGGTCACTGTGTGGATGACATCATCAATGCACTTATTAATGAAGCCGGTGACTGATGTGGTAAACTCCTCAATGCCATCAGATGAATCCCAGAACATAATCCCAGTCTGTGCTAGTAAAACAATCACGTAGTTTAGAGTGCACATCATCTGAACACTTCCGTATTGAGCGAGTCACTGATACTTCCTACGTTTTTGCTTGTAAGCAAGAATCAGGAGGATATAATTGTGTTCAGATTTTCCCAATGGAGGGCTAGGAACAGCTTTGTACACGTCTCCCGTGTGTGCAGTAAAGGTGGTCTAGACTGTTTGTTTTCTTTTCTCTGGTTGCATATGCAACATGCTGGTAGAAATTTGGTAAAACGGATTCATGTTTTCCTGCAATAATTTATTATAATAATATAATTAATCTAATTAATTAATAATAATTTATTATTAGATCTTCTTCTACGTGTGCATTTTCTTGTTTGCTTATGGCCTGAAGTAGCTTGTTGAGTCAGGCCTTGGTGCCTGCGTTGGTTTGAGGTTGTAACTAGACAGCTCCAAAAAATATAGATGGATACTCTCTCATGTAAATAGTCTACAGCTTATCATGGGGTACTCTACCTCAGGCGAGGAAATACTCAAGACTTCTATAATATTAGATATCGCTCACCAGCTGTTACTGACAAATAGACACAGACCGCCACCCCTCGTCTTACCAGTAGTTACTGTTCTGTCTTGTGGAAAACCCAGCCAACTGTATATTATCCTTGTCCTTGTTTAGGTTTTTTCAGGCACGACTCGGTGAAACATAAGATATTACAGTTTGTCATGTCCCATTGGAAGGATGGTCTCGAACGGAGCCAGCAGGAGGGATGGTAGAGACGGATAATACACTCGCTGATGAGTTCACACCTCGGATCTGTGGCCACTTTATTTGCATATCCTCTTCGTCTTTCAACCTTTGATTCATTAAAGGATTTTTTTTTTAAACGCCATCCAGTCCAAGTTGAGTGATCACTGTTCTGATGTCCAGAAGTTATTACCCCAAAAAGTTACAAACAATGTGGGGGAAAAACACACAGAATAACATAATTGGGTAGGAGCCCGTAAAATGGCAGCCTTCGCCTCCCGCACCATGGGGTGTGTAGAGATGGAACATATAGTTCTCCCAGACTTTTTCAGCTCTCCAATGTCCACATCACTACAGTAACAGTTCACCCTGCTCCTGTCTACATCACTATGACAGTTCACCCTGCTCCTGTCTACATCACTATGGCAGTTCACCCTGCTCCTGTCTACATCACTATGACAGTTCACCCTGCTCCTGTCTACATCACTATGGCAGTTCACCCTGCTCCTGTCTACATCACTATGACAGTTCACCCTGCTCCTGTCTACATCACTATGGCAGTTCACCCTGCTCCTGTCTACATCACTATGACAGTTCACCCTGCTCCTGTCTACATCACTATGGCAGTTCACCCTGCTCCTGTCTACATCACTATGGCAGTTCACTCTGCTCCTGTCTACATCACTATGACAGTTCACCCTGCTCCTGTCTACATCACTATGGCAGTTCACCCTGCTCCTGTCTACATCACTACAGTAACAGTTCACCCTGCTCCTGTCTACATCACTATGGCAGTTCAGTTCACAGTTCACCCTGCTCCTGTCTACATCACTATGACAGTTCAGTACATCACAGTTCACCCTGCTCCTGTCTACATCACTATGGCAGTTCACCCTGCTCCTGTCTACATCACTATGGCAGTTCACCCTGCTCCTGTCTACATCACTATGGCACAGTCTACATCACTTGACAGTTCACCCTGCTCCTGTCTACATCACTATGGCAGTTCACCCTGCTCCTGTCTACATCACTATGACAGTTCACCCTGCTCCTGTCTACATCACTATGACAGTTCACCCTGCTCCTGTCTACATCACTACAGTAACAGTTCACCCTGCTCCTGTCTACATCACTATGGTAGTTCACCCTGCTCCTGTCTACATCACTACAGTAACAGTTCACCCTGCTCCTGTCTACATCACTACAGTAACAGTTCACCCTGCTCCTGTCTACATCACTATGGCAGTTCACCCTGCTCCTGTCTACATCACTATGGCAGTTCACCCTGCTCCTGTCTACATCACTACAGTAACAGTTCACCCTGCTCCTGTCTACATCACTATGGCAGTTCACCCTGCTCCTGTCTACATCACTATGGCAGTTCACCCTGCTCCTGTCTACATCACTATGGCAGTTCACCCTGCTCCTGTCTACATCACTACAGTAACAGTTCACCCTGCTCCTGTCTACATCACTATGGCAGTTCACCCTGCTCCTGTCTACATCACTATGGCAGTTCACCCTGCTCCTGTCTACATCACTATGGCAGTTCACCCTGCTCCTGTCTACATCACTACAGTAACAGTTCACCCTGCTCCTGTCTACATCACTATGGCAGTTCACCCTGCTCCTGTCTACATCACTACAGTAACAGTTCACCCTGCTCCTGTCTACATCACTATGGCAGTTCAGCTCCTGTACATCACAGTTCACCCTGCTCCTGTCTACATCACTATGGCAGTTCACCCTGCTCCTGTCTACATCACTCAACAGTTCAGTAACAGTTCACATCCTGCTCCTGTCTACATCACTATGGCAGTTCACCCTGCTCCTGTCTACATCACTATGGCAGTTCACCCTGCTCCTGTCTACATCACTACAGTAACAGTTCACCCTGCTCCTGTCTACATCACTACAGTAACAGTTCACCCTGCTCCTGTCTACATCACTATGACAGTTCACCCTGCTCCTGTCTACATCACTATGGCAGTTCACAGTTCACCCTGCTCCTGTCTACATCCTGCATCCTGTCTACATCACTATGGCAGTTCACCCTGCTCCTGTCTACATCACTATGGCAGTTCACCCTGCTCCTGTCTACATCACTATGGCAGTTCAACCTGCTCCTGTCTACATCACTATGGCAGTTCACCCTGCTCCTGTCTACATCACTATGGCAGTTCACCCTGCTCCTGTCTACATCACTGACTCACCCCTGTCTACATCACTATGGCAGTTCACCCTGCTCCTGTCTACATCACTATGGCAGTTCACCCTGCTCCTGTCTACATCACTACAGTAACAGTTCACCCTGCTCCTGTCTACATCACTATGGTAGTTGATATTTTCTCCTACACAAACAAGAGTTTGTTCATAAAGCCTGAATAAGACCGGTGCTTTTCTATGTTTTCTTCTAATTTATTCACAAAAACATTCCACTGTCAACAGTATTTTTACAGTGCTCAACGTGTGTGTTTGCACAGAGGCCCATCCAGCCACTGAAACACAGTGTTTACTGACTATAGAGTTCAGTTGGGACACGGGACATTACAGAGTTTCCCATCCTAAAAGCTACAAACCGTTGCTGAAAGAAGGGCACATCGTGACCTTTTACCAAGGTTTAAAAGATAAAAGAGATGCATTGTCACTTCAAAACTCAATTAATAACAGAGGAAGTGAATCAAACTCAATTTGTACTCGTAAAAAAAAAAGATCCCTCTAAATCAGGAACCAAGTGTCTTGATGGTGTCACGGTTTTGCCCCAGCTAACACACCTGACTCCAATGATCAACTAATCATGATCTTCAGTTTAGAATGCAATTAGAATGCAATTAGTTTAATCAGCTGTGTTTGCTAAGGATGTGGAAAAAGTGGAACACCACTCCAGCCCCATATCCCTGCTCTATGTAATCACAGGCATTACCATCTTAATAATATAATGGAAGTGTCACTGTTTTGGCAAAGTGACTCTTGTTGACTACAGTATACCTCTCCTGAAAGTAATTTCCAAAATCTATTGATGTAGGAATTGGGATGGTATGTCTTGGATACTACCTACCCCAGTAGCAGGAAGTGTTAGGATACTTTTAAAGAGAAGAGAGCGAGCGAGAGAGCGACATTGTTTTGTCAATGTAAACACTTTTCCCATGCCAATAAAGCCCTTTGAATGTAATTGAATTTAGAATAAGTGAGGAAGCTACAGGGAAGGAGAGCGAGAGAGAGAGAGCGAGCGAGAGAGAGAGGGACAGAGAGACAGAGAGAGAGAGAGACAGACAGAGAGAGACAGAGAGAGAGAGAGACAGACAGAGAGGGAGAGAGAGAGAGAGAGAGAGAGAGAGAGAGAGAGAGAGAGAGAGAGAGAGAGAGAGACAGACAGAGAGAGACAGAGAGAGAGAGGTAGCCGGATGGAAGGTGAGAGGGAGAGAGATAGAATGAGGGATAGAAGCAGGGCAAATCCTGTTTCATTTTATCTCATCTTCCATGTAATCCCTCCAGAAAAACCAGTAGCAAAAAAAGCCATCTCATCTCTTCTCAGGAAATGACAAGAGATAAACAGGGCCAGCCACAGCAGCCATTACCCATCATTACACTGCAGAGCGACCGACCGTGGGAGAGGACACCACGCTGATCTACCCAGGATAAGAGAGGCAGAAAGTATTACAGACATCTTATGTCCGATGGCCCAAACCGTTCTAATCATTGTCCCGGGCCTTAGAGTGCAGGAGCCAAATGACCCGTTTCTGGGAGTTTGTAGCCAAATGACCGTTTCTGGGAGTTTGTAGCTAAATGACCTGTCTCTGGGACTTTGTAGCCAAATGACCGTTTCTGGGAGTTTGTAGCCAAATGACCCGTCTCTGGGAGTTTGTAGCTAAATGACCCGTCTCTGGGACTTTGTAGCCAAATGACCGTTTCTGGGATTTTGTAGCCAAATGACCGTTTCTGGGAGTTTGTAGCCAAATGACCGTTTCTGGGAGTTTGTAGCCACATTAGATTTTTTAATCAAAGATTATGGTTTATTCTCATTTAAATCTTAATTGTAAATACAGAAAATTACAATAAGTACCTATTTCCGTTACATGGTGCAATTACAGAAGGCATATCATTTTGAAATCCCAGATGGTCATTTAGGCCGACCAGTTCCAAATGATTCAACGGTCAGTCCAGCAAACATACTGTAGTGTTAATAAACCTTCTACGGAATTATTACATACTTGTTTCTGATTGGCTAGAAGGGCATTAAAGAATGGACATTAAAACCAGATAAAGGAACAGTTGGAAAAGACACCTGCAAATCATGAAGCAATAACCACCTACACATTCAGGCTGTACATGTTACAAAGTTACAGAAGGGTAAACTAGCACACAAACCAAATTGGATAGATTGTAAACGGAGGTCCAGTGAAGAAAAAACATCTAGCTAGCCAGCATTCATTTGTTCTTGCAGAGCCATATATTTATAAGGTGGTGAGTGAACATGAATTTCTCCAGTCCCTAATGTATTATATATATTTTTTAAGCATCTGATGACCTAAGGTGGTGAGTGAACATGAATTTCACCAGTCCCTAATGAATTTCACCAGTCCCTAATGAATTTCACCAGTCCCTAATGAATTTCACCAGTCCCTAATGAATTTCTCCAGTCCCTAATGTATTATATATATTTTTTTAAGCATCTGATGACCTAAGGTGGTGAGTGAACATGAATTTCATTTCTAGTTTGATCAGATATTTTCAAAAACTGATGATTTGGTTGCAATATTGGCAGGTTTGCTAGCAACAAACTAATTAGCTAAGGTAGCTAGCTTGTAGCCTAGTGTTTAATATGCAATGCAATCTCCTCGTAATGAACAGTGTCAAGGAGAAGGCATTTTGCCAGGCAAAGTTGGGCATCATCAGCTCATTGTTTTGGATGTATTTGAATGTCAATACATCCATAAGAGGTTGTGACTGTTAGCCGTAGCTAGTTGGCAAGCTACCAAGCAAGGGATTAGAACGTTGCCAGCGAGCATGGCAACAGAAAGTAAGTAAGTAAGACAGGGAAATAAGTAAGTAAGTAAGTAAGTAAGACAGGGAAATAAGTAAGTAAGTAAGTAAGACAGGGAAATAAGTAAGTAAGTAAGACAGGGAAATAAGTAAGTAAGTAAGACAGGGAAATAAGTAAGTAAGTAAGACAGGGAAATAAGTAAGTAAGTAAGACAGGGAAATAAGTAAGTAAGTAAGACAGGGAAATAAGTAAGTAAGTAAGTAAGACAGGGAAATAAGTAAGTAAGTAAGTAAGACAGGGAAATAAGTAAGTAAGTAAGACAGGGAAATAAGTAAGTAAGTAAGTAAGACAGGGAAATAAGTAAGTAAGTAAGTAAGACAGGGAAATAAGTAAGTAAGTAAGTAAGACAGGGAAATAAGTAAGTAAGTAAGTAAGACAGGGAAATAAGTAAGTAAGTAAGACAGGGAAATAAGTAAGTAAGTAAGTAAGACAGGGAAATAAGTAAGTAAGTAAGTAAGACAGGGAAATAAGTAAGTAAGTAAGACAGGGAAATAAGTAAGTAAGTAAGTAAGACAGGGAAATAAGTAAGTAAGTAAGTAAGACAGGGAAATAAGTAAGTAAGTAAGACAGGGAAATAAGTAAGTATGTAAGACAGGGAAATAAGTAAGTAAGTAAGACAGGAAAATAAGTAAGTAAGTAAGTAAGTAAGTAGGACAGGGAAATGACAACACATTGTTTGCTGTGGCAGTTTGTTTGGGAGAGCAGTTATTTATCGTCTCAGAAGAGTTCCTTGGTGTCCACATCACTAACAAACGATCATGTTCCAAACACACCAAGACAGTCGTGAAGAAAAATCACAGCACAGAGAACAATGTCTGCTGAAAATTGACAGGGAGAGATAGAGGGGGAGGAGAGAGAGAGAGAGAGACTTTTGACTTTCTTTAATGAAACATTCTCATTTAATTTAAAACCTCACCACCCCCTTAAAATAAAACACAAAAAGATGTCCTGTACAGCATACATGTACCCTACTCTCCTTTCACTCTACCACACGATACAAAAACACACCACACATCACAATAACCAAGATCTCCCCAGTTCTACAACCGTATATCCAAAACATCTTCCCTAACTATACAGACACACACATCTCCTGAAACATACTTTTTAGAACTTTATAGAACTCAAATTCCACCCTAAGGCACACAGAGACAATCCCATTCAACAATAGTAAAGGGCCTGTTATCCCCACACCCTAAGGCACACAGAGACAATCCCATTAAATAATAGTAAAGGGTCTGTAATCCCCACACCTTTGACCCTGTTCCGCCTTATAGACCACTTTATTTGAATACCTGTTTACGTTCCCCAGTTGTTGTGTTGTGGGTTTGTATATGTGTGTATTTCAGGAAAAAGGCTTCCTGGAATCCTAAAGCAGCTGATTGGTCAGCCCCATCTCTGATTGGAGCTCTGATCCCTCCCTCTCGTCAGGGGATACAGCTGTCTCTGCAATGACCAACTTCTTCTCCAGCTTGATAAAAGCCAGTGTTCCTGCCCCAGGGGGTAAAGAGCTTCTTTTTATGTCCTGTGTTGGTTGCTGTGGCAGGCAGTAAAAGGTTTGTTGATATTATGTTGTAGCCGCTCCTTCAGAGGTATGTGTATGCCGTTAGGACTTAGTGTTTTTCATTATTGTAGTAATTCTTCTGTTTAATTTGTTCCCAATGGAGGAAGGGGAAGGCACCTTGGGAGTGTTTAGGCAAGAGGCCTGTGGGCATACATATACCCGTAACATTTAATCTGTCTATGCACACTAGGTAAGACCTGGCCGGACCACCCCCTGTATTTTGGTTAGCACGCCAGGTGATGCTAAAGGCTGGGTAAGACCTGGGCGGACCACGCCCTGTATTTTGGTTAGCGCGCCAGGTGGTGCTAAAGGCTAGGTAAGACCTGGGCGGACCACGCCCTGTATTTTGGATAGCACGCCAGGTGGTGCTAAATGCTAGGTAAGATCTTGGCGGACACGCCCTGTATTTTGGTTAGCGCGCCAGGTGGTGCTAAAGGCTAGGTAAGACCTGGGCGGACCACACCCTGTATTTTGGTTAGCGCGCCAGGTGGTTCTAAAGGCTAGGTAAGACCTAGGCGGACACGCCCTGTATTTTGGTTAGCACGCCAGGTGGTGCTAACAGTTAAGGCAGTAGTGGGAGGCAGGTAAGGTAGGAGAGGGGACTCTAACGTTTACTTTCTTTGCTTTCGTTCTGTCCAGCACCTTTACCGGACTTTACCTTGTTTAGGAATAATTTCATTCCCTGTAAACTGTATTTTTCTCTGCCTCTGTCGTCCGTTCCCGCACCCACGATCACATGCTTTTTTTCACTCCATGGGGAGGTGAGATGGGGCGGCAGGGAGGCCTAGTGGTTAGAGCGTTGGACTAGTAACCGGCAGGTTGCAAGTTCAAATCCCCGAGCTGACAAGGTACAAATCTGTTCTGCCCCTGAACAGGCAGTTAACCCACTGTTCCCCCTGAACAGGCAGTTAACCCACTGTTCCCCCTGAACAGGCAGTTAACCCACTGTTCCCCTGAACAGGCAGTTAACCCACTGTTCCCCTGAACAGGCAGTTAACCCACTGTTCCCCTGAACAGGCAGTTAACCCACTGTTCCCCTGAACAGGCAGTTAACCCACTGTTCCCCTGAACAGGCAGTTAACCCACTCTTCCCCTGAACAGGCAGTTAACCCACTGTTCCTAGACCAGTTAACCCACTGTTCCTAGACCAGTTAACCCACTGTTCCTAGACCAGTTAACCCCACTGTTCCTAGACCAGTTAACCCCACTGTTCCTAGACCAGTTAACCCACTGTTCCTAGACCAGTTAACCCACTGTTCCTAGACCAGTTAACCCCACTGTTCCTAGACCAGTTAACCCCACTGTTCCTAGACCAGTTAACCCCACTGTTCCTAGACCAGTTAACCCACTGTTCCTAGACCAGTTAACCCACTGTTCCTAGGCCAGTTAACCCACTGTTCCCCTGAACAGGCAGTTAACCCACTGTTCCCCTGAACAGGCAGTTAACCCACTGTTCCCCTGAACAGGCAGTTAACCCACTGTTCCCCTGAACAGGCAGTTAACCCACTGTTCCCCTGAACAGGCAGTTAACCCACTGTTCCCCTGAACAGGCAGTTAACCCACTGTTCCTAGACCAGTTAACCCCACTGTTCCTAGACCAGTTAACCCCACTGTTCCTAGACCAGTTAACCCCACTGTTCCTAGACCAGTTAACCCCACTGTTCCTAGACCAGTTAACCCACTGTTCCTAGACCAGTTAACCCACTGTTCCTAGACCAGTTAACCCACTGTTCCTAGACCAGTTAACCCACTGTTCCTAGACCAGTTAACCCACTGTTCCTAGACCAGTTAACCCACTGTTCCTAGACCAGTTAACCCACTGTTCCTAGGCCAGTTAACCCACTGTTCCTAGGCCAGTTAACCCACTGTTCCTAGGCCAGTTAACCCACTGTTCCTAGGCCAGTTAACCCACTGTTCCTAGGCCAGTTAACCCACTGTTCCTAGGCCAGTTAACCCACTGTTCCTAGGCCAGTTAACCCACTGTTCCTAGGCCAGTTAACCCACTGTTCCTAGGCCAGTTAACCCACTGTTCCTAGGCCAGTTAACCCACTGTTCCTAGGCCAGTTAACCCACTGTTCCTAGGCCAGTTAACCCACTGTTCCTAGGCCAGTTAACCCCACTGTTCCTAGACCAGTTAACCCACTGTTCCTAGACCAGTTAACCCCACTGTTCCTAGACCAGTTAACCCCACTGTTCCTAGACCAGTTAACCCCACTGTTCCTAGACCAGTTAACCCACTGTTCCTAGACCAGTTAACCCACTGTTCCTAGACCAGTTAACCCACTGTTCCTAGACCAGTTAACCACTGTTCCTAGGCCGTCATTGAAAATAAGAATGTGTTCCTGTTCTTAAAGGTAAAAACAAAATGTAGCTGGGTGTTGCATTCCCTCCAAAAGGTGTACGTAACACTACCCGTATAAACATCACAACGGTAAAAAACCACACCCCAACCTCTCACACAGACATTCCAACAGAGACACTAATGGCATTAACCTGGGGCACACAGAAAACACATGAATCACAGTTTCTCTCTCAACACAGAAAAGACACCCCTGTCTGACTCCCTGTTCAACCTGTGCCAACCACAGTGGCCAGGGCTCCTTGTGCCTTCACTCCTGTTAGGCTCCTAATGTTCCTTACCTTAATGCAGTGGTTGTAGAGGTCTTTCTCCCCCACCCCTTCAAACTCCCCCAGGCTCTGAGTGTAAAAATTGAACATGTCCTCCAGACCCCTTTGCCAGTTCCCAGTCTGTCGTGACCTGCAGTGGCGGAAACATTGGTAGCTCCTCCTCCGTTGGCCGCTCAAACACCTGCCCCTTACCGGCTAAGACAGTGCCTCCTGGATCTCCTCCAGGAATCTCTCCATCAGCCTAAGAGACGTTATTCCTGTTTGTTGTGCCAAGACCTCTGGGGTTTTCCATCCCTCCTCTCTCAGCAGTCTCAGGTCACCCAGCCTTAGTAAACCCGCTGTCATCAGTTGCCTCTTCAGGGTGGCTGACTGAACCGATCTCAAATAGATGGCTGGGTTGCGGAAGATAGGCTCCTCCCACAACCCAGGCTCCACACCCCCTTCTCGTGTGGGCCTTAGCAGCTGCCAGGCCCTCAGCACTGCAGAGTAAATGTCTGAGAGACCTGCTGTACTCAGCCTCTCCAGCTTCATGAGGAACATCTGCTGGTCCAACCCTAATCCGCCAGCTCTCCTCAGCATCATGCTGGCTCCCTCCAGCTGACATCAGTATGGTACAGCAGTCTCTGCACCGCCTTCAGTCAGAATGCAGACACCCTGCTCTCCAGTTCCACCAGGCCCTGTCCTCCTTCGTGGACGGTCTTGTACAACACTGCTGCCTTCAGCCCGATCAGAAAAAGCCCACCAGCTTGTGTTGCAGGTCTGTGAGCAGACCAGCGGGGGGGTGAGGACAGCCAGTTTATGCCAAAGGGAAGATACCGCCAGGTTGTTGATTATCAGCACCCTCGTCAGCTAAGGTAAACTGGGGCAAGAACAAAGCTCTGTTATGTGGGGCTTGCTCTGATTCCTGGACATGTAAAAACGATCAAGTCAGGCCTCACTCACCCAGACCCAAAGACATTCATCCATGTATACTGTCTTGTGTGGGACGACCACCAGCGTCTACTCAGGCGCTACCTGTGAGAGTTCCTGTCTAAGGCACCCAAATAGAACCCCCCCCCCCCTCTCTCTCCCTGTGTTAGGTGCGTAGAAATTAATAAAGACAAAACCTATGTTGTTAACCTCTGCGCACAGAACCCGTTAGCGGGATTACATCCGACAACATACGGTGATCGCTACATAAATAGTCATATTAAACATTCATGAAAATACAAGTGTCTCACATGGTTCGAAAGCCTAGAATATTGCTAATCCAACTGCGTTGACAGATTAAGAAAAGGATTTACTGCGAAAGAATACGATGCGATTATCTGAGGACAGAGGCCCATAAAAAATATATATTTCAACCAGCACAGGCGTAACAAAATCACAAATTGCAATAAAATAAATTGTTTACCTTTGACGATCTTCCTCTGTTTTCAATTCCAAAGCTCATTGTTATACAATGAATGGTCTTTTGTTTGATAAAATCAATTTTTATAGCCTAACACGAAACATTTTTTGAACCGCTTGTGTCGTGAATTCCGTCTCATTCAATTTTCAACGACACATTCGATGTAAATCAACACACTAAACGTGACTTTATCCAGTCACAATTGGTTTCATTGCAATCAACTTGTTTGTAACATTGTTTGTAACACAATCAAACGTGATGGGCCATTTCACTGGACGTATTGACTGAAAGAATCCGATTCGAAGACAACAAGTAATGACATCATTGTCCACCAATGATTTGATCGTCTTGAAATCTAGCTTGGTCGATAGCCAATGAGCTGAGGTAAACGGCAATATGTAATGTTTATGTGTTGGAAGACCAACCCATGTAGTAAACTCTGGCGTAAAGAGGGTAAATCACCCTTGCAGATTCATACTGGAAGGAGCCATGCATGTTATGCACAGCACTATTTTGGTAAAGCGCATCTTCAGCTGTTTATATATCAATCAGTATGGCGACTAATATATTATATATATATAATATATTATACTAGAGACAGTAGATCTAGCAGGTCTGTCATATTATAATACAGACAGTAGATCTAGTAGGTCTGTCATATTATAATAGAGACAGTAGATCTAGCTGGTCTGTCATAATATAATAGAGATAGTAGATCTAGCTGGTCTGTCATATTATAATAGAGACAGTAGATCTAGCTGAAATGTCATAAAATGGGAGCCCCCAGTACCAAGGTGTCCATCCCCCACTGAAGCTGGTTCATCCAGCCGACACCTGTTGTCTCAGCGCTACTGGGGCATGGACCACCAAAAATGTCCCCATTCCAACTGCAATAAAGGACTACAACAAGAGCATGGGAGGTGTGGACCTGCCAGATGCGCTGATAGGCTATTTCAATGTTCTCCATAAGACGATGAAATGGTACAAGACCTTCTATCATTTCATCGACATTGCTGTGGTGAATGCATTCATCCTACATCCTACACAAGGAAATGGCTAAGAGCTGTGGAAAGCCCCCCATCTCACAGCTCGCCTTCAGAGAGCTGCTCATCAAGGAGCTTGTTGGCTACAGCACCACAGCACCACTGCACCACGTTCTGGCCCCTCTACCTCTGTCCCTTCTGCTCCTGCCACAAGTGGTGTTCATCTGGCCAAATGTATTTCTGCAGGCATGGATGTGTATCCGGGCCAAAAGGGCACAGCATGGAGGCATCGCTGTGTTGTTTGCAAAATTAAGTCCCCCATCACCTGCACCACATGCTTGCTAACCCTCTGCTTTACAGCAAAAATAGACTGCTATGGCACCTTGCAGCAGCAGCACAATATTGTGTAGAGGACTGAGGGTCTTCCAAATATTGAAAGTGTTATTTTGTAAATGTATATATATTTTTTTTTCTCCCCCATTTTTGGGGGTGTGTGTTAGAATACCATTTTGGTATTTTGTATATAGTTTTCCATTCAAAATGTATAACTTCACCAATTTGACCACTTGGGTACATTTGGGGTACTTGTGTGGGACACCTGGGTGACTTCATGACAAATGTCATGTAGCACACTCATTTTGGAAGTTATCATTCTGAAACGTTGCACAAGTACTGCTGCCCTCTTGTGTTTTTCACTGGAATTGTCCCCATCATCCTATCTGAATGTTTGTTTTGTCTTGTTCATTTTAAAGATGATGATACAACAATAAAAAACATGTTTTTTTCATTGTAATATCTAAACCAGATCTATTGTGTTATATTCTCCTACATTCAGTTTGCGAGCCTACCCAGAGAGTCTCCATAAGCAGTGGGAGAAAAGCCAGCAAAGAAAGAAACCAATACCAAACGTCAAAAAGTCACAGTGCCAGACAAAAATTATTCATCTAAAACACTGTCTGAAGGTGGACTTTTATGCACTCTTGTGACCCACTTCCTCAACCTAAACTGCTTCCTGGGTGAGAGGACACCATGGGTGACAGGACACCCTGAACAAAGGGAAGGTCAAAATCAAAAGTAACAGCAAGTATCAGGTGTGGCCACCAGCTGCATTATGCACTGCACTGTATCTCCTCCTCATGGACCAGATTTGCCAGTTCTTGCAGTGAGATGTTACCCCACTCTTCCACCAAGGCACCTGCAAGTTCCCGGCCATTTCTGGAGGGAATGGCCCAAGCCCTCACCCTCTGATCCAACAGGTCCTAGACGTGCTCAAAGGGATTGAGATCCAGTCTCTTCGCTGGCCATGGCAGAACACTGACAATCCTTTCTTGCAGGAAATCATGCCCAGAACAAGCATTATGGCTGTCATGTTGGAGGGTCATGTCAGGATGAGCCTGCAGGAAGGGTACCACATGAGGGAGGAGGATGTCTTCCCTGTAACAGACAGCGTTCACATTGCCTGTAATGACAACAAGCTCAGTCCGATGATGCCATGACACACCGCCCCAGACCATGATGGATACGCCACTTCCAAATCGATCCCGCTCCAGAGTACAGGCCTTAGACCTATATCTGTCCTTCCCTGTTTTTCTAAGGTCTTTAAAAGCCAAGTTAAAAACAGGTTAACAAACAGATTACCGACCATTATGAATCACAACGTACCTTCTCCCCTGTGCAATCTGGTTTCAGAGCCTGTCCTGGGTGCACCTCAGCCACGCTCAAGGTTCTAAACGACATCATAACCGCCAGCGATAAGAGACATTACTGTGCAGCCGTTTTCATCGACCTGACCAAGGCTTTTGACTCTGTCAAAACTCCACATTCTTATTGGCAGATTCGATAGCCTTGGTTTCTCAAATGATTGCCTGGGATGGTTTACCAACTACTTCTCTGATAGAGTTCAGTGTGTCAAATCGTAGGGCCTGTTGTCCGGACCTCTGAGGGTTCAATCCTCTGGCCGACTTCTTCTCTGTATATATCAACGATGTCGCTCTTGCTGCTGGTGATTCTCTGATACACCTCTACGCAGACAACACCATTCTGTATACTTCTGGCCCTTCTTTGGACAATGTGGCAACCTCCAGACGAGCTTCAATGCCATACAACTCTCCTTCCGTGGCCTCAAACTGCTCTTAAACTAAGTAAAACTAAGTGCATGCTATTCAAACGATCACTGCCCGCACCTGCGTGCCCGTCCAGCATCACTACTCTGGACGGCTCTGACTTAGAATACGTGGACGACTATAAATACCTAGGTGTCTGGTAAGATTGTAAACTCTCCTTCCAGACTCACATTAAGCATCTCCGATCCAAAATTACATCTAGTTTTGGCTTCTTCCTATATCGCAACAAAGCATCCTTCACTCATGCTGCCAAACGTACCCTCGTAAAACTGACCATCCTACCGATCCTCGACTTCGGTGATGTCATCTATAAAATAGCCTCCAACACTCTACTCAACAAACCGGATGCAGTCTATCACAGTACCATCTGTTTTGTCACCAAAGCCCCATATACTACCCACCATTGCGACCTGTATGCTCTCGTTGGTTGGTGCTTGTTTCATATTCATCGCCAAACCCACTGGCTACAGGTCATCTACAAGTCTCTGCTAGGTAAAGCCCCGCCTTATTGCAGCTCACTGGTCACCAAAACAGCACCCACTCGTAACACGTGCTCCAGCAGGTATATCTCACTGGTCACCCCAAAGCCAATTAATCTTTGGTCGTCTTTCCTTCCAGTTCTCTGCTGCCAATGACTGGAACGAACTGTAAAAATCTCTGAAGCTGGAGACTCATATCTCCCTCACTAGCTTTAAGCACCAGCTGTTAGAGCAGCTCACAGATCAGTGCACCTGTACATAGCCCATCTGTAAACAGCCCATCTATCTACCTACCTCATCCCCATACTATATTTATCTTGCTGTTAGAGCAGCTAACAGATCACTGCACCTGTACATAGCCCATCTGTAAACAGCCCATCTATCTACCTACCTCATCCCCATAATGTATGTATTTATTTATCTTGCTCCTTTGCACCCCAGTATCTCTACTTGCACATTCATCTTCTGCACATCTACCATTCCAGTGTTTAATTGCTATATTGTAATTACTTCGGCACCGTGGCCTATTTATTGCCTTAACTCCCTTATCATACCTCATTTGCACTCACTGTATATAGACTTTTTGTTTCTTTTGTTCTACTGTATTATTGACTATGTTTTGTTTACTCCATGTGTAACTCTGTGTTGTTGTATTGTGTCACACTGCTTTGCTTTATCTTGGCCAGGTCGCAGTTGCAAATGAGAACTTGTTCTCAACTAGCCTACCTGGTTAAATAAAGGTGAATTAAATCCAATTACAAATACTGGTGAGGACCAGCCTAAAAGCCATCCGTCCAGCCTCTCTCAGGCTTTTTGCGGAAGGTCTGAGTGGACACAGATGGAGGGATTGTGCGTTCCTGGTGTAACTGGGGCAGTTGATGTTGCCACCCTGTACCTTTCCTGCAGGTGTGATGTCCAGATGTACCGATCCTGTGCAGGTGTTGTTATATGTTGTCTGCCACTGCGAGGATGATCAGTTATCCATCCTGTCTCCTTGTAGCGCTGTCTTAGTCATCTCACAGTACGGACATTGCAATGTATTGACCTGGCCACATCTGCAGTCCTCATGCCTCCTTGGAGCATGCCTAAGGCACGTTCACACAGATGAGCAGGGACCCTGGGCATCTTTCTTTTGGTGTTTTTCAGAGTAAGTTGAAAGGCCTCTTTAGTGTCCTAAGTTTTCATAACTTAGACCTTAATTGCCTACCGTCTGTAAGCTTTTAGTTTCTCAACGACCGTTCCACAGGTGCGTGTTCATTAATTGTTTATGGTTCATTGAAGAAACATGGGAAAGAGCATTTAAAACACTTTACAATGACGATCTGTGAAGTTATTTGGATTTTTAAGAATTATCTTTGAAAGATAGGGTCCTGAAAAAGGGACTTTACAACACCAATCATAGCATGACTAGACCCAGCCTCATCTACATCACCATTCATAACCTGACTAGACCCAGCCTCATCCACATCACCATTCATAACCTGACTAGACCCAGCCTCATCCACATCACCATTCATAGCATGACTAGACCCAGCCTCATCCACATCACCATTCATAGCATGACTAGACCCAGCCTCATCTACACCACCATTCATAACCTGACTAGACCCAGCCTCATCCACATCACCATTCATAGCATGACTAGACCCAGCCTCATCTACATCACCATTCATAGCATGACTAGACTCAGCCTCATCTACATCACCATTCATAGCATGACTTCACCCAGCCTCATCTACACCACCATTCATAGCATGACTAGGCCCAGCTTCATCTACACCACCATCTATAGCATGACTAGGCCCAGCCTCATCTACACCACCATCCATAGCATGACTAGACCCAGCCTCATCTACACCAACATCCCTGGCATGACGAGACCCAGCCTCATCTACACCACCATCTATAACCTGACTAGACCCAGCCTCATCTACACCACCATCCATAGCATGACTAGACCCAGCCTCATCTACACCACCATCTATAGCATGACTAGACCCAGCCTCATCCACACCACCATTCATAACCTGACTAGACCCAGCCTCATCTACACCACCATTTATAACCTGACTAGACCCAGCCTCATCTACACCATCATCCCTGGCATGACTAGGTCAGCCTCATCTACACCACCATCCATAGCATGACTAGACCCAGCCTCTGCTACCTGTCTCTCATGGCCCCCTCACGTTGACCTCGATTTCCCCCACTGGCGCTTGTACCCTCACCTTGTCTACGGCCTTTATGTGGGCACGCAAGGCTCTTAGTTCCCAAATCCCCACACTCAAAACACTGTAGACTATCTGTGCAAACCCTGCGTAGAGCCCGTGCGGCACTTTAAAATGCACATGTAGCTGTTGCTCATTGTTATTCAGAAACATTAACACTTGCCTCCTGAACGAAACATGCTTAATGGCATCTGCCTGAAAACCTGCCGACACGAAAACCTCTTTCAAAATGACCAAAACGACTCAGATCTTTCCTGATTTGATCATCCGTAATAAACGGAGGCAAATTTGCCACTACAACTCTTGTTGAAGGGGTAGAGAGAGGCAAAATTGGCACCAACACACCCCTTATAAATATTCCACTAGCAATTGGCC